>NC_072852.1:126938676-127249551 GCF_028858705.1 Grus americana | reverse complement strand
TATACGTTTATGATAATTTAAATACCAACTGCTTAAGATGGGCTTAATAAAACTTAAGTAAGGCAGAAATTTTCATAAATTCTTCATTCTGTTCAGAATACAGTAAACGGAAAAATCCATGTAACTTCTTTTTTTTTTAAATTACCTCTCAGGGCTATCTATATTTAAGACTTATCTTGTTCAATGTCATACATATACTCTTAAGCACCCCACATACATCATATTTTTACATAAGATTGTTAGACATTTTAGTCAGACTCTAATACTGCCTTAATCCCAATGTTTTCCAGTATGTTCACGAGACAACTTCAGGAAGAAAAAATTGGTCCTACTGTCTAATGAGTGCTAAATTAAGAACCTTTTACATATACAACACTGACCAATGTACTGTACGAGAGTCAGCATAGACTGAAGACACTTAGAGCCCACCTATCTGCCTTTCTTCTTGGTGAATTCTCATGTGAAAAGAAAAATAGACCAGAAGATGTTGCTACTGTAAGAGAAAAAAATTGAGAAACCAAGTTGACAAATGGCACAGGAAGAGAGTAACTTCAGAGATGAGAAGTAAATAAAATACGAAATATCATGATGAGAGATACAATCACATGAAATACATTCAAATATTTTAAGGCATTTCAAGAAGCTGTGGGTTTCTGTAGATTCCCCAGACTGACTTCAGATGACCCTCCCATGCACACAGAACATCATTAACTTTAGAATTTCTGATGATGAATTTTTGCTAATGTAAATGCTCTCTCCAAAGTATGTTTCATTTTCCATGGAGTTAAGAGAGTGTATGTAACTATGAGGGCTGATTGGTATTTTCTGTATCTACTTACATAAGCATGTTTTTATCAGATGGCAACACCTTGAAGTTATTCATATAAAGGTTCTAATAAATGTATCGGGGCTACCTCACTATCCAAATTCAAGCATTTAAGTTCGGAGGCTAATCTGTTAATGCACAGGCAGTTGAGGAAACAAGACACCAGTGCTAATTTCTTGCTTGGACTTGCTTGCTGAAAGAGCTTATTGCTTTCTATTGTCTAGATATTTGAGCCTAGTAAGTCCACCCAGATAATTCAGCAGGCTACATAACATATCAATAGTTAAGCAAAGCAAATATTCCCCCCCCAGCATACTCCTATGATCTTTTTTTCTTATTGTACCCTTAGAACACAATTTGCATTCAGCAATCAATAAGCAATTACTTTTTATTTGAAAAGCATAAACTCTTTATTCATTCATTGTTGAAAAGGAACCAAGAGCCCAATCAAAGACCATTCAACTACATGAAAAAATTCTCCAACTTTTGTTTTGTTTTGGTTTTTTTTGACTATCCAATGTCCCTTTTGGATGTTTATCACTGGCTGCATACCCACAATTCTAAAAGGAGAATGAACAACTATGTTAACCCAGTTAATGGTAGCAATGAAAATGTTCACATGGGAAAACTGTTTCCCCTGCAACTCAAAAAGAAAAAGAAAAGAGAAAAAAGAATCCATGACTTCTTAAACTATCCATTTTACCGCTGTTGAATAAATAGCACATAGTTTCCTGTTGCTTTTGCAGAGATGCCAGGCAGTTGCACTACCCTTGATCTATTTCTGTTCAAGTTACATAGAGAAGTGTCTGAAACCATGATAATGTGCACTATTGATCCAGTAATAGTAGTAGATTATATAGCAAGATATATCTTATTTTATTGGCTAAAAATAGGGGTTATGCAGACAGGATGTTCCGGAGAGCAGTACAGAGCATAGGATGCTCTCACTGTTAAAAGCTGAATGATTTTTTTTATGGTATTTTTGAGCCTCTGATTCAATTTGCTGTTTGCTCATTTGATATATCACTCCTCACAAAATAAGATCTACAAGGAAGTAAGATAATCATGTTGTTTTATTCTGCAAAACAGGCTGATTTTGTTTTCAAATATAAATAGTCTTATGAACTGAAAATATTTGTTCTGTTTACAAGTTGCTTTTTAAAGCCCGTAAGATGCTACAGTCAAATCTGAAAGTTAATATCACAGAGAAGGACACACACTCACCTACCCAGATGAGATTGCGTTAGCCTACTCAGATTTCTCTAATGTATCGTGGTCAATGAACAAGAAGATCAACTTCATTGTCCTAACTGCATATTTTATGAACTGTGACAAGTTTGTTATAACTCATTTGCTCTAAACTTTTCTTCTGAGATTGCACAAGCACCAAGAGATAAACTCAGCAATGTCAACAAGCTCAGTGGCATAGTTCAAGCTGTGAAGGTTCAATAAATAGGTCCGTAAACATTGCAAATCAACACAGCTTTTGATGAAATGTCAAGCAAGACAGAGCTTAGCTATATTCAGCTCAGCTTGAACTCATAAACCATTAACTGGCCTCTGTAGCTTCCAGACAAATGTGTCTTATGAATAAAGCACAAATGTTGAAATAGAAATAAAAACAAAACATTTTTTTCTTTCAGATAGAAGATTAATAAAAGCCATTTAATAACAGGAAATGGTATTTTAATCACTCCAATAAAGATTGATTTATAAAACCAGCCAATATGACAATGCTACACATCCTTATGAAGGAGCAACCATTATTTTATACTTCCAAGTTAGGAAAGGATGCAAAAAATAGAAAGAGAAAATAAAATTAATTTTGAAATACCCTGAAGATACTTCAGTTTTGAACCACTGCAAAAATATTTAGGTTCTTTTTCCTGCATGAAACAAAAAAAATATTGCTTGTTTCAGAGAAAATACACATTCTCCTTCCATTTTTAGGAGGAAGAATAGAATAAAACTTGTTGCAAATGCATCAAGGTACCTATTTATAACAGAAGAGAGCATCCATTTTTTTTGCTCCCAGTGGAGCAGTGTATTATGCATATACAGTCAAATATTGTCTCAAGATTTATTTCCAAATGGCTTGAAAGATACGAAGTTACTTTAGCTATTTTTCAGAATCAGTCCTCTGCAGACAAGTCTATGCAATTACCCTAGACTGAATGCAAGGTTGTTTTCACCCGATGGCCCAGTTTTCAAGCTATTTCTATATCATCAGTTGAGTAATTCATTTGACCATGTCCAAATTTGTTTGCAGTAAACTTTACATCTTTCTGCTGTCTCTATAATGAGGAGCTCATTTAGTGAAACAACTAAATCCTCTTTGATCAGCTAGCATCTATTATCTACGACTGTGCAAACACAGTATTGTCATTTGACCACACTGCACCATCCATCATCAGGGGAAAAAATAAAATAAATCTGTTCAACCTAATCAAAGACTTACTAGATGCAAAAGTTTGTTTGTTTTCCCTTCTGTATTAACACCCTGTTGATATTCTCCAACCGGTTTTGAATCAGATTAAAAACAAAGTTATGCAAGGCATGGATATCTGGCAGAATGGAGCTGGCACTGCGACATGGTCAGTCCCTTCCCAGGAGCCCCATTTGCCTTTAACTTTGGAGTCCTTTCAGAGGAACTTCCCACAGCCCCCTCTGCGCAGCAGGCAGCGCCCCAGCCAGCCACAGATATCCCGGGAGACAGCCAACTGACCTAAATGCAGTCTTTAGGGTTGCGTTGCTGCTGCTCTTCACTCTTTCGAATATTCCTTGTATTCATTTACAGCCGGTACTCACCCGAGGCATCCCCAGGCATTGCCGGCACCGCAGTGTCTTGCTACCTTCGTGGGGAAGCGGTCAGTTGATTTCCCCGTGGGTACTTCTCTCAAACACATTCTCTGAAGTAGGAGAAACCTGGAGGGAGCCTCATTGCCAGGTGCAGTTAACGCACGCACGCAATCTCCCTCCAGCTTTACAGGCACAAAGAGAGCACCCTCTTCTCAGAGGCCGACGGGAGAATTATGGCCAATTTTGTTTTCTCAAACAACAGCGAAGTACTCTCCCAAGGTAGGCAGCCAGCGTGTGCTGTGCTCCCTCCCTCCTCGCTGAAATGGTTTCTCCCTACACAGGCTCAATCTACCTGATTATGTTCTCTCCTAATCAGTAATCTTAGTTTCTCCAGCAGTAGCAGCCCTCCTCTTTCACCCGGGATTTCTGGAGGGCAGGCTGCAGCAGCGCAGCAGCGGTGTTCCGGGGAAGCAGGGCAAAGGAGGAACATTTTGGAAACACTCATGTTTCTATCTGCTTTTTGTTCAAATGCTGGAGTACAGCGTATGGCTGTGTGAGAAAGATTATTCTTCCTGCTTTTACAATCCTATTCAAATAGGCTTAAAGTCCCTAAGAAAAAAAAGCTACCTGCTTCATCAAACAGTAACTGCTTTTCAATGCGGTCGTCTTTGTGTATCCTTTCCCTAAAACCAGCTTACATCTCTTTCATATATAACTGTATTTCCAGCTGCATTATTCTTCCTAATTCTAGTCAGCAAATAAAATAGAAGAGGTACGATTCCCTTTCCTTCCTTTTTTCTTTTTTTAAACTAAAAGAAGAGGGGAAGGATAGGTACAACACATTACCATAACCAACTTTAACATCATCTGCTGTCTTAAATATGCTTGCTCTAAGCCTGAAAGGGTTGTTTGGGTTTTGGTTTCATTTTTTTTTTATTATTTATTTTTTTTAATTTTTTATTTAATAACTAGAGAGGGTGGTATGGACAAAAGAATTTTCCTCTTTTCTCTATATTTGTCGCGATTATTCTGGTTAACCTGATTATTACAATATTAACTCTTCTTCTTCCATAAAACTCTTCTAATCCAAGTTTAGAGACTGTATCAGAATGAATTCAAAAGTTCCTTTAATAGCTAACAGGCTAGTTTTAAAAACATTTGTCGAGAGAAAGCAGTGGGGAAAGCATTGATCAAGGAAAGATTTACACTAGTATTTCACCTGGGCTGTAGAGCATATGGTCTGTCAGGCACAGCGCAGCATAAAACCATGACAGCAAAGAGGCAGGAGATGTGGAGACAGTAAATACTTAGGACCACTCCATTCCAGGTTAGTGTGGCACTGTATTTAAGCATTGTGAAGATCTCTGGAATTTGGTGATTTTATTAACCAAGCTAAACTGGCTTTTGTAGGCAGTGTAAAACTGTGAGTTATCATAAACCTTGGAGGTTTATCTGTGCAGATAAAGAAGATAATATTAATCAGCATTCATTTGACAGCAGACCCAATCCATAAAAAAATTAAAGGAAAAAAAAAAAAAATCACAAACTATATAGCACCCTTCTAACAAAAGCAAATGTCCATTCTTCTCTGTTTTCAGCACAGAAGCCCAGTACAGAGATTGTTCCGAGGGAACAGACATAGCCTGACTATTACTGTATGTTCTGAACTTAAAGTGGCTTCTTCCACATTTACCATGGTCAAACACAACTCTTCCCTCCTTTTGCATCCTGCACTGAGAGTAGCATCACTCTTGCTGGAAGGGTCCAGCTCCATGGTCCTGCTAACACCTCAGTAGGGTTCATTAGTCAGAATTTGTTTCTTTCTCAAGATTTATTTTTTTTTCCCCAAAAAACATACAATACAAATGTTAAATACAAAGGTTATTTACCCAGTTGATTACCTGTTATTAAATGCAGCAAAACCTCAAATTTGGCACTTATGTTCTTTTTTAAAGAACAAAATTAAAAGTTAAAAAGTAATAGAAAAAAACAAGTAAAAATATAGAAATCCAGATTAAAAAAAAAAAAAAAGGCCCCAAAACCATGTAGGCATTGATTTCACATGATGGAGATGTTAGCATGCCACATACATCTCCTTTTGTGGCACCCCAAAACACAGAATGTTCAGAAAAATACATTCTTCCCCTATGGAGCAGCGTATATTTTTTATAACCCACTCTGCTTTTCACAGTGGAACTGCCACACAGAGTTGAAAGGCTGTGGCATATATACTAGACATATTCATAAATGGCTCTGTTCAATTTACTGAACTTTCTTCCACTTCACCTGTAAGCAAATAAAAATATAATAAATTCAAGTAGGCTATAGCGTGAACTTAACTTTGCTGTGCTTTGTTTTTGTCACCCAAAGAAACATATTCAGCCTCTCTTCATTCGCTGTAACATTCAGCTGAAACTAAAGGTCATTTCATGTCCTATTCAGGGATGTACGCTGAATCAAGACTTAGCATCTTTTAGGACAACAGCCTAGAAGGTTACTTGAGAGTGGCTTTTAGTTAAACCTGTAAGATTAAGCCATTTGAACTACTCAGTCAGTCATGGAAAGAAAGACAGCAACTAAAACTTTTTTAATTGAATGCACAAGATAATAGAGCATCTAGGCACATTCTCCATGCCATTTACAGCATGGGGAATGCCTCGGCGCCTACAGCAGAGCTGAGCACATCTCATGGCAGAATAGCATCTTGCCACACTTCTGGAAGGCTCAGAGATGCAATTTCATGCCTCCTTCATGAGCAGGACAAGTTGTGTGTTTTCTTTCACCTGTTTCATGACATGTACATGATGGCAAGCTTATTCCAGCACTAGCAAAACACAGAAAAAGGTTAGTAAGTAATTACAAATATGGATGCTATTATCATCTCCATATGATATAGCTATTTACCCTTTGTAACTCTGATAACATGGAGACAGACCTTTGTCATCCATGTCTTGGAAAAACAGGTAATATAGAAACACAGGACTAGACACAGTGTCTGTTCCTGAGACCTTCAAAACTTTGACAAGTTTCACATACGCATGAGAAGCAGGCAAGAAATAAAAGAGACTAAACCTACTCAGTTACATAAATTAATAATTCACAATAAAATAATGTTTAGAGAGAACAGAGGAGCCTAGCACGAGCCAGAGCATGTTGCTTGATTTCTTAATTTTAGTTGGGAAGAAGAAATAGCAGTTTTCAATGCAATCTACTCCTCCTTACAGAAATTGTTTTCCATCACGGCGAAAGGGCAGACATGCACTGGAAAGGGCAGCTCCTTCCATCTCTGCTCCGTGTGTCTGCACCACAGGAACATAAGGACAGCCCTCATCTAGCAAAGAGTTTGTTAAAATACTTATTTCACAGAAACAGTTACTTCTCATCATTTATATTTGTTTGGCCTTTATCAAAAGCTTCTCTGTTCTTTTTTTCCCTAAGCTCCACAGGACGGGTACATTTGCTTATGGGTACAGTCTTGACTGGGATCATTAGCCGATGTAAGCAAAAATACCCCTAAATGTTTAAGCACCATTGCCTAGGTTCTCTTACACCTAGGCAAAGTTTTTGCCATTCAAAAATTAAGTGGTGGTTTGTTTGTTTGTTTTTTATAAAGGAGGGAATTTGTTTTTAAAAGAAGTGTTACAATCTGTAAGCAATCTGGACTAATGGCAAGATGATCCACAGTGTTTTTTTGTCACATCCAGAAGAATCATAAAACTCCTCCGTCACATGCAGCCCTTCATGTCATGTGTGAAATATAGCCACAAATCATCTGATGATAAAAGCAAGTCTAAAATCATACACCACAGCCTAGCTTTGGACTCTTTCTCCATATGGGACTCCTAGCTTTGGAGAGCCATACCTTAGGGACACCAGCTCTTGTTCTCTGATTCCATCCACCTCATGGGCTGGAAGAGCTGCCCAGAGTACTCAAGGACCATCTTTCCCACCCTCCCTAAATGCCTTCACCAGCTTCTCACCTTGCTGTGCCTTCCACAGTCTTTTCCTTCCTCCCACATCTCTGAAGCCTCTCTGCCCCCCACTGTCCAGTGGGAGGTTGACTTGGGGAAGGAGGGTGTTACATGGAGCACCTGTGCCATATAACTGCTGAGGAGCCAGATGCAGTAACAGGGAACTCAGCCATTGAAAAATAAAAACCATGTAGGTGGTTTGATATCAGAGGAGAGATCTTGTTCATCTTTATGTCCCTCAGCAATTTGGAACACAGGAGAGAAACTTGCATGTTTTTGCAAGAAAAATCAGAGTTTATGCAGGGAGTATAGGTAGTCCTTACAAACTGCTTGTGAGAAGGAGTGTTCTACAAGGAAACTTGTTATATTCTTCTATAATTGAGAGCTGTTACTACTGAACGAGCTTTATACAGAGAAATTCACATTTTCCTCGGGCTGAAGTGATTTTTGATAATCTGGGATTAGAAAAAGAATAGCTAAAGCAGAGACTGAAAAGGCTTTCAGAAAGAATAAATTGATAAAATCACAGGCAAAATCCTGATTCCACTGAGGTCAAAGGCAAAACTCCACTGAAAATTGATTTTGCTTCAAGATCAAAAGTCAACATCTGCTCTATTTAGTGTCACATTATGGAAGAAGATCGCTGTTTGTTTGTGCTGTGCTCAAGAGGCCTTGCTGAACACTGAGCATATCTGTATACTTTCCTGTAAATGTATACAAATAAAGCTACTCCATATTTTAATTTTTTTTCACACTTTTTAATGCTTTATATAAATATATATGCATGTGTAGATACATAGAATTTTAATATATCCATATATTTTAGGGTGGGTGTATGTACATTTTTGAGCCATGAAATTCTATTTTCATCAACCTGCTCCCCTATTTTTATACTTCTGTCTTATGCTTTTTCTTGCCAGTCTTATCAAGTGATAACATCCTGCCAAGGAAGTATACAGCTTTTAAAACAGTATTTTCTTAAAAATTACAAGCTGTAACAAGATTTTGATTTTTTTTTCCTTCCAAAAAGGAAGACACGAAAGGAAAATAGAAGATCATTACTGCTCTATTATGTTTGCAGTCCTTGAAAACATCTCTGATGACCCAAAAATGTATCTTCTTACATCTGGTGGCTGTAATTTTTCCCTTTTCAATTCGTTTACACATTCACAGCTTGGATTACCTGATGATACTGTATATAAGACTAACCCAAACATGTCTATTCAACCTAATGTCTTGTTTGTGCTAGTAAAAGACTGCCTCATTAGGTCAGGAAATCAAAATATGTAATATTTTTTTATGCTATATTATAATTGTGTGGCAAAATTACCTATCTGTGGTGAAGGTTTTTATCCATTCCAAGTTGAGGGATGGCAAGTGCTATGTGTTAGTAAGCCATTAGAACCACAGAATCGTTTAGATTAGAAAAGACCTTTAAGATCATCAAGTCCAACTGTTAACCCAGCACTGCCAAGTCCACCACTAAACCATGTCCCTCAGCACCACACCATTTAAATACCTCCAGGGATGGTGACTCAACCACTTCCCTGGGCAGCCTGTTCCAATGATTGACAGCCCTTTCCCTGAAGACATTTATCCTAACACCCAATCTCAACCTCCCCTGGCACAACTTGAGGCCATTTCCTCTTGTCCTATCACTTGTTACTTGGGAGAAGAGACCAGCATCCACCTGGCTACAGCCTCCTTTCAGGTAGTTGTAGAGAGCGATAAGGTCTCCCCTCAGCCTCTTGTTCTCCAGGCTAAACAACCCCAGTTCCCTCAGCCACTCCCCATAAGACCTGTTCTCCAGACCCTTCACCAGCTTCGTTGCCCTTCTTTGGACATGCTCCAGCACCTATATTCAGTATGTATGGTCTTCCAGGGCAGAAACTGCTTTTTGTCTCCATTCAAGTAAGTAGTTGTCATACCGCTACAGTAATAGTAGTCCTTGAATATTCCTGAAAAACCTATTCAGAACACAAGTAATTATAACAGTGAAGTAATTTTGGAAGGAATTAGGATCTAACAGATCTTTGTACCTTCAATTTTAGGTATATTACTGCTGAAAACACCCCTGACTCCAAAGATTTATTTCTCATATATGGTTTAGTGGTTGACTTGGCAGTGTTAGGTTTGTGTTTGGACTTGATGATCTTAAAGGTCTTTTCCAACCTAAACAAGTCTCTGATTCTATAAACTGTGCACATAGGAACTAAAGATATTATCAGATATAGTACAATGTACTGAAACTTGTCCAATTGTCAGCTGGTGTTGTGATAAAGTAAAAGAAACATTATTAAATCCTTATCTCCATGCAAACCCACTCTCAAAGACTAGTCGAACTTCCCAGGGTACCGAAACACCAAAAAAGCCACCCTTATCTACAGACAACTGTCAGAAAATCTTAAGATACAAATATTGTCTGTTGGATGTAATGATTGCTGACAATTTTGTAAACCACTGTTTTGCCGAGTTTTATAATCTCAATTTGCTGTAAATTAATGCTTGCATGGAGTTTGGATAGTGTCATAATTAGGCAAGCTATATAGTAAGAATTATTACAAGATATTCCAGCTTCTGCTTTCTCTTACGAGGCTTTTCTCTTGCCACATGTCTCCTCAGGCAGTGGCAGAGATCTCTAATAGAGCTCCCCAGACTTTTGCAGGGCAGTCCTTCCTGTTGCTGTCTTCTCCTGCACTGTATTTTCTTCCTTATTCTGTGATCCAGTTACATTTATTTTTCCCTTTAAGTGCTACAAGGAAGCATCTGGGGCAGCTTCTAAGTGAAACCATCACCTCAGCTTCCTCACTCCTCAAAAAACTGTGCTGCTCCATCCTTCGCACACCACGCTTCAAAAGTGCTGCTTTCCTTTGTCTAGTTTCTTATGACAAATAAGATAAGGACTAAGGCATCTGGGCACTCTCAGACTACATCAGTGTTTACTTTCAACTGAACAGCCTTGGCAAGATGAGTTTTAAACCAGACCCCTCACAAAAATGGGCTCTTGTTCTACACAGCCTTGGGAAGCCTTGAAGGCTGGGCCTCCTTACCAGAGCTCCCTGTACGCTTGGGAAAGACAAGTGAGCTGTAAATCCAGTGCACTTGAATCAAGGAAAGCACATCAGATTTTCCCTAACCTTCAGTGTATAACTTTTTCCTGTATTTCTTTGGAAGTACAGACCCCTTAACTCCTTTGCAGAATTTTTGGCCTTTGTTTTTTCTCCTTGTCTTCTGATTTTATTTATTTGCCTGAAAGTCCTATTCATTTTATATTAGCATTGTATGGTCTGTCTTACCTAAATAAAAATGAGCTTGTTTTCAAGAAAATTAGAGCTAACGTTTATATTCTGGTTTTAGTAAAGTTTATTCAGTCAAACTTATTCATTAAAGAAGGAAAACGATACTACTGTAACAACATAAAACTTCTGTTTACATTCAGGAAATGCGCATTTGCTTCAGAATATATTCTGGTTTTTATTGACCAGTACCATTAGTCTGACCCCACAACTATATACTGTGCCAAGAAAGTTAAAAAAACAAAAAAAACCAACAAAACAAACAAAAAAGCCCAAATCCAAAAAGTAGCGAGTAGCACATCTCCAGCAGCACATTACTGACCCATTCTGGAGCACTAGCTTGGTACTGAATCACAACTTGTCTTAACCACTTTTTTTCCCCTGTGTTGTCTCACTCAGGTACGAAGTCCCATTTTGTTTGGCTTGTGAAATCTTACATGATCACATTTACAGCAATAGCTCCAGTCTGCAGTAAAACAAAACATTCTTAACATACATCTCACTGATAAGGCTTAATTCAATTAAACTGACCATTAAGATTAGTGTAAATTGAATTGCTCTCTCAGACTTGCTGATAATCACTTGACAGACCAATAAATATGGGGTTTCCAAACAGAATGACTTATGGTGCTCAACTGAATACTGTCCCCCTCCCTTCCTTACTCCTCACCTCCAAAACGTCACAGGGATGCCACAATAACTTTCTCTAGAAAGCTTGTCAGAGATTTGCTGGTTTGATCCCAGCTAAATCATCCTGCATACAGAAAGTAAGTTGCAAATGTTCAATATGATAATACAAACTGACTAACGTCTAAGATACGGATTATAAAATACACTAAAATAGTAATCACTTCAGTTGCAATTACACAAAAAGTGATGCAGACACAGGACCTGAATCCAAGCTCCGGAAAGGTTAATGAAAGAACACAACCAGAAGATAATCTGCATTACTCAGGGATTTTATCTTTAAATAAAAAGTAATAATACAGTGATAAAGGTAGGTTATGTCTTCTTACTCTTCCCACATACTTTTTTTTTTTTTTTTGCCTATCCAGGGGATGGGTACAGTTGTTTTTATACTGCAAAAAAATAGATTTGTGGAAATACTAAACAATGGTTATACTTAAGAGTTTTAGAAGAATGTATGCTCCCAGTTCATTGAAAACTAGTTATATTTAAAAATAAATTAAATGAAGGAACAATGAAAACAATAATGGGTTCAATGATTTCCATAAACATTGATACTTTTATCCTATGCTGTGGAAGCCAGTAGGGAGTTTTATTAATAAAATCAATATGAACGTGGTCAAACTTTCATCTGTTTGCAGTCTCCTTTCAGAGACATGTTTGGAACACAAGGATTGGTATTTATCTAAAACAGACCAACATGCAGATAGATTCAATGATTGCCTCATGCAGTGTTTTTGAATTGTCTCTCCATTTTCAGATTAACTGATTATGAGACTAACAAAACTCACATTTTTCTGTTTTTCTGCACAAGTCCTTTTCTTTTTTCCCCATATAGAGCAGTAGCATAGTAATGCCATTTCCTAAGTGGAATTGCAGCGATCAGAGTTTTTTAAAACAGATACATCTGAAGTGACAGGGGGATTTCACTTTCATTCACATGAAGGAGGCATCATGTAAGGAAAAATGTAATCATCCCCACGCACAAACAAATACACACTCTGATCATATGACTGGATATACACAGTCCCATGACAAAGACTGAATGAATTTTTATCACACAATGGGGAAAAAGTATCAGGCAGAAACTGGAACAGATTAATTACTCTAAAGAGTGAAAGCCATCTTTAAAATTACAGGCTGGGCACCCCTGGCCTAGCTGAACCTCATTCATAGCAAAAAGTAAAGTTGGAAACCTGTCTTAGTTTGACCATTTTTGATTGCTTGCTATTTTATCTAGGCTGTTAAGAAAAGGTTAAGAGGAAATTACTGTCTGCAAATATCTATGTTGAAAGAAATCTATAATAGCAGGCAGCTATCAATCCAGTAAAAGAAACTATATAACGATAGGAGCATGAAGCTGAACAAGTTCAGAACAGCAACTGCAAATTTTTAAGCGTGAACAATGCCAAACAAATATTTCTGGTTCTGGTGTTCTCTCCAGACCTTTAAGCCATCATTTGATAGATTTCTAATAGAAAAGCTGTAAGTCTAGCTTAAAACCATGGATGTGGTACAAAAACTACAAGAAGCATTACAGAGAATCTTATTAGTCCCTTTAACCCTAAGGAATCAGGTCAATTACAATTTTTACTTGATTTTGGTTCATGTTTTTACCTCTCTACATATACGACTGTATTGGGTCTGGCTGAGATGGAGTTAATTTTCCCCATAGCTGCCCTCATAGTTCTGTGCTGTGCATTGGTAGCAAACAAGGTGCAGATAACACACCAGTTATCACCAGTTAACACACCAGTGTCTTGGCTACTACTGAGCAGTGCTGGCACAGCATCAAGGCTGCCCTTCCAACATTTCCCCCATCTCACCCGTAGGCTGGCGATGGGCAAGATCATGGGAGGGGACACAGCCAGGACAGCTGACCCGAACTGACCAAGGGGATATTCCATACCATATGATGTCTGCTCAGCAATAAAAGCCAAGAGAAAGGAGGAGAAAGAGGGGGCATTCATTATTTATGACATATGTCTGCCAGAGCAACTGCTATGCATACTAAAGCCCCGTTTCCAGGGAAGTGGCCGGACTTTGCCTGCTGATGGAAAGTAGAGAATAAATATTTTGGTTTTCCTTTGCTTCCATGCACAGCATTTTGCTTTATTAAACTGCCTTTATCATGACCCATGAGGTTTTTGCCATCTCACTTTCTTCTCCCTCAGTCCTGCTGAGGATGGGAGTGATAGAACGACTTGATGGACACCTGGTGTCCAGCCAAGGTCAACCCACCAGGACAATGAATTTACAGAATAGTAATTATATAGTTCCTAAATAACCTAAGATTGATAGAGGTCCATTTACTCTTCAGATTGAGTCTGACTCTAATTAACAAAGTCTCACATTTTTTTTGAGACATGTTCCCATGTCTAGATTAAGAGCCAGCATTTTGGGGATGATAAACTGGCATAAGCATATTTAAAAATAGAGAGACAGATATCCAAGCATCATAACCATAAAACTTTACTACAAGACATTCTTTTTTTATGGACTATTTCTAATGATATCATCCTTGTCAAACATTGCTTACTCATAGATGTATTTTTATGAATCCTCTACGAAACAAATGACTCACCAAATGTGGCTCCTAAGATGACTCCCCAAATGCAGTACAATTAAGATACAGAAAATAAAACAACTAACAGAAGGAGCTTCAGTTTCATGGTCATTTTGAGCTTAAAGTCAAATATATATGCAAATAATAGTACAATTAGGATTTAAGACACGCCTACAGTTGGCTTTGGTTTTTTATTATTTTTTGTTTGATTTTTTAAAGTATGATGTGTTTACTTCTCTCTCCAGCTCTACAGGCAGTTTTGCAAAACTTTAAACAAGTAGAAACCAAACAGAGGTAGCTATAAGACAACTTGATAAATTGTTAATCATACACAAACATTTCAAAGATTTTTTTTTTTACCTTTTCATTGATCTACAGTAACAAGAATATCTAAGAGTAAAGAGAGCAATCTTACATTTCATTCTTTAAAAACAAGATGAGATTCTAGCTGTGAATGGACACATAAATCTTCACCACTAGGTAGGTCAAAAGGTGTAAAGAAAGTTCCCAATCACCACCCCTGCAATGCTGACATACTGCTCCAACTCCTCAGTTTTAACTTTCTGCTTGAAAACTGTACTGAGAACCAATAAAACACAGGGTTTTTTGCTCTTCTGTCTTTTTACTCCTTGCTCCTCCATTCCACTCTTCAGCAGCTATTTTTCTCCTCCGTCCTTTGGGGGAGGTGGGCTGGGCCCAGCACCGCAGCAGGGCGGCCCTGGTTGCCCACCGAGGGAGTGGGTGGGCAGGTGCTGAGGAGAGGGGCCAGGCCCTGCCCTGCTGCTGCCGGCCTTGATGGCCCCTAGGGTTCTCCATTTCCTACCTGCCTTGGCACAGGCAGCACGGAGATTGGTCACCCTCGGGAAATGCTCTTAATTCGGTGGGAACAGGGAATGATCATCAACGTACTCACACATGTCCTGGTTGTCTTGGTACCTAAACTAGCGTGGCCTCAGAGCGCCCAGGCAGACTAATGAATTGCATAATCGCACAGCTCCCCGCAGCAAAGAAATAGTTTGGGGGTTTTTTTGTCCCTCTTCCCCATTTCAGTATATCCTTTGCCTTCCAACTTGTATGTGAACTGCAGGTTATCACTCTCCATAAAACACCCAGCTGTGTCCTTGTACTGTGTACACAGTGCTCTGTGCTATGCCTACATCAAATGGCAAATGGAAAGGAGAATGTTGTTTTAACTAGAAATAAACTTCCTGAGAATACCAAAGGATGCCCTTTTAAGTATATCAATGCTTAGTCTACTGTAGCTGTCAAAAATCCCACCCATTTCTGGACAAGACTTACCAAAGTATATATACCAGGCATTAAAGACTATTAGCATCTAAAACCTTCTTTTTTTCCCCCCAAGAGCTATCAAGTATTGACGGGGCGGGGGGCGGGGGGAGAGGGGAAGAAAAAAAAAGAAAAAATAGCAGGCACTGACAGCTCACTTTCTTCTTCAAACTAGGGCATATATTAAATAGGGTTTTAAGTACCTTCAGCAGACTGCCAGCATTAACAGACTTTCAGTACTTGCTTTAAGGAAGAAGAAAGGGAAAAAAATGCTGTTCCTCTCTATAAAGCCTGACTGCGTAGTGCTGACGAGAACTGATGGGCAGCAGCTAATTTATTTATTTTCATTTTCATTGGAATTAAACCAATATCTTCCTAACTGATTTTTGTGAAATAGCAATATGTAGAACTATCAAAATGAAAAGGTTCAGTTAGTTCAAACAGAATCCGCTTTCTCCTTGCCAGCAGAGACCAGAGCACCTTGGAACTTGGAAGGTCTCCTATCTCTCAAACCTTGTTGAAACAGTTGCACCTCTGCAAAAAAATTTGTGTTTTAACAACCATAGTAAAAAGAACTCTCTTCATATTGATGATTTTCTTTTCCAACCAGCTTGCTTTATTTTTCTTTTCTTCACTAAGTCACTTAGCCTTGGGCTAGTGTTACCATAGTGTCTTTTTTTTTTTTTCTTTCTCATTAGAATAAACCACAGTACCAGGCAATGGAAGCAGAAAAAATATCTGTTTAAAAACATCGATGCAGAGCTTTGCTGATATTTGCAGCAAATAAAAATAAAATAAAAATTTGTGAAGCATTTTAATTGCTTAATTTTCCTAAACATTCTTAATATTTCATATTTAATTATATTTGCTTGATATCCACTTGATAGGAGTGACTTACTGATCACTGGAATGGCAAATATTCTGAGGCTACCTTTACTGATAAGAAAATGCTTAGCAGCCTTGTCTGAGTGATAGAAAGAAAGATGGATAAGTGATCATACAGCAGATTTACCTGTTTGAGACACAAACTAACTGCAAAAATCTAAAAAACCCCCACAGCCTACCTACCAAAAGAGGAAAGAGAACAGCATTAACTTGGCTTCTCTATCTGCTCTGTATACCACAGCAATCAAAGAGAATGTGACATTAAAGTTATGCCTTAGTTTTAACTGCTACCTTATAGCGCATATGGGATGTCACATACATTTAGAAGAAGCCTGAATTTACAATACCTAGAGTCTTATATTTCAGTTGCAGATATGGCACTATCTAAAGTTATTTTTCCACTTCATTTTTCTTATTGAATTTGTTTTGTTCTATAACCTCGGTTTTAGGATTTCAAATATAGAGGTAAATGGAATACAGAACAAAATGAATCATGAGTTTGCGAAAAGAAGATTGCACTAGATTAACCTGATATCCTCCTCTGAGAAGATAACTGAACTTCTAGACAAAGAAATGAAATGGATTTAGTATCTCTGAATGTCAGCATTTGACAGTTCCTCAAGTACTTAAGCTCTGGCTAACTAGAATTCACCAGTGGAAGACAGCTACAAAAAAAGGGAAGTTTAATGGAAGTCAAGCTTGAGAAAAATAGGAATTCATTAAAGAATCACAAGACTAGTAAGAACAAGGGCAAATGTCAATTAGTGAGATGAAAGGGAATCACTTGCTGATAGTCAAGTTACTTGAGTTTTTTAAAAAATGATTCTGGGACAGGAGGCATTAATGACCTTTGCACAAGCAGTTTATGCCAAAGAAATCATATGATGACAAAAACATGAGACTCACTGCTAAGACAGAGGGAGATTGAAATATCAGACAAAAAGAGCTGGGCATTGTTCAGGACCATGTTAATAGAAATGGAATGAAATTCAGTAGCAGAAAATGAAGACTCAAAGAATATGGAATTTCTGCTATATGCTATGGAATCAAGAATTGAGTGCCTTAAGGGCAGACCCAGACTTATCAGAGGAAGGTGATTTAAAAAAAAAAAAAACAAACACAAACCAACAAACCAACAATAATTAGGTATATCAGGTAAAATATTTTCATTTCAGATAGAGCAATATTAGTGTCATTAACAACTGGGCTAGACTCCAATGAAACAGCAGTGATAAGCTTGAACAGCAACTCTCCATTCCTCCCAGAATATCATTACTGTTTTAAAACTGGACACCACTACCTTCCCATGATAGATCTCTAATTCTATCGACTAACAGTCACCATTCCAGCAAACGTGGTGTACATTTATGTATGCATGTATATTTACACAAATATAGAAATCCACAGATTTGGCAGAAATGCAGAGAACCCTGGAGTATGTGTATATAAGGAAAAGTGAAAACTTGAGCTGTGACTATTACCCAGTTAACTGATACTGTGGAATATAAAAAGTTCTCCAAGATATGTGCTGCAACACATTCTTACAGCACAGATTAGTTTGTGATATGCTGCTTACAGTAAATGTCAGCATGTGAAATGCAGCTGAGTTACAGCTGTGACAGTGAATTGGTAAATCCCAAATCATCTACTGTTTTCTGAATGTATTAATATCTAGTCTGTATTCCTTTAAAATATTTAATTCTTTACTTTCCAGATGTAAAAATAAATTAAGAAATTGCATTTCAAAATTCAATCCATCTGTTTGTGGCTGGCTGTTCTAAATGGCATCACATTCAGTATTTTAATGGCCTTAGCAAACTGACAAACGTTTGACAGGGTCCCTCATGCCTAAAGTAATTTCCCTCAATTTTCCCCTGCTGTAATTTGCCCTGGCAAGAAGCTACAGTGACCACATGACAGTCAGTCTTGTGCACATAAACCACAATCAATTCTATTATCAAATACCTATTTCCAGGTTGTTTTTTTTTTTTAATTTTATTTTAGAAAATAAAATACTCTTTAATTTTGCTACTATATTCCTATACAGTTAGGGTCAGCCCTTCTCTCTCGAATCCAATAAACCTATTAAAAAATATAGAACTCTTTTACCTTTACCATAGATCAGTTTTATCATGACCCTATCAGATATTATTATACAGATTCACTTTATTTCTAAAACTCTAAGATAGCTCTGTTCTCTCTCTTTTACTCTCCTGACAGAGCTGAAATATTAGGACAACACAAGTATATATTCCTACAACTTTTAGGATTAGGTGAGACACACTTCTGTCTTGAGAGATGCTGATGATGCGCCTTACACACATGTAGGTTCAAGAGAGCAGAAGTTCCCTACACCCAGAGCACACCACCTTGCAAGCTCATGCCCTGAACTCATGATCGAGCCTTTAAATACGGGCAGTAATGTCCTGGGCAGTTAATAGCAGTGAGACTGCCTGCACCCGAGAGCTGGTTTAGGCTTATTTGGGCACTGACGCACCTCTCTCAGTGTGCTTGTTTCCTTCTTCCTCCTACTTTAGATTTGAATAGCCTGTATACTTTAAGTGGATTCATATTTGCAGGTTAGTAATGAGATAAGCGACTAACGCCCAAATCTTTTGGTTTTGAACACAATGGTTGTATTTATAGGCCATAATACTTTCTGCCAAAAAGTTTCAAGCTTAGTTTTCAGGCTGTTTCCAGTGATGTAGCGTCCATCTTCGCTGTTATGCATTTTTATGACAGAAACATGCATTTTCTTCTGACAAAATTCCTTCTCCCATTCAAATTCTTCATTGCAAAATCCATTAATGCTTGTCATCAGCTTGTCAGCTGCTTAAAACCAAGCATTTTACAGCAATCAGTCAATGTCTTGAAATCAATTATGGGTAATCGAAAAATATTTTAAATTAAATGTGTCATTATTACTTAGTCCAATTACTTCAATTGATTTTATAAAAGATTAAAAAGTTGGTAAAAAGTCAGATTCGATTTTATATAAGTGTGCTTTATTAAGTAAATAACTGGGGGTTTTTAAAGTTTTGAGAAGGCAAAAGTGAATTATTTCTCCCGTTGCCAGTTTCATTATTTTTAACGAAAACCTTCACCCACAAGGCTGACACACACACAGGAGTGAGACACAAAAGTGTCAATTACAGTCAGACACATGGAGAGAGTAAGGAAATCACTAAAAATTTAGCTTAGAATTTTTTTCAATTTTTCACTTTGATTATCCTCTTTAGAAGTCACATGGGACAGCTGTGTTATGCTACAAATGCAGTTAACTAGCAGCCAAACCAATGTGTTTACCAACAACATTTAGACCCTCTTTCAATAATCAGACTTTTTTTGTGGTAAGTTCACCCAGTCCTTTCAGCTCCACCTGGAAATTAATCTACTCAATGCATTTTTATTACATTGTAATGAAATCAAAAGTAAATTTCCATAAAAGATTCACAAATAACATTGATTCTCTTTGAGGGACAGCTCTGCAGACCAACTTTTTACATCAGTTATTTTACCCCTTGCGCACAAAAGATTTTAAATTTTGTATTTGAGAAAATGTTGAGGGTGAATTCATTTTAAAACATACCAGTTATCTCCCTGTACAATGACTGATCATTCTGTCTTTATCCAGGCACAACTCCCCTTGATGTCATGCTAAATGCTTTACAAAGGCTGCATGATCAGCTTCATGCAGAACAAAAATAAGAAAGGCTGTCTGCAGAGTGCTGTCAAACTCTTTACAGATGCAAGAAAATCTGTTACAATTTGGTTTTTACCGCTGCAATTTATAAAGCTACGACTTCTGCTTTCTCTTCCATATACAGCCAATAATTAATCACAAGGTTTTTTTCCTTTTTTTGTCAGTCTTTCATTCTTTTCCTTGATATTCTACCTATTTCCTTTTATTTTGCTCCTGACTGCTTAAAATATATACAGCAATTTCTTTCAACTACAAAATACAAATAAATTATCAATTTGTTGAATTATCATTTAAAAATATAACAAGGCTTAAATTTCCTTTGATATCCTAACAATTTATTTATCACTCAAAGCAAACCTCAATATTTTAGTTGTTAGAGTAACAAAAACCTTCATTACTTAAGGACTGCATATGATAGCAAGAATGAAATGCAGTAAAAACTGACACAAGTCGGTGTCCTAATCAGTGTGATGTCTCCAAACTGCTGAAGTCATTCCTCATTGAGACAGTCAATGTACACTTTTAAAATAAAGATTTATTTTAAACCAAAAATAAAGTATGAAGAAATCCCACATTAGGATGTCATTCTTAAGCTCTGAATCTGGAGGAATACAATTTGGTAGAAAGCTAGCATTGGAAAGAACTAAATAACTAATAAATTCTGAAGTTTCTTCAGTTCCCTGCTCAGTCAGTTGTCCACTCCAGCTGTAAAACCTAACACTCTGCAATCAATTTAATTTTTGGCAACAAGGATTCCTATTTGCTGAATGAAAAACTGAGTTACACAGCTTGAGCTGTGATTCAGAAAACAAAATCTGTAAATGAAGTTAAACATGGGATTCAGTCTAGGCTTCGGCTACAGAAATTCCCATCAATAGCTAAACTCCTCATGTTTGCCTCCACTCATGGCACATGGACATTGTCCATACAGAAGCAGCTGGGTCCTGACCCAGTGCTGATTCAAGTCAGGGAAACTCTTTGCTTTGGCTTAAACAAACTTGTGCATGGATCAGTAACAGCCATTGCTAAAGGTCGTGTTATAGCTTACAGACAACTGAAAGGATTAGGCCTAATTAATTTTTTGCTACCTCAGAGTGCACTATTTCCCCAGATAACAAATACCATAAAACTGGATTTATTTCAAAACATACTGTATGTTTTTCCCATTTTTCTTTCTTGCATTTACTGTCTCCAGTGATTTATTTAATTGTATACTTCTTCCAAGACTAATTATATTATGAAATGGCTAGGTTACTATTCAATGTATGTCCGTTTTTCCATTATATACTGTGGTGATTTTTCACCCAGCAGAAATACATAAAACATAACTGCTAGTGTCAGCTGACTTAGGAATTTGGGTTAAGGAAAATAAAAAATCATCAGACTGACCAAAAATTTCCTATGCTTGGTCAAATTTATACTAGAAATTTTAGGACTTAGGTTTTCGGTGAGATTAGTAATGTCTTTTTTCCTGGTCTAAGATCAAACTAGGGAGGACTGACATGAGACCTGAAAAAAAGAATGAACTTTCTTGCCTGAGGCTGATAGTCATCTTCTGTATAAAGGTTTAGGTGAGTTCTAAATCTGGCCTGTGACGTGGTTTAGACCCAGCCGGTAGCTGGGTGCCACGCACCACTCACTCACCCCTCCCCCGGCAGGATGGGGAGGAGAACAAAAAAAAAACAACGGCAAAGCCTCGAGGGTTGGGATAAGGACAGTTTACTGGGACAGCAAGGGAGAGGGAAACAATCAACAACAGTGCTGATAACAGATATTCACAATGGGTGATAACAAAGAACAATTTACCGATCCGATGACCGACCAACGGGACGCTCAGCCTGTCCCGGAGCCACACCGAACCCGCCCCTGCCCGACTGGCCCCCTGTTATGGTGAGCATGACGTCACATGGTATGGAATAGCCCCCGGCCAGCTTGGCTCACCTGTCCTGGCTCCTTGTGAAATTAACTCTAGCCTTGCCAGAACCAGGACACCTGCCATCTACCTCAATCCCAGTTGGGAATGAGTGTGCTAACTTGTTATTCTGTAGTATGAGCTCCATCGAAAATATATTTAGTATTTCAGTATATGCCTCTTGTTTCTATAAATGCTTGGATTTTTTTTCTACTATTTTTGTCAAATATTGCTATGTTAATTCTAAGACAGAATTACTAATATATTGCTTCAGTTCTAGCCAACACATTTTACGAAGTTCTTAAATATTTGTTTTCTACAGTAGCACAATCAGGTAACATTAATGGTGAAGTTCATGAAGTTTGTTTTCACTGCCACATAAACTGCTAACAACATTTTTTCCTTTACTGTCCTATCTTGCTTGCTTAATTAATCTGCAGTTCTATTCTAATTTGAATGTTAGGTTTCCTAACATGTTGCTGGAACTGAATCCTCTGAATCATTTCTGTTTACTACAGTCCTTTCCCTCACAGACAATATTTTTAAGATTCTTAACCTATTTTGGATGCAGTGAATTCTGCTGTGTATAGCAGTTCTACTAGAAGAATTGTTTATATTCAGCAGTATCTCCACAATGTTTAGATATATCATATGAAGGAGACAAAAAAGCCTGGATTATATACATTTTGTGACTGAATGCAAACCATTTATTGCTTTATGAACACAACATCCTCCAGGGAGTATCACAAAAAATGTGTATGCCCTTGAGTCTTTTGATTTTGCATTTAGAATTTTGACAGAGTTGAAATAAGCATAAAATCACACACAGTCATATATGACTTCATCCATTGTGGACCTAGGGAGTGTCTTGCATACTGCTTTTTCCAGCAAAAACTGGGGAGCTAAGTAACCAATCTGATAGCCTTCTATGATGGTATGGCCAGCTGGGTGGATGAGGGGAGAGCAGTGGATGTTGTCTACCTTGACTTCAGCAAGGCTTTTGACACCATCTTCCATAACATCCTCATTAGCAAGCTTAGGAAGTGTGGGTTGGATGAGTGGACAGTGAGGTGGGTAGAGAACTGGCTGAATGGCAGAGCTCAGAGGGTTGTGATAAGCAGCACAGAGTCTAGTCAGAGGCCTGTAGCTAACAGTCTGCCGCAAGGGTCAGTGCTTGGTCCAATCTTATTTAACACATTCATCAATGAGCTAGACGAGGGGACAGAGCATACCCTCAGCAAATTTGCTGATGATACAAAACTGGGAGGAGTGGCCAACACACCAGAAGGCTGCGCTGCCATTCAGCAACATCTTGACAGGCTAGAGACTTGGGCAAATAGGAACCAAATGACATTCAGTAAGGGCAAGTGTTGGGTCCTGCACCTAGGGAGGAATAACCCCAAGCACCAGTACAGGTTAGGGGTTGACCTGCTGGCAAGCAGCACTGCGGAGAAGGACCTGGGAGTCCTGGTCGAGAACAAGTTATCCATGAGCCAGCAGTGTGCCCTTGTGGTCAAGAAGGCCAATGGTATCCTGGGATGCATTAAGAAGAATGTGGCCAGCAGGTCAAGGGAGGTTATCCTCCCCCTCTACTCTGCTCTGCTGAGGCCACATCTGGAGTGCTGTGTCCAGTTCTGGGCTCCCCAGGTCAAGAAAGACAGGGAACTACTGGAGAGAGTCCAGCGGAGGGCTACAAGGATGATGGGGGACTGGAGCATCTCTCGTATGAGGAAAGGCTGAGAGAGCTGGGTCTGTTTCGTCTGGAGAAGACTGGGAGTAGATCTGATCAATGCTTATAAATATCTAAAGGGTGGGTGTCAAGAGGGTGGGGCCAGACTCTTCTCTATGGTGCCCAGTGATAGGACAAGGGGCAAGGGGCACAAACTGAAACACAGCAAGTTCCATCTGAATATGAGGAAAAACTTCTTCACTTTGAGGGTGACCGAGCACTGGAACAGGCTGCCCAGAGAGGTTGTGGAGTCTCCTCCTCTGGAGAGATTCAAAACCCACCTGGACACGATGCTGTGCGACCTGCTCTAGGTGATCCTGCTCTAGCAGGGGGGGTGGACTAGATGATCTCCAGAGGTTCCTTCCAACCCCTGCCATTCTGTGATTCTGTGATTCTGTAACCTCTCCTACAAGAAATGAGTTTACAACATGCACACTTTAGATGCTGGGATTTTAAACTTCAAATTTTAGTCCTCATTCATGAGAGCAAATGCTAAGCAGGTTCTTTTTTTCCTTATTGTCATCTATATTAATCCCTGTTTTTCAGTCTCTGATGTCTTTTGAACAAAGAAGTTGTGTTTTGTGGGGTTTTTTAATGAGAATACAAGGTCTAGTTGGAAATAAATCACAGTTCAAACTCTTTCAAATACAGGGTCACACAAACATTGGGACTGATTTGACCAAATGCAGACCAGCATCCACCTCTGACTAGTCACTCAAAGGTCCATTTTTAGCCAGTGGCGAGGAAGAAACACAGCTAGCTCAGGACCAATCACACTTAGTAACTCTACAGCTGAAGTAGTCATCTGGGCTGCCTTTGTAAACAAGCCTTCATAATCTCAGCCTAGAACAGGCATCGAACATGAAATGAATAATTTCTTTGAAGTCTCTCTGAAGGGCTTATTTCTCTCCACTAACTAAATGGGAGCCTGAGGTGACTACCTTGGAGGTATGGCTGTATATTATAGACATCTACAGTAAGATAAGGACCGTCTCACCTCATGCTCAGTTATTGGATAGCGGCAGAGATTATCAAAAGGATTTAAGAGCAGGGTATGCCTAGATAACCTCCCTCTGCCATCCAAATGCTGCCAGTGGTCTACAGTAAAAGGACTTCCTGCGCCCCAGGCACAGCGTAGCGACCACCCTTGTGTTGTTTACATGACTTCTCCCAGTTGCTTTTTAATTCCATCTATAATTTGGCTTCCCAAGCATTCCATGACAATAAATCCCACATATTAGTAATGTATGGGGGAGGGAGGGAGGATGAAAAAGAAAACTCAGCTCCCTCTGTTCTCAACCTGTTGCTTAATTATTGCTTTTAAGGATCTCACCATTCTGGTGTAATGGGGAAAAGCAAACTCTAGAAATCCTTGTGCACTACAGGCAGGGAAGACTTCGCCCAGCTTCCTCTGTGTGCACAGGCATTACTGCTTTCCATTCCCAGAGGTAGAAACACTTCATCAGGGCTCTGTGCAGAATGATAGTAAAATTTAATTTGGGAATTCTCCATTAAATGCTGCTCTACACTGTAAATTAGGTTCTCTTGTTAAACAGCTAATTTGTAGTATTGAGTCACTATGTCCTGAAGGCAGCAGCACCTGAAAGCTTATAAAATTGACTGAAATGTGAAAGATAGAAATAAATAGTATGAAAGTCAGCCTAAACCAGACAGAATTTCCACTGCTAAATTTTTTAAATTACCTCCATTACTCACACTTCATTAAGTGCACATTCTGGTCATGTACCCACAATTCAATCAACAGGGTGAGCATACTCTGTGTGTGTGTGCATGTACCCCATCAGCACAGCCAGCCAATGACTATATTCTTGTTTCATAGGAATGTTTCTCCATACATAGTGCGTTTGTTTTAGCTTCCCCCTCCACACCCACACCCCCCACACCCTCCAAGTTTGTGTGGTCAGATGAAATTCAGCCTTTTTGCATTGTTTGGATGGACAGAAGGTCTACAGTGTAATACACTATCCAGCGAAGAACTCTAGGTCAACTCCTTCCTAACATAAATTGTTGCAAGCAAGACCTTCATTAAAGACTGAAAAGATCCTGTGAAACTTTCCTGCTTCAAGAAACCTAACCTTTTCCAGTGGAAAACTATTCTGCCAGAACATTTTAAACCACTTTTACAATGTAATGCAATTCACTCTGTATGTGTGGGATTCATTACAACAGGGATTAAAATGACAGCTTAGTGTCATGTGAAGCATGCAGCAGGGGATTTGAGAGCGAGTTCAGTTGCTGGACACTAGGCCAGCTGAATTGTACTTACCGCTGAGTTACAGTAATACATATAGCTTTAGAATAAAGGAGCATGAGGATTAAGGGCTATCCTTCTGAGAGACTTAATAATACAGAGATCCTATCACACAGGAAAACTAAAAATAAACTTACTGGGAAATTTATAAGAGTAGTGGAGAAATGGCAAAGCACAAATAAAAAGAAAAATTCTTAATCATCATAAAATTCCATTACACTAATACAGCACAGATGTTACACAAATGATAAGCAGGTGTTTTTAGGTAATTTAAATTCTAAATGATCCCATTGTTATCAATCAACATCCTTCAAATAAATTCAGTGGAAATTATGCTAAGCACGAAGAGGCTTCTGGGAAAATAAAAAATCAGTTCATGCATGTAAAGGGTTAAACTGCACTACAGGAAAATATTTGTAGAAGTAATATGATAAAATCTCTAAAATTACATTTTAAACTTTAAAAGCCACAATATTGAGGACCTCACACGGGAAATCCAGAGAAATATTCTGAGAGGATGTGAATAATTCATGGCTTCTGAAGCACACAGGAGACAGATGATCGGAGAACAATGAGGTATCCAGGTGTGCTCCTGCCAAAGGCAGTGACATAAGCACACTAAATCTGCTGGGGAAACGCGTACGCTCATCTCCATCCCACCAAGACACACTGTAAACTGGTTTCTAGAAGACGTGTACCTGTTTTAATATCAAAAGGATGAAAAGCCTGGAGAAGGAGACAGGCTATTAAAATACCTTAAATGTTCATGGAAAATAAATTCTCCCTGGCTCTAGCATATATTAGAATTGACCTTAAGGTGCTTGCCTGGTTAGAGATAAAAAACCACCTAACCTGTATCCACTCCTGCTCCTTCAGTTTCCAATATCTCCCTACCTTTACTCCCCCATCCCCTCCCCTGGTGTGCACTTTGAGTGACATATTTTTCACAAGCGTGGTAGTAACTCTTTTATCAGGAAAATAAGTCTTTGTTACAGTGCTGGATTTTTGTTCCTTGCGGTGAGAGTTTAAGTATAAATTCAGTTTCCTATTGTACAATAATGCAATTGAAGTTTATATAAATTTCAAGATGCCTTTTAATGAGAAATGCTAATGCGCAAAAATATATTCCTGGGTGATAGAACTGGCAGGTGGATGTAAGGCTCAAAATAAGTAACCTTTACTATGTGCCTAGCAGGTTGCACCCTGCCTTTTCAGTCCAGAGGGGACAGAAAGACAGGTGGGTCGAACACGTAAAATATTGAACCTGCCCAGTGTTCGACATCTGTCAGGGTGTCTACTTCAACCTGAACGATTCTCTTCCCACCTTCCTCTCTAAAACACCTCCTGGCCTTTCCAGATCCTGAACACGTAACCCAAGCTAAGCTTGACAGGTAATAGGCCTTGTTTTGATCTCCTTGGAGATATTTTTATGCTTGGAAATAGTCTAGCATAAGTACAACATATGTCAAACCCTTAAAAAGAACCAAACTACCAATTCAGCAGATTCAGTCTGCAAATTAGGTCTGGAGATAGGAGAGAATGTGTAATTATTACTATGAATTTCCAAGAGAGCTTTTTTTGGAAAAATATTTTTTTTTTTTTGGCTCACGCACATGCTTGTTTCTTGTCTAAAACTGTTCCACATAATTTCATCTGCTGCATAGGAGATATTTTACAGCTAACCAGTTGAAGTTGAAATAAAAGAACATGCTAACATGCTACAGATTCCCCTCAAAACTTGATGCCTCTGGCAACTTGAAGACACAAAATATGGCAATCCAACTATTTTGTAAAGAAGTATATAAGAAAGAGCAGAAAAAAAGCACTAATTCAAGTAAACTGTGCATTCGTAAGTTTATATAGTCAATGTGATTAGATATACTACAGATACACAGTCTTTATGCACACACACACACCCCCATAGCTAACATGCACAGACACATATATATATATAAACTTAAAAAAGGAATCTTTGCTACTATTATTTTATTTAGTTCATTACTACTAATATATAACTAACAATATTAAGTCAACTGACCTTTTGACTGCTTGAGAGGGACTGTGAAAGCTGGAGAGGGATTGTTTACGAAGGCATGTAGCGATAGAACAAGTGGTGGTGGCTTTAAGCTGAAGGAGGGTAGATTTAGATCAGCTATTAGGGAAAAATTCTTCCCCCTGAGGGAGGTGAGGCACTGGAACAGGTTGCCCAGAGAAGCTGTGGATGCCCCATCCCTGAAAAGTTCAAGGCCAGGTTGGATGGGGCTTTGGGCAACCTGGTCTGGTGGAGGGTGTCCCTGCCCATGGCAGGGGGGTTGGAACTAGATGATTTTTAAGGTCCCTTCCAACCCACACTGTTCTATGATTCTATGATTTTTTTACAAAATTAATCTTGGAAGAACAGATGTTTATAAAATCTCCTGTGAAACCAATACAATATTTTCAGATTTACAACTAAAGACATTTTTATAACTGATGATGAATGCTCAGATTTATTAAAAAACCAGTTATTTTCATTACTACTTTTACCAAGTAAATCTGATCAGACAGCACTGTGTAGTAACCAAAGTCCTATTTTCCTTTTTCTTCTATATTGATTTCCTTCCTTCTTCAGATTTCAGAAGAAATCCCAGATGAACAGCATCTGTGCACCAAGCCGACGGAAAGGACCACAATACAATTAAAACTGTGACTCTTTTTGCATTTGCTGTGTGCCCAGAGATCCTGCGCTCGGGGCTGCTAGCGTGTGCAGGCACATCTTAATTCCTGTTGTTAGCCACATCAACTAGAGGACCGTACGGGCACTTAGGCACACGCCAAAACCACATTTCCATTTTGCCCTGTGGTTGTACATGCCAACGTGGGTAATACAGCCTCAGCAGGGGGACTAGTGCTGCTGAGGAGAGACCCCCTCGCCTCAGCCAGCCCTCTCTGCGGGCTGGCTGGGCTCTGTCCCACCCAGGCGAGCCTTTCCCTAAGGAATGGCAGAACGCAGATGGATGACCAGGCTCACGCTGTCTTAGCTCCTCCATAAGTCTACAGACACATTGTCATTGGGTTGTGGAAGGTAAACTTGTGTGCCTGTGACTTAAAATAAAGTCGTTATTAAAAATTTACAGTTAAAGTTTCTTGAAAAGCAACATTGTGAAGACTGTGGGCCTGAAGTCTGTTATGAGATCTGTTGCTGAAAATGCTTTAGTATCCCCATTATAAATTTGATTTTCCTGACTGCCCCTTCCCCTGCAATTGCAGCGACTGTTCTGTTTTAAAATTACCTTGTACGACATAGATCAACAGGTTTTACTTGGCTGAAGAAGGAGAAAAGAGAAAGGAGTTGTTTATCAAAAAAATCAGAAATTGAAATCCAGCAGGCATAAGCTGGAACCTAGGAGATTCCAGTTAGATGTTATAAAAGAAACATTTTTCAGCATGAGGGTAGTCAAACACTGGCACAGGGATCTCCATCCCTGAAGATACACAGAAGTTGAGTGGGCAAGGGCCTGGAGCCCCGTCTCAGCAGCCACTCTGGGAAGAGGAAATCAAACAATAAAAACACTTTAAAATATAATGGAAATAAATGAAAATCTAAGACACAGTATTCACTTCCTGACAACCAACTACTCTTCCATAAGTCATTTTTTACCTTATGTTTTTCACATGATTCTACAAAAACTTCGGCCTGAGGGAAGAAGAAGGGCAGAATTTGATTGCAGGACAATTTGCTTTATAATGAAATCATACTGTGACTGGTGTTCATAACTAAATAATGATCAATTATGCAACTGCACGTATGGTTTGTTTCAAACTGTTCTAAATATAATCTCCTGGTTGCCCATCCCACTGACATTAACAAACATAAAATACCAGTTGTATTGCCAATCTGTATGATATCAGGCCTTTGTCATACAGTCTGCTTGGAAAATTAATTATCCAAAATCATCTTGAAGAATATATCACACCATGATATATTATGATACATTTTTATTTAATTTTAGTTTATGATTGTCACATATTACTTTTCCGACAATAATCATGTTGTCCAGCCTGATACATAAATTAGAAGCCCAACTCATCTTCACATTAAATAGGGTGTAAATGGGATAATTCAAACTATATCTCAACCATGGGGACTAAGAAATATTTCCCAAGCCTGGAGTCCCTTTGAGCATCATCCTGAGTAGATCTCAACTCTATCTGAGAGTAAGACCCAAGAGCGTATCACCTCCCTCTTCCCTGCAACACATCTCTTTCCAGGAGGAAGGACCCAGGACGCCCGGCCTTGTGGGTACCACTGTGCACGCAAGGCAGCTGGATCCCCAGCCTGCACGGCCAGGGCGTCAGAAGACCACAGCCTACTGTCTCGTGCCGTCTCGCAAACCTGTTGCATCTTTTAGATGCAGGCTCGGAAAGGAAAGTCTTCCCCTCCATTAACTGCACAGAGAGCCCAGTATCTCGATCTAGGCATTTAAATAATGTCTGAAGCTGGATGATGTAAATTCCTCTCTGATCCCTTTATTCATACCCACAAATGCACCCATTGTTGCTCATTAGCTGTAATTTGAGAGCCGAGTTTCCGAACAGAGCACATGAGAGTTTAAATTGCCTAGAAATTTTGCGCTTCCCTGAATACTTGCATATGCAGTTATTGTTCATCAACCTCATCGATCACAGCACCTGCATACAAAACCGTAACCAAGACCACAGGAGATGCCACACTGAATCCTACACAGACATTTTCATCCACAGGGTTTTGTATTCAAAAATCTTGTACATGAGCAAGGACAAGGCTTAGCCTTAGATTAACTTCTATTAAGGCTTTTTAGGTTATTTCTCACACATAGTATCGTTATCGGATACAGGTTCAATGACCATTCTAAAGCTGTCACCATAAGAGATCATTACAAAAAAAAAAATCACTTCCCATTTATTTAAATTTGTATTCTGGTTTCCGGACTTGTGTATAGAAAGTAACATTTTACACAATAATTATCACAAATTAAATAATGATATAAAACTGTAAAAGTAAAAAGAAAAATCCTAACTGATCATCACCCAAATAGTCCTAATAACAAGGGACTGATTTTCTTTCCACTCTTCTTTTAAAAAAAAAAAAATGCACTGTATGAAAGTTCAAATCTTTTCCTCTAATTCTCTCTCAAGAGGGAGTTCCCATTTGACCCAGCTGTCTATGCATGAAAAATTTATTAACTGGCATGGTTTGCTTTATTTAGAATAAAAAGAATATCTGTTTGCCATTATTACTGCAGGGAGCAGAAGGCAATGCTAGGTCAGATCAACACAATGTTTTAAGGTTTCTTTGTCCTTCTTATGACCTCCTGCTACCTAAACTGCATATTAAAAGTCAAAATAATCCAAAAAGAGATGCAATATCAAAATAGTATTACTACTTAAATATTTATCATAGAGTTTATTGTCAACTGACATACCATATGACTTTAATTGCTAAAACCTGTACAATTCACATCGTCCAGCAATGGAAAATGATGCTTCCTAGTGTCGCAATAAAGCATGAGTTTAGCACGACATTTACAAGTTGTAGACACATCTGGCTTTATTTTAAAATTATATTTAAATTATTTACTAAGTATTTCTAAAATACTTTCTTAACAAAGTTCTTTATTCCTGAACACTTTTTGTTAATGTGAAAAGTTAAATTAAAACCACTGAACTGACCATAAGTAATGCTTATTTTAGAAAGCCTGTTTTAAAGGAAAAAAAAAGATTCTTCTGATATATATATTTCCTCTATTTTCCCTTTTATAGATAGGCAAATGATTCATTTTGATAACATGGTTAAAATTTTGCATTGCTATTGGATTAATAAAATAAGGAATTTTAATTTATATTTTCTTTCATGGCCACAACTTTGCACACAATTAATTTGGCTTCAGAACAAAACAAATTTTCATGTCAGATATTTTGGAAAAAAAATAAAAAATGGTCCAAGTCCAATAGCTTGTCACATTTTGTGTTTTATTTTCTGGAGACTCATGCTTTTCAAACAGCAAATGCCTTGAGCACAGAGGGCAGTGTAGAAGTGAAGGAAAAGTTGTAAGGACTTACTTGGAGTTTTTTGGTAGCATTTACCATTATTTGGATACCAGAACTTACACAGAAATGAGGCTACAGGGGTTTTTTTGGTTGGTTGGTTGGTTGATTTTACTTAAAAATTAATGGAAATTATGCCCCATTTAACTTAGCAACTGCCTTGCTGAAGATATTTCTCACTAACTTCAAGGGGGGCTTTTTTTGCTAGTTCTGTGTTGATATTTTACGGGTGCAGTGCTGCCATCCTCTCTCTGACCCAGGAAATACTAGTCACGTGCAACCTGAGTCAGATTCGAAAAGACAGCTGTGAGCTCAACTTCATGCAAACGTAATCACTAAATATTCCACAGCATCATCTGAAAGGAAGACAACGTCTTGTCTAGGCAAAATTCAGTCTTTCTAAGAAATAGCAGGCTGATGACAGCGAACAGGCACAGAGGCCATGTGAGTCCCCTACATTGCTATGCCAATTTGTTTCAAACCTGGCTTCAGGACGTCACCTGTGAGGGCAAGGAGAGCTCTGGCTCCATCCTCGTTGTACTCATTTTCTCTGTGGTGCTCACTGTCAGAAAGCAGCCTGGTTTATGCCAGTAGAAAACAGAAGTCAAGTTACACAAACTTGTTTACTGGGAAATGGAGATTTTTACTACATGTAAACCTCAATTCAAGAAAAATAATAGGTTCGTATAGAAGCGCAATGGGGACGTACGGTGCTAGGTATACTGTGTTTTGTTTAATGTAAGAAAAACACCTCTGAAATGCACGCACTCCTATCAGGGGAGGCTACCTGAGTACTATAGCCACTCAGCAGCAATTATGTTTATAAGAAAATAAGACATAAAACCAAGGATAGAGACAATAAACTCTGTCAGAAAGTTTCCAAGCCTATGTTTAACCCAGATGACCTGTTCCAGTTCCTGTGCTGAGTGGAGGTAAAGCTGACAAGAGGCTCAGGAAAGAAGGTGGAAAGCACTGCATGGTGCTCCATCACTACATTCAGGGCATCACGAAACCTGCAGTTAATGGTCTACTCACCATAACGCCTTAAAGTGCATTTCTGGGATGATCTCTTCAGAAACTTGTAGAGTACTGGTGATGTTCCTGGAGATCATGGTCTGAATGCTGCTACCTACACTGACACGTGAAGAAGGAAACTGTGACAGCGGTGGATGTTGTCTATGTTCTCAGATGCCAGAGTCAACCCTACAGGACTCCGAGGAATAACCATGTTTTTCTTTCTGGCTTTTGGATTTAACAGGGTGAAAGCAAAATCAAGTTCTTTGCTTGTGTCTAATTGTAGCCCAGATACAATGTGTTCCATTGTATGTATGTCTTGCAGATTTCTAAAGCATTTTACATCACTAAGTGTGTTGAGCAAATATAGTCAGTACATCTTGTTGTCTCTCTTGCCATATGCAAAAAATGTCACCAGTTCCTCAGGCCCCACACAGAAGAACAGGAAAAGCCATAGTTTCATCTTCAAATAAGAAAATTTATGAACAGCACTTATAGGAACAAAAGAGGAAAAAAATAAAATTTCTCTTTCCACTAATATTGAGGAATTTTAAAAAATTTATTCTTATTTCTTGTACACTCTAGACCGAGTACCAACTCTAATCCAATGCATGGTCCAACCAAAACTTTGTTACACAATGAAATTGTCTGAAACCAACAAACATACCAGGGAGGCATAAGTCTGCCTAACCTTAAAACAAGATACATGTCACTGCAGCTGGCCAGATAGGTCATTTTCACAAGCAAAACTTGAACTCACATCTTTGGATCAATAGAAAAATAACAAACAACTACACCTGAATTGTTACATAAAAATCTTGGATACTACTTTTAGAGTTTCTTCTCATTTATAAACACAAGAAAAATCCTCCGCAATCCAGTGGTATGCAAAATAATTATATTTTTCTTTTACACTTTTTACACATTACATTCTGTCTGTAAAATATGGTAGCTTGTAATTTATGAGCTCAAGATTTTATTTATATTTGTTTGCTTATATTTTATCCTAATAAAATCATCCAACCAAAGTACTGGAAATGTTCATACAAGTCTAATTATTAAGAGACACTGTCTCAAATAATAAGATGTCGAAACTCATATTTGCAATTTCAATCAAAAAATCAAAGCCTTGCTTGTGCACGGAATTCATGTTTCTATTCATCTACTGATTTTTAAAATAAGAGATGAAAAATGTTGCTAATTACAGAGAAGCAATGCCCTAAGGTGGTCTCTTGGTTTAAAACTGTCCATTAAGACAAAATTATCATCTGGAACGCTGGGGTTCTCAGGTAGGGTGGAATTTCAGCCAGCAAAATGTCAAGATGATATTTCCCATAGATTTTTCATGGGAATATGACAAAAACAAATGCTTCACGTTAAACTCTACTCCCACTTATGCTCCTGGATAATGCAAAACAAGTGGCAAAACCCCAGTGGTCTAAGGTTGAGAAATCCATCCCTAAGAAATTAGAATTTAAAATTCGCTAAAAATAAATAAGACAAATATACTAAAGTGTCTGTATTTCACATCTATAAATAAATATATACACAAGATTTGCTAAACTAAAAGAGAATATTTCATCTTCTCTAGTCTCCTGCCTTGATGGAAAATAAGTAATTCATTTAACACATTTAATAAATGTGTGTAAAACCAATAGGAAATATCAAAATGGGTCATGTTTTTACTTTGCGTGTTGACACAGTAATTGGTCAATTATGTGTAATGGAGACTAACTGCCTCTTAGGAAAAAATGCTTACACTCTCTGCATTAATAATAAAAAGATTTTTTTTTCACATGCACATTATGGAAGCCAAACAAGATAAAAGCATGGAAAAAGCTTTGGAAGAGGGAAAAATCAGTCACTTGTGATTTGCACCATCTAGTAGCACATTCTTCTTAGTAATGGCTTAAAATTGTGCAACAGGAATGGCCTGACAGGCCAGAAAGTGTCGGCACCCGTGAAATTACTGAGTTTGATCTGGGGCTTTCATACAACACTGTCCCTTTGGGTGAATTTTTCCACTGCTCCCCTGTCTAGCACAGTCCATGCCCTCCTCTTCACACATTACAGAATATGCTAAACACAAGCCATTTAGGGGTAAATTAATCAGCTCAAGATTATGACTGTAAGTTAAAATAGATGCCTAAACCCCCTCTATATTCAGGGAAGAAGGAAAGGTGCCGTTAGAGGAGGATTTATCTCACCCTTGATATTTAAGATATAGGTGATAAGGATCACCCTTCAGACCTGCCATTCTTTTTCCTCTTACTACAGTGGAAATGCAGATGATTAATTTTTAGGTAGCCAAAATTAGGTGAAATCGATCTAGCTGTACTAATAAAAAAATCTACCTTGAAATATATTTAGGCTAGATCTCAGCATACAGTATGTCAACCTGAGAAGGAATTAATTTTTACCAAATCTGGTTTGAATCAAATGAAGATTCAGTGACATTGAAGAAAAAAAATAAAACATTCACAGAGCACCATAAAAGTATCTCTGTGATAATAAAAAAACTACTAAAAATGTCCTTCACATTTCATTTTTAAAAAGACTTTGATTTAACAGATAAATTTAATTTATTGCTTGGGTAGAACCTTTGGGCATTTTACAAAGGACTGAGGAACTATTGTGCTATCTCTTGTCACCTTCCAGATCTCATTAGTGTGCAAGACACTTGCATTGAAGGTCTTACTCTCATTCTTTACCCTATTTACAAAAAGCTAAAAGAATAGTTGAACTATTAAATGAAGTTCCTGAGCTATACTGAAACATTTATTCACTCGCTTCAAAGAGCACTAGACTTGAGATCTTGACTCCACCAAGGGCAGAGGTATCAGCTTTCCTTTGGCACTTGGCTAGTCTGGGAACTGACCTGGGATGCCCAGGTATCTTGGGCAGGAGCACCTGCTCGTGTCCTGGTCCCAGCAGTACGCCCACGTGCCTGTTGGGGTTGATTCAGAAACAGGCTTGCAGAAATAGAAGAAAGAAGGAGAAAACAGAAGTTTTCACTGCTTTCCTACACAAGGGTCATGAAAAGACAGTATGTGACCTTCCAAAACACCTTTCTCTGATGTGACTACAGAGGCAGAGAACACCATAGCCTAAGGAAATCCAAGAATGAGAAAAGAAAATGTAAATGAGATCAGTAAGAGCAGGAAAATTTTCCAAGAGCAGTGTACACAGAAGAAATCAAGAAAGAGCAAGTAGTTTAGGAAAAGAAAGGAAAAACTGAAAAGAGCAACTGAGGAATGTAATTAAAAAAAAAAAAAAGAAGTAAAAAGAAGGGTGAAAAAAATAAGAAACAAAGATGCTCAGGGAAGGAGATCAATCTTTATTTCCCAGTCCCTCTCACTTGCCACAGGTCAAAGCTACGACAACAGCATGACAGATTTCCACTGACTATCATGATAAAGTCCTGGCACATTGTCCTTGCTATTACTGTCAATCAGGAACAACTGTCAAAAATTACTATGAACAATGAAGGTACATGTACACAGAGATGATCACAAAAGATGACAGGAGAGAGGATTTTGACAGATTAAGATATTCTGCCTTCCCCGTGTATTTGTTTAACTTTCAGGATTCAGTAGACAGTAGAGCAAAATGGCAACAGATCTGTGTAATGTGGAGGCCGATAATGAGGCAAAGAATCCATACATTATCTTGCAAACCAGAGCAAAATAAAAGCAAAGGGAATGATGAGAAAGAAAAAAGGCAAAAATAAAAACAAGTCAGAGAAGCTGAGTGTGAGGGAAAGAGAAAGAGATGGGGAGAGCAGCCAGGTTCTGTTCTCATCTACCCTCAAGTTATGGATTTACACTCGTGTAACTGGCAACAGCATTTGGCCAAGCTCTCCTTATCATCAACACGCAGAAATTAATGACTCCATACAGATGGAAAAGACCTATTTGCTCATCCACTTGTCTTCCTGATAGAACACAACTGTTTCCTATTATACATGGCTTTTTTGCCCCAGAGTTTAAATTAAAGTCTCAAGAAATTGAGCACCCTGGACATATCAATCTTTTATGGATTTTTCTGCAACTAAATAATGTCAGCATCATGATACCCCATCCTTCCACTCTTCTACCTTGACATTGATACTGCACATTCTTTTTCTCACCTCCCCTCAGTATTCCTCCCCACATAAATACATTGCAAGTTTAATCACAAAAGAATAGCATTGCAAGAAAAAAGTATTAATCCTTTGCTAGAAATTAAACTTCTAATTTCTATTACTCTTAATTGTACTTAATGAAATTTCATGTGGTCTACTCGAGATGAGACAACATCGGTTACATTACCTTAAACTTTAAAATTTATAATATTTTCTGAGCAAATGGATTAATAGCCATATAAAAATGGAGATGATTTTTACCCCCCATATTCCACTGTATGTTATTCTACATTTCAGACTTCAAGTCATGCTGAATATTTTTTCCCACCAAAATGAGAAAATCCACAGTTAAAAAATGATGCCTTCTATTATTTTTACAATCGTACCTAAGTGATTATTCATGAACCAGACCTCACACAAATTGTCAGTGAAATTTTACTATGTGTTAACTTTTGAGGAAAAAAACCTCACGGCTTTTGATTATATATTCAGTTATTTTGTTTGCATGTATTTTTTTTTGTTTGGATTTTTGATAATCTATCATTTGTGATGGATTTTCCCCATCCGCCGAGCACGTGTAAGGCTTGGAACAGCCAGCCTTTGCATCCTGAAATGCATCACCTTCATACTTGTCAAACTAAAGCTCATTGTTACTCTTTTCTATCCATATTTTTCAATGATTCTTTTTATTTCTAGCTAATGGTACTTCTATTTTTCTCTCACATCTGAAAGCCTGTACCTGAATCTTCCACTAGAATCTGCACTGTGAAGAATAGAATAGCACAGAAACCACACCAGGAAAACATTATGCCATGCATCTTTGGGGTCTGTTTACTTACGATTTTAACCCTAGTGCAGATTATTTCTTGGATAGAGAGAAATTTATTTCTTATCTATTATTCTATTTTCAAGTAGAAAATAATCTAGAAAAATAATAATAAAATGAATTTTTACTGTGGAATAAATCATTACTGATTCTGGCAGAGAAATCAACAATAAACCTCCCTAAAAAATTGTTATCAAGCTAATTTTTCATTAGGCTTTTTTTATCCCTCAGCCAGTTTTCAAGATATACAGTAATGCTGAATAGAAACATTCAAATTGCTCAAAGCTAATTTTGTGAGTATGAAAAAAGGTGAGAACAATGAAGATCAAGACTTTAGTATGACCTTGTCCTGGTTTTAGCTGAGAGGGTTGATTTTCTTCATAGTAGCTAGTGTGAGGATATGTTTTGGATTTGTGCTGGAGACAGTGTTGATAATATAGAGATGTTTTTGTTCTATGGACTTATTGTTGAGCAGTGTTTACACAGGGCCAAGGCCTTTTCTGCTTCTTGCACTGCCCTGCCAGCGGGATGGCTGGGAGTGCACAAGAAGTTGGGAGGAGACAGACAGGACAGGTGACCCAAACTGACCAAAGGGATATTCCATACCATATGACGTCATGCTCAGTTTATAAGGAGCTTGGGGGGAAGAGAAGGGGGGGGGCGGCGTTCGGAGCGATGGCGTTTGTCTTCCCAAGTAACCGTTACGCGTGACAGGGCCCTGCTTCCCTGGAGATGGCTGAACACCTGCCTGCCCATGGGGAGTGGTGAATGAATTCCTTGCTTTGCTTTGCTTGTGCGCGCAGCTTTTGCTTTACCTATTAAACTGTCTTTATCTCAACCCACGAGTTTTCTCACTTTAACTTTTCCAGTTCTCTCCCCCATCCCGATGGGGAGGGGAGCGAGTGAGCGGCTGCGTGGTGCTTAGCTGCCGGCTGGGGTAAAACCACGACAGACCTGTTGTTGTCTTTGGGGGTATTTCAGATTTCCAGTGTCACATTGATCAGCCTGGGTTCTTTTGGTTTTTCTTAATTTCAAACACAAGGTTCATAATACATTTTCAAAAGAAATAATGTGGTTTATTTTTTATACACTACTGAAAATATTTCTGCTAATGCATAAAGGTTGAAATTTAAGTGACAGTATTACTAACAAACTAATCACTGCTTTGGGAAAAACTTTAAGGATTTTTACATAAAAATAGTTAATTGTTGAGATATTGATCTCGATTCTAAAAACCTAAAGTTTAAGTTATAATAATACAGACTAAACTATTTAGGTTTTAGTGTCATGTTGCCACTGATGCAGTGTCATTACTCAAGCCAATTTTATACATGATATAATTATTATGTTGTCTTACAGATTTTTCATTCCTTTTGCATATTTTAAACCAGACATATAAGATAATACCAAAGCATAATTGCATTTACAGCTTGAGCTCTACTGTAAGCAATTGAACAAGAAGGTTCATTGAGGTTTGCGGGTTTATTTCCAGAAAAATAAATCAGCAAAACCCCAAAGGAGGAATTCCTTAAAGTTTTGGAGACAGAAAGTAAAATTCAGAGTTCGGAATTTGATGAGTTCAACTTTGTCCACTGTTCCTCCCTACCTCCAGGATGTGGGGCCAAGTGGGCTTTGGATCTGGCATAAGTATTCTCATGTGAAATAAGAAAAAACTCCCCGGACCTAAATGCAAACAGCCAAGATTGTCCTGATACCGGTTTTGCATAGTTTCCACTAAAACATACATTACAAATCTTTCCACAAACCTGAGGTTCTCTACTCTTTTAATAAACCCCCAACGTAGGTCAAATGCACAAGCTCATGGGACATGCCTATTAACTAATTGTCTGAAGAGGAACAATCTACATTTCATACTAGAACCTAAATCAGTGTATTTCTAGGGGTGTATATCAAAATATTATTGTGGTGGAATTTCATGCTGTGCTGCACTGCTCTTCATAGGCATCTGGTTTATTGTGTCTCCTACAGGACAGGGCTGCTTTATTAACAACAACAACAAAGTTCACACAAAATACAATTCTTCAATGCTGCACTGTTAAAAGGTCACTTCTTCACTCACCCTTTTTGACAAGAAAAGGATACAGAAGAATTACTCGATTTTGTTCTCTTCCAGTGTTGCACAGAAAGCTTTTAAGGAAGAAGACAGTCTAATATGAAAGCAACACAAAGAGGCCACATGGAATACTGTGATTATCTGAACCAAAATGACTCTGTTATTGCACTAATCTTTCATCTACAGGGAATCAGACTCTCATGTTGGTCACAGGGGACTAGGAAATTATGTCTGATCTTCGCATCTATTTTTACACATCACAAAACAGCAATAACAGTTTGGTGCAATTCACCAGACTTGGCCATCAGCTTTAATTTAAATTTGGGTTTTTCTGGAGAAGTACTACTTTAACTGTATATTAAAGCTCAACTAACCCTCAAATGCTCATACATTTGTTCAGATCACGTCAGATCACACTCTCCTGCCCACAGTTCGGTTACTTCTACAGTTTCAGCCGTGAGACTACTGTTGATCTGTCTCTTTTCGGTTCAGAAGAGTGACGTGAACCATCCCTAGCACAGGAGCTCACAAAGCCCACGGTGCTTGTGAACAAGAGCAATGCATGTGCTCGAAGCAGCAGTAAGACTGGCTTCACCTGCATGCTGCACAGTCAGCATAGAGGAAAAAATACAATAAACCTCTTCCTGATTTAGAGATTTTTTTTTTTAAAGCCATGTTACAGTTTACTGGCATTTCACAACATGTTTCCTGTACACAAGCACACATATCAACAAAAAGTACAGTTACCACAGCGGTGCAGAGCACACAAGGAGGTGGTTAATGATGGCACTTTGCCACAGGGGCAGCACCCTCTCCCAGGCACTGATTGCCCCTGACAAGGGAAAGGAGATTTCACCGTCTTCAGTGATCCCCGAGCGTCCGGCCTAGAGTGTAAAGGGACATACTGAAATCTTGTCTGTTGTTTCACTTTTACTGACTGTCACACTTCTCGTCAAAAACATCTCTGAAGTACCAAAAGCAGCCCAAAAGAAGTATTAGCCACAACGAATCAGGAGTAATTTAGCCCTGACACCTAAAAACTCCCATTGAAAAGGTCAACTCACTCATTGATCCAGGCACTGTCATGCAGGCTCCTATGTATCCAGACCTTTTGTTCAGCCACAAATAATAATCCTAAAAACCTTATCATTGATCCCTGTTAGAGAAGCTGATATATCATCTATTGATTTCCATTACAATTTCAGCTGTTATTCTTACATCAATGGTCACTTCAAGTAAGACTTGTCTAACATCCTCCAACGTGCTGTTGAGAAACAATTCTGCTCTTGAGAACTAGAGAGTGTTTGAAATCCAAATTCAGAATTAAATACATAATGAAAAAAAAAACCAAACAAAAAAATAATCCCTTTTAGAAAATAAACCCCTTTGCTCGTTGGTGAACCTTTACAAAAGCAGACTAACAAGGAATAAAACAGAAGTTGGTTTTTTTATATCAAACTCCAGATTTATGGCCTGCTATTGATGCTTTTCCTCAATAAATTTAAGCAATTCTTAGAACATATTTATCCCTACACAAAGTTGAGGTCAGTTATTGGACATTTTGAAGGAAGTTTTTATTTCTCCTTTTATTCTTTATTCAAGATGTTTCCTTTTATGCCAAGATGGCTCCATTTACACTTAATACAGGCAATATGTGCAGAAAATAAAGATACAATTAAAACTGGAAAGAAGCAACATATTCACTGTTCTGACATTCCATCGGCTCAGCGAAATGTGTACGTACGGAGCCTGTATACTACCACACTCAATTTCTAACCTCTGTTTTTTCAGACTCTCACTTAACAAGCCCATCATTCCCAATGATGGTTTAACAGCTTTGTATTTGTAGAAAAAAATTATTTCCCAGCATGAAGTTCCATTCCGTGTGATGCTGGTTTCAACACTATTATGTTAGGAAATAGGCCTTTTCCCCCATTCTTCCAAACGTTAGTCTGCAACCTTTATTTTGTATTTAGATGTATACGGCGTACGTGTTGAAATTTAAGGCAGCTAATGTCATTTGCAATCTATTTCACAAGCTGATAATGGGAACTCTGTAGATTCCAGGGTGCCTGCTTTTTTTTTTTTTTTTTGCTTTTTTTTCTTTCTTTTTTCTTTTTTCTTTTTTCTTTTTTCTCTTTTTTCTTCTTTCTTCTTCTTTCTTTTTTCTTTTTTTTCTTCTTTCTTTTTTCTTTTTTTTCTCTTTTTTCTTCTTTCTTCTTTTTTTTTTTTTTTTTTTTTTTTTTTTTTGAGGGAGGCATTGGTTGAAATCTGTTTCCTGGTAGATTGCCCACAAGAGCGCTTTGCCAGTAATCCTTACTGTCGCCACACTGTAGAGTCACTCAGACTAGGACTCGGCTACTACGTGAAAGGCTTCAGAACTGCCACTGAGGAAAACACTGTCGCAATTCATAGTAAATGTCCTTGTGGGCTCTGGAATGTTAATGTGCTGCATACTGCAGCGAGGACAGCGCATACAAATAGTTTCAAACTATTATAACGAGTTAAAAATTGCCCACTGGTAACTATTTAAAGGTCATTAGTTCCTTTTTATATATATAGTGCATGTATTCAGCCAGTAGAAATCTGGTACGACATTGTTGGCCATAAAGGGAAAAGTTGGACAAGTTCTAAAAAGAGATCAAAGCCTGGGCCAGATCCTCAAATCAAATGAATTATATCCACCTACATCAAGAGAGGATATTTTATAGAGTGCAAAAGACTTTGTGTCAGAGAAAGAGTTAAGTGACAAACCACCACTGGTGTGACGGCATCTAACTGTTCTTGTCCAAAATATTCAAGAACTCAGTTGAACAAAGTAATAAAAAACAACCCATGAAGTGTTGATTTCATGTGTCGTCTTACAAAAGTCACCCTGTTCTTGCCTTCAAGAAAAATGAAACTGCAAAAATAATAGATAATGAAAGCAATAGACACACTGCTTCTGCCTTTAAAACCAATCTGTACACCCTCACAAGCAACTTCACCTACAAGCAGAAATAAAACCTGTGTGTAAGAGTATAGTAATATGCAGCATTTGTGTTCAGCAATTCCTATGGATTTGGGATAAAATATTTGGTGATCTTGGAAAAGGATATATTTTTTCTAAAGCTAAACAAAGGAAAACAGCTAAGCGATGCATTTATTAAGGTCACGCCCCTGAAGGGTAAATTGTTTTGTTCTCCTAACAATGAAAAAATTCTATGATTATTCCTGCTTCCATTGTTAATTTGGTAATGCTTTCGTTTTCATATGTATGTGCTGCATAGGAATAAGTTCCTTTTTGAACAAATGGGCTCAAACAGTGGAAAAAAGATTAAACAAAAAAACCTTCAGGTTTTAAGTTTGTAAGTGGAAGGAAAGGATAATAGGTTGCCCAGAGCAGTAGGAAACTGAAAATATCTTATCAATTTTACATGGTTGACTTATTGTGATTTACAGTGGGTTTTTGTCAAATAATCGCACAGTGTACAAAAAATTCTCTTCTGGTCTGTTTGGTCACAAACAGAGGAAAAACTCAGAAAAGGACTAAGAACAAGGGAGGATATTGGATGAAGGGGAGCTGAGAAAAACTGTCAAAACAAGAGTAATGGAAAAAAGGAATAAAACAGGCTTTATACAGTCCATATGGATTAAGACTCACTTATTTGTAATTCTGAATAACAGAAATTAATGCTGGAAACATTTGCTGAACCGTATTTGCACTTTTTATTGTAAAGGTCAAAGAGGTGTAGAATGGTTTTGCGAAGAGAAAAAAGTAACTGTAATAAGGCCTATTACTTACTATACTTGCTCTGTAACACTAAACCAAAGAGCAATGAACTGTACCTTTGGAAACTCTAAGGAATTGCCTTTTATAGCTGAAAGGTCAAAACAGAATTTGGAAGAGCAGCTATTAAGTTACATAGTCTTTATGTATCGTTCACAGTTTGCCAGCGAATTTACAGGAATTTCTATGTTGGATAAAAGAGATAGGGCTTGTTCCCTTTTAGTATTTAAGTAGAAAACCCAATCTCTTTTGCATATAATCCTCCCGTTCAACACACACAGTCTTTCAAGCGCGTTTCCTTGCTTTTGTATGTATCTGCACCTATCCAAAATGAACACAAGCCTTATTTCATAAGCACTTCCCCGTTCCTCTTGCAAGGCAGAAGCTGGCACAAGTGCAAACACGCAGCAGAGTTGGGTTAGGGCAGCTGACAAGTATGCGGTAGCTGTCCCATCTCCCACGTGTTTTGTGAAAGCACTGTTGGTCCATGGGAAAGCTCTCAGAAGTTGAATGAGATGGCAGGAGGGGTGGCGATAAAGGAGCTGAACTGAGAATGTCATCTATTTAAACTGCACGCAACACATCGACATGTTGCCTGAGGCACAGCATCGGGATACTGTTTCGCTGTGCTGGCCGGGCAGGGACTCCCTTTCTGCCCAGGCAGAGCGCCCTGGGGAACAGATGTATCAAAATAGAGTTTTTCTACATTTGGACACTGAACTGGTGGGATCTTCAGTGTTGCGGTCTACAAATTATTGCCCGATATGTACCCGAGAGCAGTTTCTCTGACCTTTCCCTGCTTTCTGCACAAGGGATATGAATGAAATAAAACCCTCCATGCTTCCTACTTAAACCAAAGTGTTATGACAATGTTCTTCTTTGGATGCTTTATCCAGCTCAAGGCTAGACAGCAGATATTGTCCTCAGTCAGAGTCACAGGGAGAAACCTCATTCACCGTTCCAGCTTTGGATCCTCCCTGGGAAATTCGTAATGATGTAAGATAAGGTTTTTACAAAGGAAATGCCTCACAGCAGTCATTACTTAACCACTCCAGACCAGGATTAAAATTATTTCTTCTATTGAAGAGAAAACCAAGGTAACCACTGACATTTTTGTGGCAAACACAGTAACTATCATTTCTGCCAAACAGGAATGTTCATCCATCTGGCTCGTTAGGAGGCTATGCTCCAGTTAATCCAGGTCAAATCTGGTTTACTTCTGTGCAGTGGAAACTATTTTGAGAAGGCCTGTGCAAGGCCCACAGATTGAGACAGCTATGCAGAGCTTTGAGCACAATTACTGTGCAACAAAAAAACCCACAACCTTCTGCCCTACGTACCATTAGATAACATAGATCTAAATATGTCAAGGCTCATTCTTGATTGTAGTATTGGGTACAGAAAGTATTGTTATTTCTATGTATCATTGAGAAGCGGTTCTAATGATTACAAGAGACTACAGTCTGGAAACTTCGCTGAGAAAATACCCAGCTAACATGGTGTCTCTCTTGAAATAAACAGAAAATAGGATTGGCAGAGTAGTCCAAAGCAAGGCCGTTGAGGAACAAACCCCACAGGCTGTGGAAAACAGAATAATGAAATAAAATAAATAATAGCTTTCAAGAATAAATTTTTGATTCAACTGACAAGTTACAGACTTTAAGTGGTTTTCTTAGAAAATCCATTGAGCTATACCTCTCTTCTAAATTAAATATGCTTAGGACATTCTTTGTAAAGCAAACATAGAATTATAGAACAAAATAGGTTGCAAGGGAGGCCATTTAGTCCAACGCTGTGCTCAAAGCAGGTCCCCCTTCAGAGTTAGATCAAGTAGCTCAGGGCTGTGTCCAAATGAGTTTTGAACACCTCCGAGGGAGGAGATTCTACATCCCCTCTGTGCAGCCTCCTCTGGTGCTTAACTGGTGATGGTCATGGTAAAAAATATATTCCTGGTATCTTGTAAAAAATTTCATTTGGAAACCTGTTTCATCCTTTCTGTGTACACCCCTGAGAAGAGTCTAAGTTAATTTTCTCCATAACTACCTATTAGGTAGCTGAAGACAGCAATTAGATCCCCTCTTAGCCTTTTCATGGCTAATTAGTACAGTAGTTTTAACTTTCATCACTAGGGAGAATACAGTTTTGCACTCAGTATAGTTCCTACATTTTTGCAATAATAGGATCTTAGGCCTTTCTCAATTTGTAATAAACTATGGACCTAGCTGTAAGTAAAAAGATGAGAATATCCTATATTCACATAATTTCTCTCATATATAGAGAAAACTATATACATGTCCACAGTATATTATATTGTTAAACCTGTGCAGAATTACCTAAGTTCTCTAAAGATGTCTAAAGCAAACTGAAACATTGGTCAGGGAAACCATGAGTGGCAAAGTTAACCTTTAGCCACAAAAACTAAATTATGTAGCATGTTTAAGCAATAATGAGAATAACACAGTTGTGACATAGTCCTTGAAACCACTCCCCAAATTCTTAAAAAAGCACATCTGCATTAACAGGAAAAGGGTGAATCCACAATTAGCAAGTGCATTTTTGAATCAGTTGCTGATTGAGCTACACACGACCACTATGCAAGTCTCCTGCAAGTTCAATGTTCTGAATCAGGGAAATTATTAGTTGTGCAAATACCTTTTGAGTCATTTGTAGGGCAGCTACAAAGAAGGGGAAAGGGCTCCTATCTTAGATCCAGAATGCTCTATATTATCAAAGTATATAATAGAAACATAGATGAATTAGTGAGAGAAAAAAAGGCAAAATGAATGATAACCCATTGATATCTTAGGGCAAAATCGCACAGAACAAGGAGAAAGCAAAAAAGGAAGAATTTCTTTGTTGTCTAGAGATGCCTCCAGAAGCCATCCCTAAAGACCTGGCTATGAGTAGTTCTTCAAGGCACGGCAAGCCCTGAAGTGGGCTGGAAAGGCCCGTAAGCCTCGTGCTTTAGCAGAGATGTTGAAAGAGTCAAGAGGGATCCTCACTGGGTGATGTTTCAGTATCTTTCTCATTGTAACTAAGAACCATTATGAAGAAAATAAACTTATTTTTATACATGTACACCAAGCACACCAATCTTTGAATGGTAAAATTATTAACCAAAGGTGGACTGGCAAATTTCCACAACATCTTGACCGCAGCAGACTTTTGGGCTCCCGAGAGTTTAAAGGAACTGCAGTGCAGAGTTGCAAGAACTTAATGGGAGGCAAATAATACTAATTTTGAACAGATCGAGAGGTCACCCACTCTGCAAACACCACAAGAAAGAGAGAAAATCATCACAGATACCCTTCACAGTATGATTTAAGTCAAAGTTGTTATAAAAAAAAATCTTTGAACACAGCATTGTTGCACTCAACTTAGGCATATGAATTAATAAACTAGAGAAGCTGCAGTCAGTCAAGTTTCATGGTAAATGGCCAAGGGAAAAGATTTGTAAGTGTATTAATATTTCATAGTATTGTAACACTAAATGTGGTATACATTAAATATGAAAGCCGTACTGAATTTCCCACTTTCTTTAGGAAAATACACTACACAATGTTTTCAATAACAGGAAAATACAAGCATTGTTTTTCCCAATGTCATTGAAACACTTTTTTCTCCCAGTTGAGAATGTGAATTAGGCTCCCAGGAGAAACTTCTGTTTTTCTCTATTGCCTGTTTCCTTAGTATCCAAGTAACTAGCAAAAAGGAAGACTGAAAACACAGCAAGAGAAACCGAAGATCCCTAAGGTAAAGAGACAGGAGTTTCTGTCAAGGATCAAGAGAGAATTAAATATATACGGTCAGTTAGAGGGAATGATTCTGGGAGAAGAGATTTACTAGAAAACAAAATTGCCTCACAGCTGAAGACACTGGAAAATCTGCAAACCTAATACTAAGGAAGAAGATGAGGAGCAGACAGACTTTCTCACCCTGTCACAGGGAGCACTTAGCTTATTTTTCTTGGATCAAAGAAGTCTCATCGTGCAGTGAGACTTATGTTCTTTGGAGATAAACGGTAAAGTACTATAGGTGACAACAGCCATTTTCACAGATCAAGACACAATATTATCGATACCATGGAAATAAAATCCACGGAAACTCCTGTTTGTTGCCTGATGACTAAGGCTCCAGAGAGGATTTTTTTGGTTTTGTTCTGTTGTGGTGTTAGTTTTCTAAAGCGGTAAGGGAATAAGATCCTTTCAGACAGGGAGGATTAGTGTATCTTGCTGAAGATTCAGGGTCAAGCCTGGCAGTGTAACCGCTGGGACGGTTCTTAACAGTAATGAGGAAGCTGTCTGAGAAAAGGAAAAGAGGGATTCAATAACAGTGGCCACAGAAAACCCGTGTCACTACTTCAAAAACTTCAAGTTACTGACAATAAAGAAAGAAAGTGAAGAAAAAGACTGAGCAGGACATTTGCCAGTGGTCCCCTTACCTGCTGAGAAAGGCAATCAAGCCCACTCCAACTCGCCCGGCTTTTTTGTGCCAAGCTGTAACAGACCCCAAAACATCTTTTACTCAAACTATGTAAAAAATGAATCTAATTTTTTCTGGTGAGGTGGGAGGATGTGGGCGAAGGGAGAACCGTGACAAATAAATTATCAAAAGAGGGCCAGCGCTGTGCAGCTGAGGGAGCGGTTTGGCAGGGGCACCGCTATCCAAACAACGGGTAACGGGAGCAGCCCCGGAGGACCTCCTGGAGCCCCGGCCCTGCAAAACTGCGGCATTCCTCTCTTCCCTCCCTAAAGCCTCCAGTGAATATGTCTCTGTTTCAAAAGTACGTGGGCTGTGGCCTCAGCCCAAATCTGAGCAGCAGGTTTCCCTCTGGCTTTCAGTCTCCGGTGCAGACGGTGGACGTGTCCCACCCTACGCAGCCGCGGCCAGCGCAGAGACCTGGAGGCAGCACCTGGAAGAGGACAGGTGCTCCCCAGAGACTCCTCCTGGTTACTGGTGTCTATGGAGGCCTCTCCTCTGAGCTTCAGTGAGAATAAACAAGCTCATACCAAGTCCCGCTTATCCACAAGCCAGGCTAAAGTCAAAGATGTGTAATATAGATGTCCCAATTAGGTGGGAAAACTAAGTGGAAACTAGGCATATTACAATCCAGGTCTAATTTAACTTAAGCTGTGATTTATTAGACCTATCACAATTTATGCATAATCTGTAATTTATGCCATGCCGCATCAACCAATCATGTGGTTTATTCTACACACAGAACAAGATGATTTAGATTATAGGGGGACGTACTGAAGTGACATACAGCAGGCCTGTCGTGGAGGAAAGGGGAGGAGAGAAGCCTGTGTTTGATCATCCTTGTTGTCACACGCACTTTGTGGAAGCTGTAACTCCAGCAGCAAAGTCTTGCAAACCTACCTGCCAACCAGTGTGAGAAGACATGGTGACACAAAGATGCATATTAGAAGTAAAGACTGTTAAAATAACCCCCATATCTGCTGTTCTTACTCATATTTCTTTAGGGTTTTCTCCACCTTACATTCTCAGGCAAGCTCCTCACTGGCGTGCATTATGGTGGCACAGCTCTGTGGCTGCCATGTGTCTCAGGTCCTTCCTTGGATCCTCTCCGGCTGCGTTCTGGCTGATTGCTTCCCTCCCTCTGCCCCACGTCCCTGTGTGGCTTCATGCAGCCTTCCCGTCTCTGCTTTTCCATCAGTTCCTACTGCCTCCAACAGCCCCTTACTCTTCAGGCATTATTACAAATTATTGTAATTGTTTTGTAAATATATAAATACATTTCTTTTACTCTAAGCGTGAGAAGAAGTGAATGCATGAATAAATTATCATACAAAGTGGAGGCCTAGGTGCATGTAGTTGCCCCGCTAGTGTTTAGACTGCCTTGCTAGCTAGCTCCTGTCCTGTCAGCGACTCTGCCTCCATACAGGAATCTTGTGGCAGAAAGGCTCTGTGCATCAGGAAACTTAGGCTACTAACTGCAGTAGTCCCAGAAACAAGGATTCTCTGATTTTCTGGTGCAATTCTGACTAGCTTACAGTACTGACATTTTTGTCTGTTAAAAATGATAATGATATTGTTAATAGTTAGGGGCCCATAAGAGGGTTTCTCTGCATGAAGTCAGGCTTGAGTGTTACACTTAATCTGCAGTTACATTTTAAATTGCGTTTATATTATAGCTTAATTGAAGTGTGCATACGATTTCCCGCAAATAGTACTTTCAGTTGTTATACTATATCAATAATAATTATGACTTATACATTCATTCAACTTAGATTATGTGAGAGTTAGATTATGAATGCATTTGAATTACAGTGGAGTCAACTGTACACTGGCATAAACCAATCTGCTTTTTTCCCCTCGTATACACCCTGTTAGAAAGACTGTCTCTAACTGATACATGGGTGCAAGAGCCGATATGCACCTTGTTAATAAGTTAATGCTGGAATTATTAAAATATTTTCTTTTCGTTCCCCTCCCTATCATGTTATCAAGGACCCTGCGATATGCTTCAGAATAACTAGATCTTTTGACAACTGCTGTAATAGGTAATAACTGTCACTACTGTCACTATAAGGTGCCTGAAACTTCATAAGCTCACCTCTTGGACTCCTCTTTCTAGCAACATCTTTGATCGTTTCCAGTTATGAGTTCAGCCCTGGCCACAGCAATGACAACTTCTCTCTTCATACAGAAAATACATTCTTGCTCTCTTCCGCTAACCTAATTACAGTATTCAAGTTCATCGACTGAAAAATAACCAGGCTTTTGTTTACAATGATTACAAATTCATAATCCCGTCTGGGCCTCAGAATTTTGCACAGCATATTGGCAATTAATATCCAATTAATGCTTGTAGACCCATTGACTGTGTTACATATCTATAAAGAAAACTGTTGACACATTCATTTTTATTTCAAACTGCATGCTGTAGACTATATGGAATAGGGAGTACATTGAAAACTCTTAGCATATTCTGAACTCAGGTACAACAACTCCCCAGGAATGCATTCTCACCAAAAAACTTGAAAATGAAAAAAATCCAGGGATTTTTACCATGTAGAAAATACAGAATTACATCATTATAGACAAAAATAATCTCTGGAAAAAGCCTCAGGCAATTGCAGATGGTTGTGCTGTTTCTCTTTGAGAAAGAAATAGTGTATTTCTAAAAGCAACTTTCCATGAACGGCCACAGCTATGGGTAGAGCTGTAGACCAAGAAATAGGCTACAGAGGATGCAAATTAGAATAGAAAGGATTACAATAAAATAAAATAGAGAGGATGCAAATTCATTTGTTGTAAAACTGAAATAGAATATAACTTTCAAAGAAGTGGGATTAATTTAAGAAATCCTGGAAATCGTGACACTCAACAGTACATTTTCTTTCTGGCTCAAAAATACTCTCCGTCTTAATGAAAAGCTGTTACATAGAAGTACATCTTAAAAGTTTTCAAATCAAGAGTCCTCAGGTTTCCAATAGGTTCCCAATTGGGAGCCTTTCCCACTAGAATGGGACTGAATGACTTCTGATTATAAGTCAACATTTCAAATATCTCACTTCAAACATCTTATGCTAAATTTAAAAAAATTCCAAGTAAAATAATAGCAGAGACTGACTTTGAGAAGATGGTTTTAACAGGCAGACAGCATTTAGTTGCACTACAAATTCATATAATTGCAAGATACGCTATTTAACTGTTTAAGAAGCAGCTAATTCTTTATTTGCTGCACTTTAATAAGTGAAAATACAATTAAAAATAGGGCTTACAACTTAGATGATATAAACAAATATGATCTGGAAAAATAATTAACATTTCTTATTACATTTTTAGTTTGTTGTTACTCTAAAATAATCAGGAAGTATACTGAAATTATGATCATAACAGAAGATGATAACAAAAATTACCAAAAGGTAAGACAGATAAGGAGGAAAATGCCACAAACAGAATTTATCTACATCTAAAGGATTACAGTGGCAACATTAACCACACTTCTTCTATGAGACAGATACACTGTACACTGGATAACAGCATTCATTTGGAAGGCAACAAACATTTTAAAGGGTTTACTTTGATTTTTTCTTTTTTTTTTTTTCTTTTTAATTGAATATATCAGAACTAAAATCTCAACGTGCTAATATCTATTTACACTAAAGGTCTTTCAGGCTTCTTACGCATTTTTGCACTCAGAGTAAGTTGCCAATGAGTCTTCAAAATAATAACCATGTTTTTATAGAATATGGATTAAATAATTTACAATACTACCTAAGACACTTTTCTAACTTCTAATTTTTGAACAACTGACAAAAAAAGTACTGATACTACTGCAGGTTTGGTGTTATGTATTTAACGGATTTTGAACTTGGGCAGACTTTAAACAAATAATGGACATTCTACACTAAATGTTGATTTCATTAGATGAGCTTTACAATAAAAGGATGTTCAGAGAAGCTAGAGAGTTCAAATGAATACCTCCTTACAGACTAGCTCTAAATTGATTTGCAGCTAGTTTATAATATGGGCACACAGGCAAATATGGACAGTTTTAATGTTTATGTGCGTGCCATGCAAAATACTGGCATCAACAGAGACATGAGACCCAAATCTTTCTGGCCACCTTCCACAGTAGTCAGAAAGGCTGCTGGCAAGCAAAAGCACTGAGAGAGCTGGTTGATGTCACTGCGAGGTGACTATCGGTTATTTAGGAAAGGTCTTTGTGATTGTGGGAAGTTCCTGAGGACTGGAAAGAAAGAAAGATGTCACTCATTTTCGAGAAGGGCAAGGAGGAGTATCTGGCTAGCTTGTGGAGATGATGAAGCAAATCCTCTTAGAAACCTGCAAATCATCCTTGAAACCATTCCCAACACATGAAGGACAAGAAGATGATAGGGGGTAGTCACCACAGGTTTACAAAGGGGAAATAATGCCTGACGAACCTGAAAGCCTTTCATGAAGAGGTGATTGGCTCAGGGATTAGGGTAAGAGCAGTGGATGTTGTGTATCCTGACTTTAGCAAGGCTTTCAACACTGCCTCCCATAACATTCTCATATACAAACTGTATCTACTAGGTAAGTGGCTAGTGAGATGTACTGAAAACTTGATGAACTGCTGGGCTCAAAGATTGGGACTAGTTGTACAAAGTCCAGCTGGAGATCTGACAGGAGCCTCATGCAGTTCAACAAGGTGAAGTGCAAAGTCCTGCACACGAGGAGGAACCACCCCATGACCTGGTATATGCTGGGGACCTACCAGCTGGAAAGCAGCTTTGCAAAAACTTCCTGGTGGACACCAAGGTGGGCATGAGCCAGCTGTGTGCTGTTGTGGCAGAGAAGGCTAATGGTATCCTGGGCTGCATTAGGCAGAGTGTCACCATCAGGTCCAGGGAGGTGATCCTTCCTGTCTTCTCAACCCTGTCCAGACAAAGCTAGAGTGCAGAGTCCAGTGCTGGACATGAGAGAGACATGGACATACTGGAGCAAGTCCATCAAATGGCCACAAAAATGATTAAGTGGTTGGACTACCTTTCAGATGAGGAGAGGTTGAGAGGGCTGGGACTGCTCAGCATGGAGCTGAGAAGGCTCAAGGGGATCTTATCAATAACTATAAATACTCCATGGGAGAGAGTAGAGTAAGCCAGAGCCAGACTCTTCTCTTTGGTGCCCACTGAAAGGATGAGAAACAGTGGGCATAAATTGAAATAGAGGAAATTCCATAGGGACATAAGAAGAGAGAAAAAAAATTACTGGGAGGATGGTCAGATGCTGGAACAGGCTGTCTAGAGAGGTTGTGGAGTTTCCATCCTTGGAGATATTTAAAACCCAAGTTGACATTGCCCTGAGCAACCTGCTTTTGCTGACCCTGCTCTGAGCTGGGAATTAGAGTAGATGATCTCCAGAGGTGCCTTTCAGCCTCAGCTGGTCTGTGAGTCTGTGAAATTTCATCAGTTTATAGGCTGAGCAACAGTTTCTGGAAGCGCTCCAAGACAGACACAACACTTCTTGGGAACTCAGTCCATCAAAAGAAACCCCCACAAACTGACTTATTGCACCAGGAGAAAATGAATTCCTTGGTTACTATTTAGAGTAAGACGTTTCTCACTTTCTAATAAGAATTTCCTAGATAAGAAGCAAACCCTTTGTGTTTGCTGTAGGCAGATTTAGGGAAAAACCTCTGGCCACATTTGGAACAAGTCCTTGTTCAAACCACGTCCTTCCTTCAGTTAAGGGGAGGATTACTGGTCAAGTAAACTTTGCTTCACATTTGCCTGCAACATGTCAAGAGCAAAATGAATCAATTCAGCAGTAGCAGCAGCTGGGAAGACTTGGCAAAACGACTGTTAAGTCAGCTTAAGATAATACGCAAAAAATTAGCAAGCCTTCTTGGAGAAGGAAAGGGCTTATTTAAAGTAGCTAAAGCAGTACAGCAATGGATGTGCATGACTTGGAGAAAAGGGAAAGTGGCAAAAGGACTAAAGAGAAAATAAGAGAGCTGACAACAGTATCAGTAGAAAGAGTTTGGGATTCACAATTCAGCCACTGCTCCCGAAGAAAAATAGCCTTGTCCTTACAAGACAAAAGGGCAAACCTTCACTGTCATTCAGTTTGTTTCAAAACATAAAAAGTTTCCAATTATGTTTTCTAGCTGTAACAGTTGAAAAACACTATCAAGTTAGCAACTGTGCTAAATAGCAGTAATTCTGAATTGATTCTGAATAGACGTGCCTTGTTTTGAACAGGAAATAGAGATGGAAAACATAATCCAATAGATTTCCTTTCCAAAGGCAAAATGTGCCCCAACTTACATTCTTTAAAGCCTTACATCAGTCAGGTAAACAGGTCAGAAATACCACTTCACTGGGGATATCTTTAACTCCTAATAGAGGATTTGATACAATTAAGTAGAAATTCAACTTATATGCTCTCTATAAAGCAGCTTGATTCAAGCAAAATCTTTTAAATCTAAACTAGTATCACTGAGCCATCCTGTATGCAAGGATGCAGATATCATGGAACTTTAAACAATAACAGGGAAGAAAAAAAAATCAGATTTGTGATGAAGCTTTTTTTTCATTGTGTTTTACATTCTACTGTTAGATAACTGCTCCCGAAATTCACCATTATTTCACAGTTTTAATTTTTCCTCCTTGCTCGTTAGAGCTTTCAGACTGATTTATTTAATTATTAGGAAGAACAGAAGGGACAGAATCACCCTATAACATGCTTGTCCTTTACAGACTACTATAAAAGGAATTGTTCTCATGTTGGCGAGAAAACAAGAATTCCTTTTTGTGAAAAGTTACTTGGCTTCACCTTTGGTTTCCATTCAACATCCGATGCAACTGAAACTTTCTCCTCTGTAAACAGAGAGTATAAGCAGAGAAAACACTTTAATCTAGATCTTCTGCATGTTTGGAGAGTGAGTATCCATCAGTCGACCAAGCATTTATAAATGTGGCCTTACTGATTTCTATTTTCAGCATCGTTTGCATGGCTTGGAAGGGTGGGGCAAGGAATAAGCATAAAATATGTACTAAGTCACATGATAAGAGAAGGTTGACAGTAAATAAAGTAAAATGAAGAACAGAAACATTGTTGTCTTTCTGAAATCTAGTGCAAAGTAATAATTCATTTTGGACTGCTAACAATCTTCACTAAAAGCAACACAAAAAAGACTAAACCAAGTTTGTTCGAATTAGTAAGGCTGTACACATCACGTCCACAAATTCACCGTCAGTCCACCACAGGTTGGTTCCTTCTGAGTTTCTTCTTCCTCTTCATTTTGATGGGCAGTTTTAATGAGCCCTTTTTAAGCTGGGCAGGATCACTGCCTCCGTGGTAGTCCCACCTGGATCTCTCTGCAGCCAGAAGCGCCTCTGTCCTACTTGCTCCCCCCGGCCCAGAACAGACGTCCCCACATTTTCCTTTCTTATGAGTTGAACAGCTTTGGGATGGGTTAGGCAGTCAGGAAGGGTTGGGGAGCTGGCTCATACTTTCTAAGCCCAGGAATGCGACAGGATAGCTTTATGTCTAATAGCATTTTTCCCCGTATTGAAGAAATGGGCACAAATCTTCTCAGTTATTCCCATCTTCAGCATCAGCCATTTACATCAGAATGTGTCACGGGCTCCTGTCTGCTTATATACAGCATCCATCGTCCAGGAACTTCACGAGGTGTTCTTTAACACCTCAAATAATGCTAACTATATAATGTTACTAACCTTTTATAAAATACAGTGCCTGCATTAATTTTCCATCACCTCAGCAACAGCTGGGAAGCTCTGAGCTTTGTTCAGACAGAAATAATTCACAAACGGTCTCTTCGAAAGAAAAACTTTAAAATATTGGGAGGAAAAAAAAGAATGAGAGAACAAGGTGAAGGGAACTATTGAAATACTTGTGTGTGACAAGAGCAGGAAGAGGGTTAGGAGGGAGGAGGACAGATGGACAGAGACCTCGGAGTTCTCCACAAATCTTTTGCTATATACACCATCGGCGGAGTGCTAGCTGGGTCAAAGTAGTAATAGGTCTCGCTGCAGAAATGTTTCTTATGAGAAGCTTGTACCTGGTAAGAACCAATAGGGAAATCTTTCTTTCTTTCTTTCCTCTCTCCCTCCTCTCCCCCCACCTCTTTGGTTTTTCTCCCCCTCTCCTGCCACTGCAGTCCCTGACCTTCACAAGAAAACACTTCTGCTTTGATAACAGGCTGCAAGCCTCCAAGGACCAGCACTGCTTTCTGGGAGAGAAAACTGTTGCCTCGCTCAGAATCCAATCAAAACCTGAATGTACCAAGTGAAAAATAAACCAAGGACATCATTATTCCGTCTCATTGTGATTTGGCTTGCCTTCAAATCTCATACCCTGTATATCTGAAATAGCAGCAACGCCTCCATTAGCTGAGCCTTCCAACACTTTAATCAAAGTATCTTTCAGAATAAAAAGGCAGAAATGTCAAATTCCAATCACCCCTTAAATTCCTTCAATTCCCTGTGCTACACAAAATTAAAAGCCTTACCAGTAGATAACTTCCCATAAAAACCAGCGTGCGTGCATGCAGACGCTCAGCCACGCAGGCGGGCACCAATTTTAGAACGTGGCAAGCGCCAGTGGGGCGAGACAGGGAGTCTCCCCTGCGGGCACCCCGCGCTCACGGGCACGCGCCTGCAGTCAGCGTGACTGATTTTTCACAAGTGGTAACAACCTGCACGCTTTCTAAGAAATATAGGTTGTTGGGCGTCCAGGAGGACAATACCACATACCTTGTCCAGTGCACACTACAAGTAAATTTCTGCCCATCTTCTTTCTAAGTTTATATTAAGAATATCAGATACTGGGTTTGCTGTTTTTACTGGGACTGACTAAAATCTCTCGTTCTGTGGTGTTCGTAATCCCACTAGGTCCCCAGGGATCTGTCAAAATATTTTAGCGAAGGCAAGGCAAGCAAAATGTGATATTCTAGGTCATCTCTACACACCAAAGAGTTTTAAGCTTTTTTTTTTTTAAAAAAGGAATCCCCAAACCATTAGGACACTTCATAGAAAAATACCGTAGAAAAACCCAGCCTTAGGGCTAACATACTTCTGTAATGTTTTCTATAAGGAAACTTTTACAACCACATCTTTTTTATGATTAGAATTATGCTAATTTGTTTCTGCTGAAGATGATGATCCTTTAAAATGTTTTAAGAAAGAAATTAAGTGTAAATGTGCCATCTTAACTGTTACCTTGTATGAACAAGAATAGTATGAAATATTTCTTTCTTCTACATATGCTTGCAATACTTATATACTATATTTCGCCTCTAGGAATAAAAGACTGTATGCAACTGATAAAAAATTAATCATATAGATATGGATTATTTTAAAAATACAGAATTAGACAGAGAAAGGACCAGAAAACCTCCCAAATATTATCAGCCTTATGCTCTAAATAATACCCAAAAATTGACTGGCGACCAGAACCAGCGAAGATTATGACTTTCATAAATCCAGCCTATCTGTCCTTCAAAACACATCATTAAAAATGTTCCAACTTGTTGCACATGTGGTAAGTAACCTAGAAAAGAAGTCTCTGTGATCTCTGCAGCAAGCACTCCGAACCCAAAGACACAACTCCTTTGCTCCACGTGTTTTTTCCAGGAAGGTGAAGGAGCGTGTTCCCTGGCACAGTCCAGCTGGCAAGCCGTTCTGCAAAGCCACACGCCGCTAACCATCATTTCTGCTTTTCACAAAGCTCAGTCTTTGATAAGGCACAATTATTTAAAATTCCCGGTACTGTTCTGCTTCCCCTGACAGTGATACGGTATTATCGCAAGTGCATCCTCCTCAACAGCAATGTGATGCTATAAAGCTCTACTAAATTTACCAAGGAGTCTTTTTCCAGTGGTTAGCTATAACACAGTACAATGGTTATCCTCCTAAATGATGATTAAGCTTTGGAGTAACATTTAATTGAAAATACACTGTGAAAATCAACAAGTCAGCCTTTTCAAATCAAGGCTGCTTGGTTCACAATCCTGTTCAATGTGATTTTGTCTAACAGTAATCCATGACAAAAATATATGAGCTTAATCCCGTTCCCTCTGGCAATCATTTAAAAATTCTTAACCCCTTGGACAATTCTGAGGCTCAAATAATTTCACAGTATTAATCAAGAGTTAACCTTTTTCTACCAATATTGTACCTTTTCAGTTATAAATAACTCTATCTGATTAGTAACAAATTGAATCCTTTCCTTTAAAAAGAAATAAAAAAAACTTGAGGGGGTTAATTTTCACAGGATCACCAGTTTCGTACGTAACATGCTGCCAGACTACTGTTCCTTGAACGTGGTCCCCTTCTCAATAACCGTCCCGGAAAGAGCCACGGCCCCTGCGATGCCCTTGGGCAGCCTGGGGACCAGGGGTGGGGGAGCGGACGCTAGGTAGGAGCGGGACAGGGCGAAGCAGCCTCCTGCACCAGCTGGGGAGTGACTTTATGAACAGTTCTTTCCTCACATCCAAGATCCAAAGAAATCTGCTGCCATCCTCACCGAGTTGTCTTAGGCCACAGCAAGTGGCGTGGCCCAAAAGTAGGGGCTTTGTAACCCAAAGGGGCTGGCACTGCCAACCCAGCGCTGCCCCCAAGGCGTGCGTGCATCAACAGGCTCGTTTTCGAGGAGCTCCAGCGTGACCCCAGCGCCCCGCACACCCATCAGCCGAACCCAGAGTGCACCTCCAAGTTCAGCTTCCTCCAAAAGGGATGCAGGGCGAGTGCTCCGGGGTGCACACCAACACAAGGCAATAAGCAGGGACAACTGGGAATTCACTTCAGAAATGCACTGCTGACCTGAGCCAAAGCACGAACCTAGATGGACCCCTGCTACAGTAAACCCATGTAAAGTGGTAAGAGACCCTTTGTGGCCACTAAATTTCAGGCAGGATTAGTTTCTTTTCTGCACTGGCTCTGGTTTAATGATTAATTCTATTTTTAGTCTCTACTTTGTGCAAATCCAAGCAGAGAAAGAGGATGCCTGTGTGCAACTGCAAGCAGAATTTGGTTCCGTGTCAGACTAAGGATGCAGAAAGAGGATTATATCTGCTAGAAGAAGAAATACAGCATATGATACTGAATCCTCTAGGGAGGGTGGCTTCTGAGATAAAGTTTGCAGTACTCTCATCTTAATTAAAACAAAATGAAATTTATGATATCTCATTTCCCTGCCACTTTATTATTTAGGTGTCATTGTCAAAGACTCTGCAGAAATCTAGGAAGAGACAGTCGCTGCCCCAAGGAGTTTCCAGTCTAACTCAGGCAGAAGTAAACACTGAATAGCTGAGGAAAGAAAGTAAAGCCCTCGGCGATGAATAAATACCTTTACATTTCACAAAGGTCATTCTCAGCAGAAATGAGAGAAAGCAGAGGACAGGGAACCTGCCTTTACTGCTGTGGCACGGAAGAGAGCAGAACAGAAAAGAGGGAATGCAGAGGTGGATGGAGGGTTGGAGAGAGGACTTTAAGAAAAAAAAGAAAGGATGGATTTAAAAAACAATGCAGAGGTGTAAGCAACTGCTGTCACCTCTAAGAACAAAAAGTTTTCATCCAATACAGAGGAAGAAGTAAAGCAAGCACAGGCAACAAGTAGAAGTGACATGTCCTGAAGGAAGGCTGGGGATAAATTTGAGAGCATTATTTTGGACGCACTTTGTCACAAAGTGCAGATATGGGTTTTTCCTGTTTTATTGAAATACAACTATAAAAAATCTTGACAATATTATACAAAATTATATCGAGAAAAATGCCATGCCCTTTAAAAGAGTGAGGATACAGGTGAGGAAATCAATTCAACTAAATAATTCCCAAGAAGCTCTAGGACAGCTCCCTTTCATTTTAGATATGAACATAGTTACGTGACATAATTTAGCAAGTGATTTAATGGCTCTTGTCATGAATGCTATTCATCTGCTAGATGCAATTCTGGTTTTCTATTCATATTTTTCAAAAGCTCTAACGCAGCTATTTTCTCCTTTCTTTCACCTACTAAATCTTCAGAGTGCAATTATAACTTTTGAGCTAAGCAGCAAAGATCTTTCCTCCTTACTTAGCAACCACCTGCCTGGCTTCCCTTGCAGCACCGTCTCCTCCTCAAGGCTGAGGACAAGCAGTCTGCGCTGATATCGTGACTCCCTTGGAAAGGGAGTATATAGAAAAATGAAGACAACAAATCCTCCTTATTCCTCTCCAAAGAGGACAGGTGGAAAATGCTGGGCGCTACGTGGTTTGCTCTAGAGCATGCTATCTTCCTCTCGACAACCAGGAGTAAAACCCCTTAAGAGAAACCCACAACCCCACCCCCAATATTTCCAGAAGCGAGGCAATCTGTCTCCTAATTATTTCATATGTGATGACGATGATCTCATTATTCTCCCCCTTCTTGAACTGTCAGACCGTGTCCAATAACTAAAGGGTCCTATCACTGCAGGATCTCTCCTAGCAGTACAAAACTGTCTGGCAAATTTATAGCTGATTTAAGTCTTAGCTACTGCACAAGAAAACACAATTTGAGTTCATTGTGAAAATAAGACCACACCTGCACCCTGAAATTTTCTGTCTAACGTAACAAAATGTAACATTTTCAGGAAGCTTCGTCAGAAGTTAGTGACCATACAGTCCATTATACGTTATGGGGGAAAATGACAGTGCGTATGTATTCCCATGGCTTTTATGATCAGAAAAACAGAGAAAAAACAGGAATTTATTATTATACAGACACAGGACTAAGCTGAAAGTGGAAGAGCCAAAACAGATTATAAAAGAGGGGGCGGGGACTACAGATTAATGCTGGACAATACTGACTTTTTTTCCCCACAGCACAATCTGTTTTGGGAGCCTGGGTGGGGGGAGAAGGAAGAGAGATCATCTGGGAGCATAGTAGACGGATTCTTAAACTGTCATTCTTTCATTCTTGGCTCTCTTCAGTTTCTTACTCTTGGCATCCTCTGTTTTTCTTCTTATTGCACAGAAAGGATAGCTCTAACTAACAAACAAGCGCAAGTCTGGAAAACATGCCTGTGCTTTTCTGGGAAGCGCATGGGAGAGCTCAGCTGCTGCTCACTTTGAGCAAAACTGACACCCCCTCATTCGGTTGTTACCAGACAGTTCAGTGGCCAGAGAAGAGCTCTTTTACTCCGTAAGTTAATATTAGGCAGTGAATCTGCGTATGCCATTAAAGTTCAAAGCAAGTGATTAATCCTTTGATGTGTTGCCAAATTATTAGAATAATGACACTATTTTTTTTCAAATGTATTGGTCTGTCTTCTCAATTCTTTCTTTTTTAACCCCATGCTTTAATAAGTGGTGAACCTCAGGAAGAAATGGATTCTTTTTATTCAAAGGACAGCTGGGTATGGTTTCTGGAGCACTTCTTTTATATATAATGTACAGGATATTACCCCCCTAACAGAGGCAAAAAAAATTCTCTTTATTTTCCCCCCCTGGTGCTCTCTTTCTTTAGACTTGGAAAGTAAACATTTAAAAATGCATGCTGTTAGTGGGCTGCGTAGCACTACGCTGATCTGTCAAAGTGCATATTGTGATAAATTATGTCAGTCTGTTCATACTTACAATCATCTTCCACTTCCTCATACCAAAGCATGTGAGCAGACATGAAATCTCTCCACAAAAACAGAGGAAAAAGAAAACAACAGCAAAATACGCCTTGGCAAAGTATATTCCAACTTTGCTGCTCCAATAGCTTTTGCTGAATTAGGCTTGTCCCTGCATAACGACAGATGTGTCCCCGCACAAGCCCCGGCAGCTCTGTGGAGGAGTGCAGAAAGCACCCCAGTGGGATGCAGCTCCGGGCTGGCTGCCGGCAGGGTCTGCGTCCCAGGCGGGCAGGGAGAGGCAGGGATCCTCACTTCCACCCAGCCGGCATGGTAACTAATGCCAGGGCTCTTTGGAGGCCCCTAAATGTTTCAAATTCCAGGACCTGCGCAGAAGCAATGCTCTGTGCTTCCCTCAAAACAAAGTTGATTTCCCATAATAGGACAGCCCATGCACTCGACATATAAGGCTCTGCTTCCAGGGTGGCATGTGCAATGGATTTAAATTATGTGTTACAGCTTCCCAAGGAACATTGAACGCTACAGAGCGGGGTGAAGATATTTACTGCTGCCTTTGTGCCGCTCCCCTGAGAGCCCTACGAAACAGTCTTGCCCCCTCCCCAGCAAATGACCCCCAGCCCGTCCCCAGACAGGATCCTCCCTTTTTGGGAGAGGAGCAGTAACCCTCCTGTATTCGGCCCTTCTCTCACAGGCTATACTTTTGGGATTTCAAGCTCTCTCCCAAGCAGGGGAAGAAAAAAAAAAAACAACCAAACCCCAAAATAGCACTGTCACCAAAGAAAGTGTGTAAATACTAACACAGGTTGTGATAAGTCATAATAAGATAGTAAGATTAAACAAAAACCAAACACCTCCCAACAAACCTATTGACTTACAATTGACCTTTCCACTCCCAACAAAACCACGCGGCAGTGCTGCTATACGCAGCCCAGAAACAGCTCGCAGAAGCAGCAGAGGCAGGACTGCGCGCACGCTGCCTGCCGCTGCCTCTTCGTGACGGCGGAAACATCCCTTCACTCCCAAATCCCAAAAGCTGCTGGTCCCAAACAGGTGGGACCTGGGGTCACACTCTCCCCCTGCATTCGGTCCCAGGCCCCCTTAGTTTATACGGGAAGAAAAAGCAGGCATGCACACAACACTTCGGAATGGGACTATGGCATCCCTCACCCAAACCCAGACTTTTATAAGGCTGCTTTCTATAGTATATACTTTGTACAGTATATAAGACCTTTAGAGATAGGCCATAAATAATCATGTTATTAATTCAGGGCTTCATTTGAAAAGTAATTTGGAAAAAACTCTTACATTGTTCATTATTTTTTAAAACCTATCCCTAAAAAACTGAAAAATGTTATTTTTCAGTTTTAAAGGTTAAAGTATCTAGTCATGGAGATTACGAGTTTATAAGTAAATTCCTGGATTATACAGAAAAATAAACACAAAAATGAAGTGCATAATATACCCTTACAGCCACTGGCATTTTCTACACTGATAGTCAAATTAATACCCTGGAGAACCTGGATGTACAGTACATGCCAACAGACTCCTAAGGATTAATTTGCAGCCCACAGGAACTGCAAGTCATGAACTGATGTAGAAAATAATCTGAAGCAGAGCAGAGCACGCTGTGACAGCAGCAGCATTTTGATTATTTGAGGGAGAAGGAGACTGAGCAAACTCAGGCAAGGAACTGCTTATTGTGCAAAAGTTCTGTTTTATAATATCTAAGGTCACCCTTGATAGCACATGCTGTCAATAACTGAGGCCCAGTAATGTACTTATAGACCACAAGTGAAAGTTATCTCGAAGGTAGGTGTCGAATGCTAGAACTGTGATCCTCCCGGCTCCTATTCGTTTCAAGGTGACAAACTTTTTCTTCAAAAATTTCCAGGTGCATAAATCTGTTTCTGAATATGACCAGGGGGCCTTCATCTCGACAGAGCTCTGCAGTCTGTTTTACACCTAACTCCAGTCATAATCCACAAAATTCATGTGGATTATTCATCCTCTCTGACGATGTCTTTGAGACCATCAGAGAATACTCAGATCAGGCTCTGCAAGAAATGCAGTGCTACTCAATACTTTCTTCTAAAACATGGCTCAAAGAGGTGTGTAGTGGTAATATTTACAACAGCTGACAAATTAAACAATCCTCCAGATGCGGGAAATCCAGATTTGCTTCCCCTCTTCTTGCTGGGGGAGTTCAAAACTCCTGTGTCTCAGGTGAGTCCCCGGTCTACTCACAGGAGCGCAGAAACCTTCAGCCTAGAAACATTTTCCCTTCCTCCTATTGACGCTACTCCAGTCGATGGGAAAAGAGTCAAGATTTGTCGGGCCGTGGAGAGGAATAACAAAAGCGAGTGTTCAAATCAACTGGGTTTTTTGGTTGGTTTTGAATTTTTAGGGGGGTTTTATTGTTGGTTTTGGTTTTTGGGGAGTGTAAAGAAAATTGAGAGGCTTTTAAAAATTACATACTATTTTCAGCAGCTATGAATGCTGTAATTGGTTAACACTGAGAAACATCAGCTCTACTGAAAAGAGGTTTTATACGCATCTCTCAGTCCCTACTGGCCAGCGTGGTGTACGTATAACCTGGAACAGGTTTATCATTTTGACACACGAGGTTTCTTTGTTTATAGGTTATTTTTTATCTGAACCAGCATTAAAAGCTCTGGCTGTCTTCAACAACAGAGAGCAAGTCACAGCCTCACTGTAGATCTGTGTCAAGTAATTAAGGTACACTTAATAAATGCTGGTAGTCAGAGGCTACCTGCCTCGCTCTTCCTCCTAGATGCTGCAAGTAGCAGGCTCCGACCTGCAGCAGCACTGCTCGGTGCTCTGCACAGTGCCCGTGCTACACAAGGGGAAAGGAGCAAGCTTCAGAGTCACAGAGAGGTTGGAAAATTTGGAATGATCAAAATGTATGGTTTTTTAAATGATTGCTGGCAGCTCTAGTTTAATGTTGCCTTCCTCTTTCACAATCAGTAATGGGTTAAATGAAAGGAAATTGTCATCTACACAGTAATGGTTAGGGTGATTTTCAGCCACCCATTAACAAACACTTTATACAGAGGCTGTTTATTTTCTTGCTTGAGAAGTCCTTTCAAAATCCAAGTATTGATACATTTGAAAATATCTCCTTTCTAATGGTGTGAGCGTGACAGTAATGCCGAGTTGGAGAACATGCCGAAGAGGCCAGTAGCAATCTGAAAACAAGGCCCAACAATAAACTGCCTGTTCAGGGACCGTTTAGGAGATTGGGTTCAGCATATGTCAGCGTGACCTTAGAAAAGAAGTGGATTTCAACAACCAAATTTGGCAGCCAAGTTTATTGTCTCAGCAATCCAAACCAGAGGGAGGGACTTGAAGATAATGGTGAAACCTTAGACTGGACATGGGAATCAAGTTATCAGTTCTCTAACTCTTCCTCTCCTGTACCATACTAAAGGGCTACATTGAAATTCAGGACCTGTCTGTCAGGGGGGGAAAAAAAAAAAAAAAGACACAATTGGAAAATTATGTTTTTGACGTAGAAAAGAAATATTACAGTAGCCAGAATAATTTATATGGGAGGAGAGGTCCCCAATTCAACGTAAATAAATCAAATGAGAACTTCATGTTAACAACCTCCACGGAGTAACAAATCTTCCATCTCACTGTAATTTACTACGATACAAGCACCAAAACAAACCCCCAACAAAAGAAAGCACACCATATTGCCATTTATATCGTCTAACACAGACAGCATCTCCTTTCCTGTTAACAGATAAAACAAGAAAATAACAAATAGGTAGCATGCAGCGCGGAACTGATTTACAAACCTCTTATGACTTTTTAAACATCCCAGTGGCACATGTTGTTTGCCAATACAACTCAACATCAGGCAGAGCGCTTACAGCGTAAACCTAAGACAGATGATATTTTGATTATAATTTCAGAAAACATTTCAACCTTTATTCCACCCTGTTTTTAACTCCCTGCCAACGCTGACCTAAAAAAACGAAAGGCAATCCAAGCCTGTCGCTCAGTTCAGCCATTAGGCTCATAACAAGATGTCTCTGTGCTCTTGCCAGTATTTGCAAATCTATCACATCTATCTGTGTGGGAAGAAGCGCAGAGCTCTAGGGGCTATGGGACTGATGCGAAGGGAGAACTGGGATGGGAATCTTTTAAGCACTAATGCGCAGCGTGGGGTTTTGCCCTGGTGGTATATTGGCTCTGAGTCTTTTTGTTATTCACTTCCTGTTATGAAAAAAAAATCACAAACCACTTGCGTGTCAGCAACAGAGAAAAAACAAATCTTCAACAGCTTTATCACAACAGAAGTAAACAGACAGCTTCTGATTTTCCTGTGAAATCAGGAAGAAAAAAAAAAGAAAAAAGAAAATCTTTCCAATGTAAGCCACTGAAGAACTTCTTTCTTTTGTTTCTTAGCCTATTTTTACTTCAAAAAGGAATGAATACATTGTAGAAGTTTTTAGTACAGGTTGCAAGGGTTTTTTTAAATCTGTACACTTATTTGATCTGCAGACCAGAAAGTAAAAGACAAAAAAAAAAAAAAAAATCACTTGCTGTAAATTCTGAAGGAAGTACTAGGGTTTTGCTTCCAGAATGGAAGATATAAATTTAAGTTTATAGTCAGAAAATTAGCAGTCAATATAATGATTAAGGCAATACCTTCTCATATGCAAGGGGCTCTTAAAAAAAATCCAGTTTCCATTCAATGCATTTCTATATCATGAAACATTTCTGTTTGAAGACATGCTCTAGCATATAAACCAGCATATTAATTCATGTGGTTGTGCTCTCCCCAAGCAAGCTACCTCCTTCGTGCCACAGTTGCTGTGGAATAGCGGTTACTCCTTTTTGGATAGCATATAGCACAAAAGGGCTCACTTCTTACTAGTTCAATGTAACAAGCAACACTCAGAAAACAAGCAGCAACCACTATTCATTTTGGAAAGCTTCAGCTAAAGAACAAGAAGTCCTCTTTACCTAGGAGAACTCTCTTTGGGGCAAGGGCCCAAGCAGGTTTAGCAGGGCAGTATTTGCTGCCTCCATTTCCCATATGCATAATGTTCATGCTTTGCAGATCTTTATTCTCAAACCCTGTCAGTTCTCCAACTTTCAGAAACTTCCACCTCAGCAGAAACGAAATCAATCTTAACTGGAGTCAGCTGGTCTAGACTACTTAGAAGATATACGGAGCCATCAAAAGAAAAGTGTAAGAAAGGGTAGCAAATTATATAAAAACTAATATTAACAGTACAAAGAAGAGGAAAAAGATTTTAATTACTGATATATACATGGTAGGAGTCCAAGTAATAAAGAGGAATTAGAATTTCTCATTTATGCCTATAAAATATCTAGTCTTAATCTCTCCAGAGAGGCTCAGATGACCAGAAAGGAGAACATCTTATTAACTAATATTCCCTTCTCTAGATTTAGGCGTGTAACTCAGTCATAAGCATCCCACATAACCTACAGAGAGAATCCTGCTCCAGAGAGTGTCTGAGTATTTAAAATAGGCTGCTGCCCCAAACTGCTCTTGGGGATAGGTGAGGGGAGGGGGTGCCTGGCTCCGGCTTCCTCTTTTGTTGGCCCACGCTTGGTTGTGTGTCCAGACCATGAAAGGCCGAGATCGGACTGTCCCTCTTCTCCTTGTCTTCCCAATGTTCATAGGAAGAAAATCTGGACACACAGACCAGAAGTGAGACGCAACACATCACATGAGGTCCCCCAGTTCAACAGAAAGCCCTTTGGAGCAGTTATGTTCTCAGGGTGGGTCCAAAACACCTGTGAAATTTACCCAATTCTGAAAGTCACTGGAGCTCACCCATGGGAAGTCTGTATTCAACATCAGCATTACAGAGGAACCGATCCCAGACTCCACAGTGAGTGGTTGCTCAAACGCAACTAATAACGACTTTATTACTCGCATCACATGTAAATAGTGAAATACTAACCAATTTTTACGCATACAAGCGCATTCACATGCATATATGTCACTGAGAGACCAAGTGCACGCACAAGCAAGTGCTGGCAATGGTAATGTATGCGTGTACATATCTATATCTTTTAAGAGGACCCAGTTTTACAAAGTTGAAAACAACTATAAACCATCATCAGTAAGGAGACAGAAGTTAAACGGAGAAATGTGAAGTATAATTGGAAGATGTTTGAAAATGCTGTTTAGGAGCCTACTTGTCATTACTAAGAAAACAAGTTCCTCTGGTTAAAAACAAACAATGGCAAACAAAAACAAATTTAGTCTAGAGGAGAAGCAGGTATTTAAAAAACAAAAGCAAATACAATATGTAAGGAGCAGAGGAAAAATGCCAAGCTGATTGCAAAGAATATCAATAAGGAACTAAGAGGTAATTGTGAATCAGAGTCAACAATCCATACGTACGAGACAGAGAATTCACCTCAGTCTGCAGGCAAGCTGTATCAGCTCTGCCAAAGACAACCCAAGGTCATTTTACATACCAGAAGTGTTAGCTGCTAACATAAACACAGATTTCTTTAGGGAAACACAACTCAAGCTGTCTACACAGTATCCCAGTCACCCCATCATGTACTCCTTTAGCTTTAATCTGCTCCAGTCAACATTTCAGCTGTGTCCAGTTTTGACACAACACTTTATGAAAGCCACAGATAAATTGGAGAGCATTAGCATCACCAGTATCCAAACAGGCAGTTTTCTTTCTAAAGAAAGACTGAGGGAATGTTGCATGTTTAGTCTGGAACGGAAAGGAGTACATAGCTGCTGCCTTTCAGCATCTAAAGATGACAATACTCTTACATTTTTCACTGTCCTGGTTTCAGCTGGGATGGAGTTAATTTTCTTCCTAGTAGTTGGTATAGTGCTGTGTTTTGGATTTAGGATGAGAATAACGTTGATAACGTACTGATGTTTTCATTGTTGCTAGGCAATGTTTACTCTAAGTCAAGGACTTTTCAGCTTCTCACACTGCACTGCCAGCGAGCAGGCTGGGGGTGCACAAGAAGCTGGGAGGGGATATGGCTGGGACAGCTGACCGCAACTGGCCACAGGGATATTCCATACCATATGACGTCATGCTCAGCATATAACTTGGGGGAAGCTGGCTGGGGGCGTGACCGCGGCTTGGGAACTTGCTGGGCAATGATCAGTAGGTGGTGAGCAATTATGCTGTGCATCACTTGTTTTGTATATTCTTTTAAAATAATGATGATGATGATGATATTCTTTTCCTGTCCTATCTCAACCCATGTTTTACCATGTTTGGCCAATTTTCTCCCTAATCCCCTTAGCGGTGGGGGGTGGGGGAGTGAGTGAAGGGCTGTGTGGTTGTTTTAGCTGCTTGCTGGATTAAACTACAACATTTGTGTATGCCAAGGAGAGGGACATCATTTGAGTAAAGTCAACTAAGATTTGATATTAGGAGAAAATTGTGACAGTACCAAGTTACATACATGAAAACATACACACACAGAGGTCATCAAACCCTTGTAAGTGGAAGCATGTAAGGAAAAGTTTAACAAATTCTTTCAGGGGAAACAAAGTGTATTTGATCTATCTCAACCCTTGCAGTAGAAGAAATCCAATGTCTTTCACCTCTGTATTTCTGTAACTCTCTGAAACAAGAATTACAGACTAGTTAATATGACCTGTCACATACAGTTCAAGTTTGTATTCATCTCATAAACAAAATTAATTGCGCTGTGAAAGGAGAGCAGCCCAATGGATACAGGAGTACACTGACAATCCGGAGACCTAAATTCTATTAGCAGTTCTGCCAGTCACTCATCATTCGACTTCTGGGTTTTTTTCTTTCCCGTGTAGAAAATGAACACTTACAGGCTAAACAAGTGCTAAACACTAGCATGATTAATTATTGTTTAAGATATGTGAAAAACTGCTTAAAGTATAGGATTATTAAGGGTCTGTGTTTTAATTACATTGATTTCACCTTAAGTCCCCCTGGATGACAATTGCTCAAAGCCTTAGTTACAGTGGCAAAAGACTGTCACATTAAATCTGTGAAGACTGCGTTATTATGACAGCAAATTATGATGACAAAATTCTGTTAGTTCAAGTCTAATGAGACATTACTGCACACACTAGGATGAATGTTAAATTATTTCTGTGCGGGTCTATATACAGGTTAGTACATCAAGATGATGGCAAAATGAGGTTAATGCAAGTCTGCAGAGCTGACATTACAAATGTCAAGATGATTGCAAAATGATGATGCTGCTGCAAGTGAACTGTGATTAAAAAATAGGATGCCAAACACAAAAATGTGTTAAGAGAACGTAAAAATAAAACCACAGAAAACACAACCAAAGAAAATTTTACTTAAAGCAAAAGATGTATTGGATATCACCAGTGCTGGTGCTGTAAACCAATTCCTTGCCAAACTGGCCAATGCTGATCAGGAGGGTGCAAAGCCAGGATGAGACTGCCTTACAAGTAACTCCCTATAAATTCTTCCTAATACTATCACTAGGAAAATTTTTCCACTAAAACGAGGCAATTGACTCTGTAGAAATATAAATAATTTTTGAAAAAGGGCTCAAGTTTATTGTCGTATGACAGAATCTGGTTTGATCGGGAAATTCCTTCCTAAATTTAATCATATTGATGTTTTTCTCTTTTGTATTCTGGCAGGGTTAGAAATACATGTCTACAAACCAAATTGTCCATTAGGCCCAAAAGAATGCAGTCCAATCTCAGGTAAATTCAAATACATAGGATCCACAGCATTATAAGATTAAGGAGATTACATATTTCATATGTAGAGTGCTCATAACATTTTAATGTGATTAGATCACTAACACCAAAGATCTGCTTGTATATTTCCTTAGTGCAATGTTTAACTAGTAATTTTATCATATCAGAAAAAAACCCACCTAATTCAAAACCTGAAAAAAGTAGTCTTTTTTTCTGCATTTAAAGTCCTTCCTCCTTCCTATTGTCTTTCTATCTGCTGCTAAATACAAGAAGTGCACTTCATCTCCAGTTTGGCAACAGCAGGTATTCTGTGTCCTATCAAAACACTGGAATATCTATCTATCTATCTATCTGTCTGTCTGTCTATCTATCTATCTATAATGTTTTACATAAAGTAGAGGAGGCACTCTATCTTCTTATCACCCTAAGTATGTGATACTGAATTCCTGATGAATTACATCGGTGAATGAAAATAACAGACTTTGTCAAATAGTTTAGGTAATGTCTGACCTTTAAATGGAAAGCATGCATGATTTTCTCCCATCTAGTAGAGAAGAAAATGAAACATTTACCTTTTTTTTTTGTAAATTTACTAGCTTTTGTTGGGCAAGTTAGCCATCCTGTTCAGCAAAAGAACAGAATGGCAAACTATTACCAAAAAAAAAAAAAAATAAATTAAAAAAGTAACTTATATGAGATAAGTTTAGAGTGGCTTGTGCATTTTTCAGGATTTTCAAAACAGCTCTGTGGCTAATAAATTAGTAGTCAGAGTACAGGAAAGGAGATCAAAATGATGGGTTCAGGACTCCAAGTCACCTACAGACTGAAATTTGTAAGAATCATTATCACTGCATATATTACATTAATATTGATGTAGCTTTTCTGGAGACATGCATACATACCACTTGAAAGTATGCACTTTTAAAAAGACTGGGAAATCAGTACAGTACTCAGTAATTTGTCTGCTTGGAGTGAACCTATGCCAACTGAAGTTACCTGTGAATCTGAACTGAACATAGGAAAGAAAACACACACTGAGAGTTATCAGGGAAGAACCATACAGTGCACTTTCACGCTGCCTGATGGTTTTAACCTTACTAAATATATTCCAGTGAAGATATACACTCTGATGGCAGTGAGATAAGATGTATAAAATTCACTTAATTCAGTGATGTTCTGTAAGAAAGAAATAAAAAAAAAGATGACTATGGGAAATTTTACTAAACAATTTTTTTTAACCATTAATGATAAACAACAGCAATCAAATGGCACCTAATTATTACAATGACACAGAGAAAGTCCAACTAAGGAATTTAAAACCATAAAAAGTCTATTATCCAAGGAACGATTTAAAATCATAATTGTTTTAAAACACTTAATTCATTAGTGCACCTTAAATTACAGGTTGGGGGTTTTTTTGAGCATGTTAGTAGCTTATGCAATATCTATACAAATGCTTATGTGATTATACCTGAGGGCTGACAAAAGTCCAAAGGGATTGTGTGCTGTGTGTAATCAATGGCTTCCTCTAAAAACACTCCATGTACATTTAAAAATGTCATTTAGATCAGAACTGGGGCAGCTTTATTATTAATATGGAAAACAGAAATATTTGACAGTCTTTTCTGAGATCCTCTTATGCAGTCCAAGTGCCTGCTTTCATATGAGCAAAATGCACCTCAAACTATTTTTATGCAGTAAATCATGGATTATGCATGTTATATAAGAAAACCTATTTGGTATATTAACATTGGAGAGAGTGGGCTAAATTTACAATTCTCTAAAATTAATCAATCCATGGAAGATAGAGCAACATGTCCCATATGGAGGACAAGAGCAGCACAGGGATTTGGAGAGCAAAGTATTGGTTACAACCTCTGTAGACTTTTGGAGAGCTGCAGATACCTCAACTTAATTTATCTAATACTGTTTTAGGTGCTTCATGGTAATTTGCCTGGCATATACTTGCTTGTCCTGAAAGGCACAGGTCTTCCATAGACCCTGGGTGTGACTGCACCACACAGCTTGGTGTCATCGGCAAACTTGCTGAGGGTGCACTCGATCCCACTGTCCATGTCGCCGACAAAGATGTTGAACAGTGCCGGTCCCAGTACCGACCCCTGAGGAACACCACTCGTCACCGTTCTCCACTTGGACATTGAGCCGTTGACCACAACTCTTTGAGTGCGACCATCCAGCCAATTCCTTATCCACCGAGTGGTCCATCCATCGAATCCATGTGTCTCCAGTTCAGAGACAAGGATGTCATGCGGGACAGTGTCAAATGCTTTGTGCAAGTCCAGGTAGATGATGTCAGTCACTCTTTCCTTATCCACCAATGCAGTAACACTGTTGTAGAAGGCCACCAAGTTTGTCAGGCACGATTTGCCATTAGTGAAGTCATGTTGGCTGTCACCAATCACCTCCTTATTTTCCATTATTTTTCAAATAGACTTGTTGTGTCATGATACATATTTCAAGTCAAGATACATCAAAAACCACAGCAAAGTACTTCAGCTACTGTGTAAAACTGTTTCAACATCAGCTGGATGAAAGGTGCCAAATGCAATGCCCATTTTTAAAATACATTTTTTGGAACTAAAAAATAGTAAGTCTGATCATGGTACCAACGTAATATTCAGAAATTATAATAAGAACAGAATTAAAAAATATAGATATGAAGTAGTAAGAAAATGGATTTTACAGAGGTAAATGATGCTTCATGTGTCTGGTAGGGTTCTTTGAAGGAGTCAGTGAGTACACAGTCAAGAGAAAACTAGTTTATACAATTTCAAGAATTTTCACTACTGTTCCTCATTAAAGACCTTAAAGAAACAAAGATGTCATGGGATAAGTAATCCACTTTCTCTCAGGAACAAAGAAGTCATTAAAAGACAAAAGGGAAAAAAAAATGCCCAAAGTATTCAGCTTTCTCAAATGTGTACGTCACCAGACACATTTCACAGAGATCAGTGCCAGGGCTGGTCAACATATAAGGTACATTTATATCATTACATGGATCTAAAAAAAGAAGGCAACTTTCAAGTTTCCAAATAGTGCTAAGATATTCAGGGAAATAAAAATGAAAGTTGGCTGCAGAGAGATGCAGAAGAGTCTCAGAGTGTCAACTAGGCGATAAAAAAAGACAGATGAAATTCAATATCGAGAATATGTGGAGAAAAAGAAATCTCAACTTTACGTACTCAGCATGGGCTCTGAACTAGTTATTACCACTCAGGAAAGAGATCTTGGAGTTATAAAAGGTCTATGAAAATATCAACTCCATCTTAGAATCTGTCAAAAAGCAAATCAAATGCTGGCCATTACTATGACAGAAATAGAGAGCACCGTACAAAATATCATTATGGTATTATTTAAAGGCTTCAGATGTTCATACTTTGAATACTGTGGGCTGTTCTACTTCCCGAATCACTAAAAAGATACAGCTGGAAAAGTAAGTACAACAGAAATGATTGAAAACTAGGGAGAAATGGCTTCCATATAAAGAATGACTAAAGAAGAGTCTTCAAGGTAAGGGTAGGGGAGTGCGAATGAGCATGCAAGTTAGGTCCTCTGAACCTGGCAAGGAGGAAGAAATTGCCCAGGGGATGCACACAACCAAGCAAGGAACACAGCATTAAGTAAAACAACGTATCAAGGGACCAATCATCTAAACCATGCCAGTGGGGCTGAGGCCCAAATAGGCAGATACAAGTCCAGGAAGAGGTCCTGGCATCCTTGCTGGCAGTTCTCCAAAATCTACATTTCAATGTACAGAGTGGAAAAAAAGAGCTGACCCAATGCTGGACACCCCGTGTGTGCTGGGAGCAAGTCAGAGGGGTTCAGTTTGTTCCTACAGAAACCTGTGGTGTGGCCATACCTGAAGGGCCATGTGCAGTTCTGGTCTCCGGGAGGATGCAGTGGAGGTAAAGAGCAGCAACTGGAAACTATCAAGGGGCTGGAGCTGCTACCCTACGAGCAGAGACTCAAAGAGCTGGGATGCTTCAGTTTGTAGAGGAGAAGGCTCAGAGGAGATAGGACAGATAGGACTGAGGCTTGAAAAGCATGAAGGGGGTAAACAAGCTGCATAAGATATTTACCAAATCTTGCAACAGAACAATTAGGGGTAAATAATGCCTGATTGGTTTAAAAGACAATAAGAAAGTATTTCTTCAGCCAGTGAGCTATCAGCTTCCGGATCCTGCTGCCCAAGGAGGTTATGGAGGTAAATGTTTATCAGCTGGTTTAAAATAGGTTTTGATGAATTCATGGACAACAGGTCTATAAGCAGATATTAAAAGGAGTAGCGCCAGAATGAAACCTCTAGCATTTTTAATAGAGCAATTGCAGATGCTGGGGGAAGATGAGAAGATGGACCTCAGAATGTGACCAGGCTCATGTGCTCTCCCTGACTAACATCTCCTGTTGCCATTTGCTGGAAAAATAATCCTGTGCTGGATGCACCATTGGTCTGACTGAGCAGGACATTTTGTATGAACTTAAGTTACCTGGAAGAAGAAAGACTGCAGCTGAGCATAACTGAGGTGTACTGAATCATGACTCTTTAGAGAAGATGAACAATTTTTCAGTGTCTCTCGTAACCCAAGAGCTGGATGCAAAAAACGAAAGCCGAAAAAAAATCAGCAAGTGGCTGGTTCAAAACAAGCAAAAAGAAGTGCCTCTTCACACTGCGTGCAGCTAAATTATGGGACTGTGCTACTAGATGTTGTGGATGCCAAAAGTTCGTGTCACCTGGCTGCTGGTGAGCTACCCCGGGAGCTCAGCCTTCGCCCCAGCCTGCTCCAACAGAAACTCGGCACGGACAGCAGGTCTCCTCAGACACTCGATCATTTCTTAAAGAAAAAAAGGATTGAACACTTCACCTACCTATGCCCCACTTCAAGGACCAAGCAACACTCTGCAGACGTCATACCAGCTCTTTTCACCCCCACGGATGCAGTCATTTCTTCACTTCCTCTGCCCCAGTACCTCTCAGGCGAAATGCTGCTGGTAAGCTTTGATGCGAACAGTGCAACAGAGGTTAAAGCACTGGTGTTAGTCCTATCTTTTGTAGTTACAGCCACCTCTGAATTTAACAGTGCTGTGTGTTTTAGTACAGCAAGGTTTGCATGACAAGAAATTAAAGAGCTTTCCACCTTTTACTATTTATCCTGCTTTCAGGGGCTTATAATGTAGGTGGGAAAATGCTCACAGCTGAAGATCAGCGTTCAAAGTCTCAGTGTGGAGGCAGCATTTCATTTCAGTTGTGAGAGGGAAAACAGTATGTCATCTTTATAACTATCAATAGAAGGCTTCTGTGTGGTTTTCACTTTCTGGATTTTTTTGCTGGTATGAGAGATTTTCCTGTTTCAGGTTAAGCAAATGGATGTATTAATAAGTGACAACCACTGATGACAGCATGAACAAGAAAAGATACCTGTCTATTTAACAAAAAGTTACAAAATTAGCTTACTTTTTCCACAGTTTTACAAGAAACCCACAGATATAATTCTGTAAAGCATGAAAATGTAGTCATCACTACATGATGCAGTGTTGACAAAACTGTAATTGATTTTAAATATTGGGTTCATACCTTTTGATTCAGGAGAAAGGACAGATACTAGCATTAGGGAGACATGTAAGAGCTAAGTCCTTAATCTAGCATTTCAAAAATCTTGCAAGAAATCATAAAAATGTTCTTCACTTCAGAGAATTCATGGATTAAAAGAGGATACCAGCCTTTGGTTCCCAATTCTCAAGTTGTATTAGTTGTTTACACTGATATTACTTCAGAAATATTTTCTAATTACGTAGTCATTGTATCAAAATATCTTGTTTACCAACATAACATTACAATTTCTTCTGCTTTCTTCCCACCTGCAAGCATACAGAGAAATTGAGTTGTCTGAAGTCCCAAAACATGAATCACATACATACACATCTCTGTGGAATTCAATTCATGGCATGGGAGAATAAGAGGTTAATTGCATTTCCACCATCCATCACCAGAGGAATTGCAATAATAAGATATTTTATTTAATTTAAAACTGTGTGCCTTTCCCTTCTCTCAAGAGCTTCATTAGAAGCAAAGAGAATGGGAGAAAACAGAAGGAAATAACCACCCATTAGAAATAAGCATCCCTATAGATTGATTAAAAACCCCACACTGAACCGTAAAACCGATATATCTATGTGGGTGTATGTACACAGATATATACACACATACACAACTATAATATCGTTTCAGAGTAGATGGAATGTGGGAGAAAACAGTAAGTGTTGCAATATGGAGTTTGACAGAAATAGGGCAATTGCTATACCTGGTGCTGGAATGGGCTTCCATTAGTTTAAACCATTAAACCTTAGTTTAAATGTATCTAGAAATAAGGGAAAGCTTAAGACCGCTTAAGTCTTCTTCGTAGCTACAGTTCACAAAAAGACTCCAGTGCTTATTCACTAAGCGATAAACATGTCTCCTTCCTGGCTGACAAACTGCATAAACCAGCTTGGAGCTTCTTAATGCGCAGCCACCAGCCCAGTCACAATTCAGTGATGGATAATGCAAGTCATGAACCATTATATGTGCTCCTTGTGGTGACAGTTCTTAATCTCTTTTCTAGAGAAACTGCTAATCTATCAATCTTTGAATTGTCTGCGTCTAATCCTTGCTCAGGAAATATCTCTTGACATAATCAACTTTATCAATTATTGCACAACAGCTAATCTCTTGCTGCAGAAGACGACGTTGAGAAGGCGTGATGAGATTACTGCAGGAATACTTTGCCTGTCCCCTACATCATTCCTAGACTATTAAGCCTCAAAGCTCAATATAGTTCAGAAAATTTCACTGATGGGCCCCTCCAGGGCTTTACTACCAGATTACTACCCATGATTTGATGACGGGATATGTTATAAACATACACAATTGCTTGAAAGATATTAATTGCAATGTATGGTCTTGTGCTAAGCTCTTGCCGGCAGCTATTTCAAAATTAAATCCCTTCAATGCTGTTTTCATATGCATGGATATCAGTAGAATATTCTCATGGCAGCCTGAGACGACGGCTACGTACTCATCTTCCAAGTGAATCCCATGGTCCGTTCCAGTTATCTTGGTGGTTGTCTGCATGGGGGACTTTGTGCAAAGTAAGACTGCTTTGAGTTTACTGCTCGGTAATTAATTCAGACACGGTCCTCGTGGACACCCTAGTGTGAGGAAGCTTTTCTGCCTTAACTCAGAAAATGGTGTTATTTTACACAGGGGCACTTTTGGGGCTCAATAAAAAGTGTCAGACGAGGATTAAGCTATTAGCTCACTGTAAAAACCACATTAGTGTTCTGTATGCCTTTCTCCACTTGTGGATATGCCCTTATAGATTATCTCTCTTTCTATGTCCTTAAACTGCTTTCTCCTTCAGCCTTACCTCTGCTATTTAAAAATAAATAGCCTGCCATTGTAACGTAAAGATTTATAGGCTCCACCAAAAATATCCTAAGTTTCAAGTTCAAGAGAGGCTGAGGTTGTCATGCATTAAGCCTGGTTTTGCTTGCTTGATCTATTCTGCAGAAAGTCTGTCCTCAGAATTTCTTTTCATAACAAACTTCTTAGAAAACAGCTGTAAACCTTGGGTGTTTTAAAGGCATTTTTTAAAAATAATTCCCTCAAAAAGTAAAGCATTGCCAAAAATACATCCTCTTATGTACAAATAACACTCAGTTCATTCAAATGCAGCATAAAAACTTCCATGAAAGAGACGCATCCTTGAGAAGAGATTCAAGAACTCTGAAGAAAAAAAAAAAGGCTATCTTTTAACAGAGATGCCTCTATTTCAGCAGGGTTTTTTTATTAACTAAGAGTTTAAAAATTCCTCCAAGCTCCAGAGAGAATAAAATATTTAGAAATTTATTACATATCACAGAAAAAATGTAAGTCTACAATAAATAAAAAAAAAAATAAAAAGTGTTCTGGATGACAATTTGAACACATATAACGTGCCAAAGCCCATCAAGGCTTCTATCAAATGTAAACTGTCTCTTTAATAGGTTGCGAAGGTCGTGAAAAGAGGGAGAACTGCCCCCCCACCCCCCGCATACTCATGCACACACACACGGACTGCCCTGGAATACAGGTTTACAGCTGCACAGGGGAACCCAGGGGAGTCTGCATTAATGGAACTTAAAAAAGCATGTAAAAAGACAACAGAGAAAAACAAAAACATTAAAAGCCATGCCCAGGGGTTAAGAGAATAATAAGAGACGCTACGCTCAGTGATGCTGTCAGAAACACTCTTCTTAGACCGGGACGATTTAATCGCGCGGTGACTGACTGCAGCGAAGGTGGAGGTGTGCATGCCCAGCTGCGCACCAGCCTCATTACACAGGCACCTCCTGGCTTACTCTCCTGTGATTTGTCTCTTTATAAATAACTGCTGCTAGAAGACTTTGGAGGCTTTGTGAGGGCAGGATGGGGACTGAATGCTGCGCGGTGGGTGTTGGAGGCTGGACCTAAGGGGGAGCATCCCCCAGGGGGGTTCCCCAGTGCCTGAGCCTCTTGTTGAATGACGTTCTGTAACTAGTGGACAATAAACCTAAGGCGCTATTGCGTGTAAAATGAACCATCTTTGGCCCAAGAGCATGTGTGCAAGGTGACCCTGGGCTATAAACCACTCAGGAGTGGTACCCCTCATCATCAGAGCTGTGCAGCGAGGGTAAAACCAGTTTTAGGGATACTAAAGAGCCACTAGCCAGTATATTTAAAAAAACCCACGCCACACAGAGCAAATTCAGGTGTGACATGGGATTACAGAGCAAGGTGTAGACTGTGGTAGCACACATCCCAAACTGACCCCACATGCATCCTGGAGCAGTGAGGAAGAAACCGTGAACAGCAACATCACCCTTCCTGCAGCAAAGGACTTGGGGAGGGACAGGGACGACACAATGACTCCCTGAATTCACCATCCCCAGGCTGAAACCTTCCACCTTGAGATGCAGAGGGGTTGCAGAAAGGTGAACTAACACCAGAGAAAAGGGTAGATACTGGAAAGTTGGTGTATAGACATTAGCTGTATATAATATGATCACTAAGTGTCAATAGCATAGCAACTGGATGAAGAATTCTTTGATTAGACTGCTGAGATTTTAATTAGACTAACAAAACATCCTAGGTTTGCCCAGCAGCTCTGCTCCTTCCACCCACAGGAACGTTTTCAGCATAACAAACTGGTGAGGATTCGATCTGCAACTTGGGTGAAACAAAGTTGTAATGGACTTACTACAGACTAAAATGGTCAGAAGCTCTGCAAATAAACCTGAAACAAGATCATTTAAGAATAAAGCATCATTTAAGAAAATGAAAATAAAAATCTGGTCTCCAAAAGTCAGACTGATTTGAGGCAATATTTTGTCACACCCACTGGGTTGACTCGTCTTAGGAATTGGAACTTGAATTTTATTGTGTGCCTAGGCACACAGATGACATCGTGCAAATAAAGCTACATTATCACTGGTAGTGCTGACAGGACCAGTGTCACAGAAAACCAGTGACTTTCTCAGTGTCTAGAAAAGAGCTCCAATAATTTTGCTTGTATACTGAAAAAACTGGTAAATAGGCAAAATAAGTTACGGCTAGAAAACAATAAGGGCAAGCTGCAGGGACTAGGGATTTAACTGGGGGGAAAGGCAATAGGGCATTAGTACCTACTGTGCTCCCTTCCCATGAATGGGAGAGGCTTATCAGAGATACAACAAAACTTAAACCAGTGACTTTTGGTCGAGAATATGCAAGATCATCCTTAAAACAAAAGTAAGCAAATAAAAAGCAACAGTAAAAGAAACAAGAAATAAGACTTTCTGAAAAATAATTATGCAAAAAAATGAATATAGATTTAATCTTCATTATCTAACCAAATGTAAACTGGGAAATAAAAAAGTGAGATTTTGTTCCAAACCAGCAAGAGCCATGCATTGTAAAAGTCCTCTCTCTTCTTCCAATCACATAATTGGAATGTTACTTGAGTTTGTTATAAAGTACCTGCTGCGAATTACGGTAATCAGGCAGAGATTTATTCAGAGAAGAGGAAGCACGCTGGAGCCTGTGCTATCAGATGATGAACCTCCATCACGTGCTGTGGCTCAGGCATTCCAGTCGGGTCAGGGCTGCACTTTGCCATATAATGAAGCAACTTAGAGCTACTTATTCAAAGCCTTGAACTTAATTAGTGGGAGAGCGAGGCAACTAACTTGCAGTGAATAAGTTGACAACTTTGCTTATTTCTATTCATGAACCTTCTGTGATTAGCACAAATTATTCTTATAATTATTCACATTTAATTCACTGTATTATTAAAATAATATTTAGTCTACAGCTCATTCACTAGGAGCATGAGTGTTATAAATGGGTTTATTAATTTTGAATATATGAGTAGATCACATGGTTCAAGGTGTAAGGCTCAGAATCACAGTGTCCAGGCAATTATCTGCAGCACTGAGTTTTCCATTAACTTCCCTGCTTTACACTCTGAACACTGAACAAATGCTGGATAAATTGATTGTCGTTGGTCCACTTATTCGCTAGGCACTTTTGGAAAAGAAACGTAACTGAGGCAAAAGTAACACATGCAAGAGTTTGTAAGGGGAAGGGAAATACAGGCAAAAAGTTACGCATGGAAAACACTAGGATTATGCACAAATTCAAATACCAAGACTGTGGACTAAGCTGTGCTTTGGAAAGTTAGCGACATGCGTATTTAGTAACATACCTGTCATTAGGAACAGAACTCACATGGGGATGCTTCACCTCGGAAGCGTGCTTGTAAAGATGCGGAATAAGCTGAGTCAGCATTTAACAACGCAGCCCACTCAGTGCACCTCCTGCACGGGCTCACCCGCAGCGCCTAAGGTACCTGAAACAAGAGCTTGCTGCCTGGCTTCTCGTGCTGTCCTTAAACCCTTCCAACACCTCTCTGCTTAAAAGTTTCTCCTTTTCATCCCATATTTCTCTCTTCCCACAGCACCTTGCCAGTCACCTGGGGGCTAACAACAAAGATAAATAAAGCACTTTTATCTGAAGGATGTATTTCACAAAAAGACCAACTACTGTTGTAGTCCTCTCCCCCATGACTACAGCCCCTCCTGAGCTCCAGCAGTGGGTGAGGGAAGAAATCTCAGTGCTAATGAATATGACATTTTGGATTATGGAATAAACCCTTCACTCAGAGAGAGACTTTTTACCAAGGCCTGTAGCGACAGGACAAGGGGCAATGGTTTTAAATGGAAAGAGGACAGGTTTAGATTGGACAAGAGGAAGAAATTGTTTTACGATGAGAGTGGTGAGATACTGAAACAGTGGAGAAGTTGTGGATGCCCCATCCTTGGAAGTGTTCAGGGTCAGGCTGGATAGAGCTTTTGGCAGCCTGGTCTAGTGAAAGATGTCCCTGCCCATGGCAGGAGCGTTGGCTCAGATGATCTTTAAAGGTCCCTCCCAACCCAAACTATTCTGTGATTCTATGACTCCCTGTAAAAAAAGGACAGAGATGAGAGGAGACAATTAGATGCATGAAACAATTTGCAGACTGGGAGTCTTTGTGTTGGGGGCAAAAAAAGCAAAGGTGTTTGAAAACAGCTAAGCAGGACCCTCAGAGCAGAGGGGAGGGAGGCATGTCCTGCCTGCCACGCTGCAGCCCTGGACCCCCAGTCCCCAGGAAAGCCAGTGGCCCGCGCTGCTCTGCTGCAGCACCCATTCTCGGAAAAACCTGCACGCACAGGGCTCTCACACGACCGGCACGTGGCCACCAGGACTGTGGGGTCTGACGAACACCCACTACAGGGCAAAAGTGCTTTAAGCTCAGCCACAGGTTTTGAGAAAAATCAGTGAGGAGCATAGAGAAGTGAACAGGGTTTATCAGCTGAAACAGTGGAAATGGGGAATTACTGACCAGGAGATCTATAACAAAAGGAATTTTTGGCTGGTTTTCTTTGTCATCTTTTTACCCCAGAGAGCAAAGCAGTCATTTTAGGCACAAGACAGTACCTCTAGCTTACAGGGTCCTTGATAACCAAGATGCTGAAGAGCGCTCCAGCACAGCCTCGGTGCAGCCCCAAGCCCAGCGCACTCCAGGACATCATCCCCCTTTGAACGCAGGTAGGGCACGCATCGAGGACCTCCCCAGGTCATGATGGTGCCTGCTGCCCACAGAGGTTGCTTTTGTGAAAGATTTTCCATTGATAATTGTCAAACAGGCAGCGCTGCGCTACAAAAACCTTCTGGTCTGGCTTGGGAAATGGTGTCTGCAGTCTTTGGTAATTCCAATTTTTATGCTATATATTTACACATTGTATATAACATTTGCAGCATTTTTCTAGCTCTGAACTAAGTAATGGAAACACTGTTAAGATGTCTTAGAACAGATTTCCCCTAGCTGCAAATTGAAATATTTTTTACAAAAGCATGAACACACTTGGGCATATTCTGTTTTAAAAATTGAGACTGTAGGCAGAGCACATATGAGATTATATAACAAAAAGTGAGAGGCACAAATGCCTTTCTGTTTTTAAATTGCAACCACACTTCCCCCCCCTCCCCCCAAGTATAGAACCGGTCAGAGGAAAGAAAAGCTGCTTCTGTTCTGATGGGCTCAGTCTAGGGGACAAGCCCTTTTGTTTGAGGAGTCAGGCACACGTACAGGTAGCCCATCCTGGCTCTGCTGCTGTGATCTTGGGGGCGTCTCTCTAAAACCTCTGCAGCACCTCCTGCCATCAATATGTTACTATCACTTTAATTATCTGTTATAACAACTCCACTCCAAAATTCAACACTTAGCTGAAGCTTTAACACCAGCATCCTATGAAGATGCCCCATAATTTCAGTAAAATTTCAGTTATCACGGTTAGCACTGGTCAAAGTTCAGATTTCTGTAAGCACAAGTCAAACTGTTTTCCAATCTGCACATATTGAGCAATACCTAACTATTTATGCTCAAATGTATCATGAAAGTACTGTTTCTGCTAATACAATAATGCAAGACAGCTGTTCAGTTGCCTGTGCAAAATGAGCTGATTGTTGTCATTCAATTTACAGTGGACAAGAGACCATACTGTAAGGAATACTAATTGTTCCCTTTTATTAGTGGAAGCTGAAGAGAAATGAAAAGTAATGTGCCATAAACCTCTCTGGTTCAGGAGATAATCCACAAGAAAGTCTACTCAAAAAAAAATAAAAATATCAAAAAAGGGAGAGGGAAGAGAAAGGAGGGTGTCAACTGTAGATGAATAATACACAGACATGTCCACAGTGATCTGAATAATTCAGCACACAAAATTAAAGTAAGTTTCACATCTGCCACCATAAAAGATAAAGCTATCTAGTCTGTTTTAAAAGTATAATGATTACAGGAGAACTCTTCGGATTCATGCTCAGGTCTAGTTTGAGTGCCAGCCCTGTGGTCTCCACAGATAAACATCTCAAAGCTCGGAGCTGAAAGAGCTCCAGCTGCAAAGTTTAAATTAAATCAAAACAGGCAGCAAACTTTTAAAGTACCACCTGTTACCAGTAAACCCCGGCGGTGCCTAGCTGTCGGCCAAGGCTCCGGCACCCTGAGCCACCTCCACCAAGCGAGATGCGCAAAGCTGCCCACGTGGTTGCCTCTCCGGCTGCTTGCCAGCAAGAACAGCCCCGCTCTCACCCACCCTCCCTGCGCCCCATCCTGCGGCGCTGCCGAGTCACCTTCTGCACCCGAGTTTGGGACACCAGTCTAAGACACAACCCTTCCAGGCTCCTAGGCTTTCTATGTGCAAAGTGGCAACAACACACCATCTGAGAGTACAGCTGGTTCCAACTACATGTGTTTTCCAAAAAATGCTTCTTTCCAAAGATGAGAATGACCAGTGGATAAACACCAACTGGCTCCGGTGGGTCCATATGTCTTTCAAATTTTCACCAAGACACAAGAAGAGAGGAAATACAGCAAGTGGAAAATTCCTTCCTATCCTATGGATGATACATGACGGCCACAGCTTTACTATACCCTTACACCTTACGTACTCCACCTGATGTAAACCGGGTCCGTCTTCCCCTTTCGGGGAAGCCAAGGAGGGCAGAAGGGGAGGCGCAGCTGCCGCTGCAAGGCGGCGCTTTGCTCCCGGCCGCGGAGAAGCAGCGCGTCGTTTCCATCGCTGAGTGGTGCCAGCCAGCCCGTGCCCCTGGCGGGGACCCACCTGCTGTGGGCCAGGCGCTGCCGCCCCGCCAGCCACCCACAAACCAGCTGCGGAGAAATGGCTCGGCGCCTTTCTCTGGACGAACACCAGGAACGTTTCCGGGAACCACTGAACCATTTCTCGTAAAGTAACAGTCGAGTTATACACGCCGCTACCTTGTTATCTTATATTAGGAGACCTATTGCAAACAACCCAGAAATTATTTTTTTTATTAAAACGCAGCAAAAAAATCCTGGTACGTTTTCCTTCGATAGGAAAGCGTTGCTGCTAGCTAGTTTCTCAATGTAAATTCTCTACTGCTTTGATGGGGGTTTTGGGAAAAGCAACTCAGGTTTCCTCTAAATAAAGCACCATAAAATCTGCAGCATTGTTTTCATTTTAGAAAGTTACTTATACTTGAAAAAAGATACACACTACGTATAAAAAGAAAAATAAAATTGCTTTTAATCAGAATTTGGAAGTCACTCTGTTTTTCATCAGTGAACAACCAAATCCTTTCCTCTTTTGTACTCTGGAGTATTAACAGGTGGCCATAGCCCCTAGCTGCATGAAACTACCATATGCTACAGAGATCAAAATTAATAAACTAACAGTACAATGTGCCAGTTTATTGTGCTTGTATTTCATTTTAATTTTCTCCTTGGTGTTCTTATTACTAAAAAGTCATGTTTAGTGATTTTTAGCTTTAATATCAGTAGCTTTCCTATTAACAATTTTGAATTGCTTTTTTTTAATATCATACCAGGTAACTACATGTGCAGAAATATATTTTTGATAGCACATTTCAAAATACCACTTCATATTTACTCCTTTATGACTGTCTATGCTAAAAAGTTAGCAGTTCCATACACTTTAAATGTTTTAACAGTGGAAAAGTTAACAAATTTCCTCTGACATATGATTATGCACACAATAAAACATGTTCTGAATCTCATTTAACTATACAAATTCAGTTCTTGTTAAATACTAATCAGCCAGAACAAAGCATCACATAGGACCTTCTGGTCCCTTCTCCACTTGGCACCTTTAATGCTTCTTTAAAAAACTCTGTTTATTTTCCTCCATCAAAAGCGTTAATAGTTGACAATTAAAAAGAAACCCATTGATGCAAATACTAGATGCATATGGAAACCACAAAGCATGTTTGCACGTGGAGGAAATGAGCAGTGGTGCCTTCAAATATAAACAGGCAATGCTTATCCAACTCTTCAGTGAGCCTCAGTGTTGGCTCCTAAACCAAAGTTTCTGCCAAAAACTACTAAAAATATCGTGTCCAAAACCAGGAGGAAAACATTGTCCATATTGTAAACCACTTCATAACAATTACGGCCTTGATTTAGTAACCTATGTGAGTAATCAGTACTGCAGCGAGAAGTTTCACTGACTTCTCAGCCACGGCTTGTATAAAGGCGCACTGCAGAAGGGCTCCCTCCTACCGCGCTTTACAGGCGTCAGTGCGGTGACTGCCAAGACTTACAGGGTCCAGCACAAGCTTTACGATGAGGTTACACCAGCTCTGACCCTGTTCCGAATTAGGGTCTTGCCTCCCCTATTTAGGGCATTCCCCAGACATTTCTGGGAGGACCTGTGCCCCGCAGTCTCCCCTCCTTTCCGCTGCTCATGGGCTGTACTGCTTTTAGCGAGTTCTGGAAATACTATATGCATCCTTTTGCCCTTCATGCAATTTTATTGTCTCATCCTCAGGGCTGGTGCACCTTGATGCTAGGAAGAGCGGTCCATCCTGGGTTACAGACAGGTTACACACAACTGCGTGGCAGCGGCAGGGAGAGCTAAGGTTATCATCTGGGTCTAGGGCCGTTCCCTCAAGTGTATGGCACTAAAGCTATGGAAGAATCCAGCAGAACTTGCTGATATTTTTTTTCTACCTTATTCCTATAACCTCCCAACCACTGAGAGAAACAGGGAGCCCTTTTCACCCAGCTCCTTCCCTAATGCCTATCTCAGTTTTTCTCCCTGCTCTCAAAGGCTAGGAGAGGAGGAGCAGAGTCAGCGGTGTTAACCCTTCCTTAAAGTACTAGGTCAAACCCACTGAAATCGTTGGAAAGACTTCCAGTGATTTTAACAGACTCGGATCACAGCCCTCAGCAGACATGATCTGTCTCCAGCATACACCATCCTGGAGAAAAAAGGCAGACAAAATGCCTTCTGCTTCCCGCTCAGGTACGATTAGTGACAGCTGAATCAAAACTGCTCAGTCGCGGGAACCCCGGGACACGCTGGCAACTTCAAAGACACAACAGAAAACAAAGCAAAAAAGCCCACGTACTAATCTGGTTTGTCAATATGCATGGACTTCACTGAATTTTGTGATTCATGTCTGCAAACACAGGAGATGGGGTTTTTTTCCCCCCTGAAAGAGATTGTTTTGATGTTTTCTAAATAAAGCATCTTCATGTTTAATTTCCAAATGACACGTCAAAGCTATATGAACTATATCATTGGAAAGCTTTTCCATAAGGAGCTTTTCAAAGGATGCCAATTCCTGATTTTTGCAGGAAAAGAAAAAAGTCAGATATAAAAAAATTATGATGTGATACAGCTGTTATATAAATTTGAGTAAATTATTTATACAGATCTCATCGCAGATATTTGTTTAAAATGATGGCAAGACATTTTTTCACCTATGACGCACTGAAACTTCTTCAAAATACCACTAAAATCAGAGCCTAATCCCCAAATCATTACTCAGGAAAAAGTTTACAGAAATCGAACACAAGTTTTACCCCAGAGAAGGCAGAAGAATGAGGCTATAAACTATATATTTGGCTTTTATTAAGTCAAGCCATTCTTTTAATTTTTATCCCTTGTCTTTGTTTTTCTTTATTCATAGCTCCATGGTAGCTCAGTGTAAGCACTGCTCAGCTTTATTATCATCGATACACACCAGAACGTTCTTATGAACTTTATAAGATCACAATATAATTCTGCTAGTCTAAATATTTCTTATTTAGGTCCCCTTATTTAGAATCAAGTTAACGCTCATTCTGTAAAATAAGAGAAGCACTAATGGTTACTACAATCCTAGGAATCAAAAGACAATAAAGAAATCAAAACCAAAATAACATGTTGTAGAGAAAGCATCTTCCACTATCTCAGCCTCGCAGATCTATTTCAATTTACATTTAAGGAGATCTGAGATGTCATAAAATAAATGTAAGTACTAAGTTTCCAAGAAACATAAACTGAACTGTAATTCCATTGCACACGAACATATTCCATCTTCTCAAAGAGCTGAACTGTGGTTTGCAGTGTTGGCAGAAGGCCCTCTTGTAATAACATTACATGTATACTGTAGTTCCCTTGATGTCTTTCATATTTTTTCATAAACAAAATTACAGTGACAGTGCAGTTCATTACAGGAGGTTTCATTAAAGAACTGGTTTATTTTAAGAGAACACCAGCAGAGAGCTGTCTTCAGGGATGGAGACGAGTAAAAAGTCTGATTATGCCTCCATGAAAATCAGGCAGAAATTATGCAGGATTTTGACACTGTAAAACAAGAAAATCCTCTTAACAGACAGAGGGAACAAACTGTTCTACCGTGGCATCGCGTTAATAAGCAGGTGCAGCCCTGTCAAGTCGCTGCAAGGTGACAAGCTTGGCCCCCGCGAGAGGTGCCCTCCCACTCCTTCCCCGGGGCCGGCAGCACCCCGGCCCCAGCCCCAGCCGCCGGAGGGGGTCCCCGAGGAGAAGCGGGGCTGGGGGGCAGTGCCTGGGAAGCGGCAGCTTCTCCCTCACTACAGCCGGGTACCGCGCAGGTGAAGCCCCCACCACGCAGCCCCGTCATCTTCTTTCGCCGTCGGGGCTGCACCTGGCTGCGTAAAGAGCAGAAAAGTGGGGCCGCTCAGCAATTTCTCTTGTGTCACTTTTCCTTCTTCTGGTGCCAATAAGACCAGCTCCTAGAAAACCACTGTATTCTGACTGACTGACAAATTTTTCATTTTTTTGAGTCTGCTGCTTCTCTTTCACAGAAAATAATCTCCAGTTTGGGATTAATCAACTCAAAGGTCACCTCACCGCTTAGAGTTTTCAAAAACTTAATCCAAATAAATGCGATACGGTAGTTTTTTTAAACTGTGTTTCTCAATTGAATCAGATATGCTGTCTCCTATTGTTACTGCAATTTACCTCCCTAGTATATACTGCTAAGATAAGACACAATCAGCACCATCTATGACTTCAGGGGATGGGTTGATGGAAGAGTAATTTCTCATTCTATTTTTTTGTTGACACTATTTTCACTCTGCTCTCTAGCATGACAGCTTCGAGGTATCTGTGATAAAGATATGCAGTCAAGAGCATTACTGGCTCAAAAATACTCTCCCTTCCCCTAGAAAAATTGGTTCCAGGATTCCAAAAATCCTATTTTTAATTTTCTCCCAGAAGGTGAACATTATTACCCCTTCCTACCTGGGCTCCCACGAAGTACTCAGTGTCACACCAAAAGAAAAAGCATCTCCCTACTGTCATTGTCCCTTAAGGCAGGGGCAGTGGTTGAATAGAGCCACCTATCTTCTTGTACGCTGAAGTCCAGACTATGGGCTACGTCTGCAACCCAGCTGGCAGCAAAAGGCATCAAGCTATTACCTCTGAGGTATGACCACAATACCTTTTAAATGTGAGGTCCTTCCAGGCTGCTATGTTTCCTTTTAACAACTTCAATGAAAGAGAATAAAGAGGGGCCGTAGGATGGATTTTCATCATTCCACGCGGTTGTCAGACTGTTTTCCTCTAATGACACTATGAATGCATAACTCACTGTGGTTTCAGAAACATGTTTAATGCATGATATTTTAAGAGCTGTAGAAAACACAATATTAAAATTCTAACGTGAAAAATAATAGCATTATGGCTCATTACATTTTCTATTGCAGTCATCTGAACTGTGAGTAACGTACTGTCATCCTGTCATCTAATTCTATAAGATCTGTGATCATGTTTTACACAATGTCATTTATTTCACAGGAATAAGCAGGCTAAAGTCTTCAAGTTCTGAAGTAGATCATAAGTGGTTTGCACCAGTCACCTGAGAATGAGGTACACTCAAAACTGGATCCGCAGAGTCAAAAGACACCAAAGAATGTCAAGTCAAAAGTGGAGAACACTAGAACCAAAGCCTTATGTATATAGTGGGATTTCTGTTTTCAGTAACAGTAGCAGATCTTACGTGTTTACTCAAAATACTTATACACCATCTTTTTAAAAAAAGTGGTTTTTTTTCTTGACTCCAGACAGTTCTGTTTGCTAGCATTTCTAACATTGCTCTGAAAATGCTGGTATCATCAAAGCCCTACCAAGCACCTCATCACAGCAGCTTAGAATTTCTCTTTCAGCACTGCTTTTTACCTGCTGCCACCTATGCCTACCCTTTGATTAAGAAAATTTCACATATTGTTAGGGGTTTAGCACAGATATAGCCTTTTCTTAAAAACGTTCTTTGAAAACATCTGGTAGGTATTATAATGGTCTAGCATAATCTGTCAGAAAAGCACAAGTCAACATTCAAAGCACATTCAAAACCACCTGGAAATGCCATGGGCTTTCAATGCCTCTGTAAATCATATAAATTTACATCTCCTACTTAGTAAACATTTCCTGATTTAAAACCCATTGATTACTTCTGACCGCTCCTACAGAAGACATAAAATGGCATGTATTTTAGGTATGCTGGTGTTGAGACAGACCTTCCCACTAAATTAAAATACTATAATAAAATTCCCAGGCTTACCATGATGAATCTCAGAAAACAAGCTGGCACTTTGGTATCTGCCCAATTGTTGGCTTTTATTTTGCACCATTGTTTAGTATTATGGAAGCAAGCGAACCTAGGATCCTAATGGAACTGCCTGAAGTCTGCTGTCTTCTCCGGTCCTAGTTAAAGCTACTTGGCACCAACCTAAATCACTGCAATCAACTTGGAATACCCAGCTGATGAAGCTTTCTGACAAAGCTCACAGGACTCACGTCTGTCTCGCCAACACCCTCTGCCTCTCTGGGCATCTCAGAGGGGGATGCCTTAGAAATGGAATAAGCTCATAGTGGTAATCCTCAAGTATATGTTCCCAGCTTTGTAGCACTCTGAGATTTAGAGAGACAGAAGGTTGCTGGGTCAGAAACTGTATCTACAGTTAGTGTTTTCTTTATAACAGCAAACAAAAAAACCTTCAGAATTATATTTATTCCATCCCATAAAGAAAAAGCCACAGGTGATTCAGCAGGTAACTGCCTAGCTTTTAGGGTACCACAAAAAACCCCCAAAACCACCAAAAACAACCCCCCAAAAAACTTTACCTAAAATAGCAAGTTTTGAATATAACCCTTTTTCTAGCTCATACAGCAAACAACCAACATCAACAACACTATGCTCATTTTGGTTTTGCAGTATTTTTCCTACATGTTTAATCTTGTCTGTGGAGGGTGGCCATTTTCCAGGCAAGCCCATACGCATTTGATGAGGACGTACGGCCAGGGCTTCCAGTGGACAACCTGAGGCAGGCCGCAGGAGGCCGTAGGTGCCAGGGAAAGGCAATGACTAAGGAGCCAGCGTGCACATTTGGACTCGTGGGCTGCCAGTCCTGGCCCCTTTCCTCACTGCCACCTCCCTGCTCCGGAGGCAGGCGGGCGCTATGGACTGCCTGCCTCATTCACCCGTCCCCTATCCCTCCCCTTATTTATCGCTCTTCTGTATAAGAGACAGGAAACATCATTAGGGAAACTGCACGAGTGCGCCTTCTCAAAAGGTATCTCCAGCTAATGTGACAGCAGTCATTTATTAGGCCAGACTGTACAAAACAGTTGCCTGTAATTTAGCTCTTTTCATGCACTCTTTGGGCTTTCCTGGGGGTGGGAGGAGGAAAGTGAGCTGCTTACAGGCACAACAATACTTGTAATGCATTTTTTAATCACTGAAAAGCAGTATTTTCTCTTAAAACATCACTATCTTTGAAAACAGTTAAAATTAAATTCCAAGTCGAGTTTCTTGAAGTTATTCTTTCCCTGAAACACAACAAATGTTTCAGGTCTGGAGGGCAAACACACAGCACCAGTACGTTTCTCTGACTCATTAGTTTGCTTTTCTCCGTAGGATTTAGATTGACATATATTGGCCTAACTCGTGACACAACGGCCCAGTTCTTCAAATGTCAGCTCCATCGTCTCTGCTTTATAAAGTTTCCCCTGGTACAGCAGCTTCGGATTCATTGTTTTAAAGTAAAATGGTTCAGTTTAGCCACTATGGGTGTGAAAGTAATGTTCACATAATTTCCCACCTTTTATTCATAACACAAAAAAGATCAAAGCCAAGGATTAGGACTTCAGTCTTTTTTTTTTTGTCTTTTTTTTTGTTTTTTTTTTTCTTTTTTTTTTTTTTTTTTTTTTAAAAAAGAGCTCTAAACATGCATTGGGAGGTTGATGCTGTGTTAGTCAACTGATTCAGGCCAAAGAAGTATTGGTGTGGGCATTAAAGATGCATTTATTTACAGTCAAGTTATTTAGCACATATTTTTTAATAAAAGTGAAATGAAATTTCCCTGTGCTTACAGGTGTACAAATTACATCTGCGTACACAGAATACAGTTATATGTCTTTATTGAAGTGCCTTTTCTTCCATTTTTCCCACACAAAATCCCTGTATGCAAACTGCAAAGCCTGTAAAGATCCAGGCTATTTTAATTACAAGAATGTACACATCCCTTCAATCAGACGATCATAGATGACTATCTCAACATCAGTTTCCGGTAAAACCACAAACACGGAGATTTGGGGTTTGGTGTGTTTGTTATTGCATTTTTTTTGGCCATAAAATGCAAATAAACAGGCCTCAAATGTACCAGACATTTGGAACAGACTAATTTAATTATTCAAGGCTTAACTTTTAGGAGGAGACTGTAGATAGATCAATAGATTATTTACTAAAACAGGCTGATAGGCATAGAAGACGTACATCCATATAGTTTGCCTTTTCTCAGACAGGTCAATGTACAGGTCAAAAAAGGTTTTACTAGTGCTATAATTAGTAATTTTTCCTAAAGCTCAGGGACATGGAAACCTCAAATTTCATTTGGGTCATGTGAAAGGAGCAAAAGGAAATTTAGAAGGTTATACAGGAACACAGCTGTTCCTTCTTAGCCACTAGCAAACTAGTGGCAAACACATTTTTCTGGCTTTGCATCCTCTCTGGAGGAGACAAAAGTAATAATTCTGTAACCTGTTCCTTTAGATTCTGTGTTCATCTGAAAAAAGATCTTTAAATGTTAAGGTAAACAAAACAATATATTATTATTTTGCACTATTTTACAGCTTCCCTTTTGCATGCCGACTGGTCACATGCTTACAGCACCAGGAACTTCAGAAAAGAACAGGTTCCTGAAATCAAAATTGCCTCGAAACGCCACAACTTTCTCCAATAACAGTAACCATTTCATTCCTCTCACTGTTGCCAGTATTATTACTGCATTTCACTCACTTCACAGATGCCCACTGTGCCATGCTGTCAAAGGCTGAAATGTTGTGCTAAAAATCTTACAGCCCTTCAAATTACAGGTGCCTCGATGAGGCTTTTACAACCTCTGAGCAGAAGATGGTGGCTCCTAATTCGACAACCTCAGACCTTACTAGTTCTACAATTAGAAATATCCCACAACAGGCTGACCTCATTAATACGACTGACTTAATCAATTTGTCACAAACCAGGCAGTACAGCTACAAGAAGTGGTTCATTGTTCGATTTAAATTAATTAATTGCTTGCAGATCTGGCTAATGCTTTGCAAATGGTTGCCTTGGTGCTCTTAAAATTTTAGAGTGCAAGTTATGCTCATGTTTATGCCAGACTTAAATTTTTGTCAGTTTGAAGACAGGAAACCAGGTTTCATCTTATTTTTCTATAAAAGAAGAGTGGAAACTGCTATTGTTTCTTGAAATAAATTTATAAACCACGGAGATTATTTTAAAAAACCCCAACAACATGCAGCCATGCAAAGAGGGAGAGTTGTGCCTAGATCTACAGCTTGTCATCTGTAAAACTGTAACGAGAAGCAGCAGACTAAGCTCTTGTCCTGATTAACGCAGGGCCTGAACTTCAGGAAGCTTACATTCAAGTCAACAAACCCAGCCGAGACCAAGACCCAGACAACTTTGGTCAGATCTGTCAGATGTGAAACCCTTTCAGCAGTGACCTCCTTGGCCATCCAAAGTTATTTTCACTTGGTTTTACAACAGGCTGCGGTTCTGTACATCTGCACAGCTCAGCATTTTAAGCCAACACCTCAGTCCTCTGAAAATCATCATGCTAGGTGCCACGTCGCCTTCAGCCCTGACTGCCACCAACCAGCCACCAGTTTGCCCCAGGCACCAGTGAGAGCCGTGGGTCAGCTGGGTCCTTCCAGCCAGGATGGGCAGCAGGACCTCAAGGAGAATGGGTTGGACCTCCTGTGCCCGAGGCACATCTCCTGGGGACCCTGGGAAGGGTGTCAGCTCTCTCCCAGCTTCACTTTGCCAGAAAATCTTATTTACATCAGCTTTAACAGATGCTTAAACCCCATGACACTTATAAACAAAAAGCACTGATAAATGTTTTCAAGTAGTAGTAGAGAACTGGAGGCTTTTTTCTCCCAAGAAAATTGTTGTTTCATATGTAAAAATGTGCTTTAAGACAAGGCTTTTTATTGCTTGCTTTGTGTTGTTATTTAATCTTCTTCCTACATCTGTTGGGTCTCACCATCTTTGATGAAAACAAATACGTCTTCACACAGGCATAACCACCAAGAATAAAACAACAACTGTAGCGCAAACTTTAACTACTTTTATCAAAGATGTATTAACCAAGGGGGGTTTTTTTACCTCTCGTTAGCAAGAAGCACGTTTCCACCTTTCTTCCTGAGTATTCCCATATGTTACTCTTCCTATCCTTAAAATCAAAGTCGAGTACGTTGAACTGGTGGTGCATGGCGGGAGAGCAAGGGACAGGGGACATAAAGAGAACACATGGGAGGCTCAAGCTGGATCTCAGGAGGAGCATCCCTGGGGGCTGCCCCGCAAGGTTATGGGCTCCCAGGTGTCAGCCCCCGCAGCACCCAGCCCTGCACAACCACCAACCCCCCCCAGGGCTCAGCCCACCCTGATTACCCCTCCGTGCTATGATCTTGCCACCACACGCTGCCCGTGACTTTACTTCTCAAAGTGAAGTAACCTTGAGTTGTCAAGTTGTCATGTTCATGCTAAACCCTGCGGTACACTTCTCCCTGAAGACACAAGTGAGATTGATTGCACTTGTGATTTGTTCATTTCCACAACTATCTTACCATTAATATCCCTCTCTCATCCATTTGCAACACCTGCTAAGCACACAAAATTGATTATAATGTCCAATTCAGCAGGTAAAATCTTCTAGGGTATTTTTTTTTTCTCTTCAGACTGCACAAGGAGAGAAAAAAACAATAAAAAACAGCAACATGGGGCAGGGGAGTTCAAAATTAATTAGCTTAACAAGAGGCAGAAAAAAGGTCTCGCCTTGTCAGGACTGCCTTGTACCAGTGTAAGAAATTATGCAGTTGCCTTAGTGCAGGTTCTAATTTACGTATCCAAAAGCACTGTATCTCAGAGTAGATTAAGATAGCTACATGTTTCAGCCTTAAGTGCTCATCAAGCCGAGAGATAACAGAACTGATGAATGGGACATTTCAGATCCTTAGAGAAATGAGCACTATTACATAAAAAGTGTGATTTGAATTTGTCTTTCTGCTTAGGCTGTGCCATCCTAACAGCATTTATAAATAGAAGCAGAATCTTAAAAATCAAGAGCTGCCAGAGCGTTTTTTCTTCATCATCTGATCACTGAAGTATAGGACTTCCAAATCCATATACTTATATTGGAATAATCTGCATGTTGTAGTCTCTCCTCCCAAAATCAATTTATTACTGAATAGAAAATGGTAAATTAAGTTATTTCAGTCTGACAAAAGTGAGTCTCTTGGTCATTACCCTATGAAAACTGAAAGAAACCAAGTTCCTCTAACTGTTGAGAAACTTGAACATAAAATAACTGTGCGCTCCAAAGGACAGGTATGATATGCCATTAGTTTTTAATAAAGCAGTTTCCTCAGACTTGCTAGATTTACAGGCTCGGAAATCAACTACTGATGAATCAATCTGTTTTCCCCTGCTGAGATGTCAGAACAGACAGGGCCACTCTAATTGGAAAACCAGACAGCAGCGGCTCTGTGAAGGCAAAGGCTGTATCGGACATTAGAGACTATAAGTCTTCATTCAGCCCTGCATCATGTTCTGCAGAACGGTTGTTGACGATTCAGTTTAAAAGTACATCCTAAATCTCTAAAAGGCGAGAAGGAATAAAAACCAATTCTGCCTGAAATTTGGAAATTGCAGAAAATGACTACTGAAAACATGAAGTCTGCTCACGGCATTTTTCCTTTTGCAAAATATTGTACTGCATGGGACAGCCCTGACGCACGGGTGCGGACAACAAGGTGACACCTGGAAAGTCCTTCCTCCTGGGGAACTGCTCCAGCATGGGTCTCTCCCAGAGGGTGCAGCCCTTCAGGAGCAGACTGCTCCAGCATGGGTCCCCCATGGGGTCACAGGTCCTGCCAGCAAACCTGCTCCAGCCTGGGCTTCCCACGGCATCACAGCTTCCTTCAGGTGCCTCCACTTGCTCCAGCATGGGGTCCTCCACGGGCTGCAGGTGGAATCTCTACACCCCCTCATCCTTCCTCCATGGGCTGCAGGGGGACAGCCTGCTTCACCATGGTCTTCACCACGGGCTGCAGGGGGATCTCTGCTCCGGCACCTGGAGCACCTCCTGCCCCTCCATCTGCACTGACCTGGGTGTCTGCAGAGTTGTTCCTCTCACATATTCTCACTTCTCTGTCTGGCTGCAATTGCTCTTCATGTTTTTTTTTTTTTCCCCCCTTCTTAACTATGTTATCCCAGAGGTGCTACCACCGTGGCTGATTGGCTTGGCCTTGGCCAGCGGCTGGCCCATCTTAGAACCGGCTGGCATTGGCTCTATCAGACGCAGGGGAAGCTTCTAGCAGCTTCTCACAGAAGCCACCCCTGTAGCCCCCCCACTACAAAAACCTTGCCACGCAAACCCAACACAGGCCTCCAGAAGAGGAGAGACAAGGACAAACCAGAGTGAGTCCAGGGGAGCCTCAGGAGGGTCAGGGCAGGAGCAGCGGCCCTGCCAGGAGGTGCCAGGGGAACCAGGCTTGCTTAGCCCAGGGAGGGGGACAGAACCAGCAAGAGATACGTTCAAAATGACAAAGTAAACAGAACCATATCCATCACATGAGGTCTGAACTGACCTCATATTGCTATGCTGAAACACGTACAGCAGGTACGCTATGCATAACTGCGAAATCATCACTCACAAACTCAAATATTAATCTCTCAAATGCTATTTCAGCTCAAAATGTTTGGAAATTACCTTCTATTTTTAGCATGCTTGTCATAGGCAATTATAACAGTCTCTCAAGGCCAGTGTTCTGAAAGTTTATGAGAGGTTCTAGGGTACAACTTGTAGAGGAAAACATACCCTACAAGTATTTGTCCCGATGACCTATAACTACCCTGGTTTGTAGAATCTATTCTGCACAGAAAGTTTTAAACAACCCATTTGTGTATGCCAAATTGAAAAGATAAACACTTTTTACATTTACCCAAGATAATCTTACAGGTACAAAACAATCTGATCTCAGACCACCACAGAAGCAGTATCGTATGTGTGCAGTTATCCAGATTGCTGGCTAAGTTCTACCTGATGTTTTAGCTCTCAATACCAAAATGAAAAAGGTCTTTCAGAAAAAAAACCCAAAACAAAACAAAACACAAAAAACCAACAAACACCCCCCCAACACAAAACACCAAACCAAAACACCCCAAAAAACACTACCCAAAAGCCCCCCAAAACAACACCACCCCCCAAAAAAAACCTCCAACAACCCCACAAACAAAAAAAACCCAACGCCATCAAAATCTTTCCTTTACAAATCCTTAGTACTTCCATGGTTAAAAATACTACAAATGTAGTCTTATGTGGTACTTGGCCGCTTGGAATTCCAGGTCTGCCAGAAGTGAAAAATGTTTCAAGACCTCAAGATTTGAACTCCATTTCAATTCTAAAAATAAGGAATTGGCTCAAGTTCAGAATGGATGTAATACAGATCCTTATCGAGTCTGAACTAGTTTGCTCAGCACTAATATGAACTAATATGACAGCTTTAGTTTACTCTCGTATTTGTCTAAAAGCACTCTATAAATTTGCCTGGAATTCTGCCAGAGACAGTACAGAATTACTGAATGACAGATTGAGGGCATATCTTCATAATCTGAACTTTTTAGGACCATAAATACAAGTAGAAACCTATGTCTTCAACCTAATAAACTCTAACTTAATGCTTACTAGACTGGCCAGATTTTATGATTGAAAGCAAATTATTTTCTTTCACTCAATTTATCTCAGCATAATTAAAAGACCTTAAACAGTTACAAGTGATGATAGGGAATTATTTCCCTGGAAGACACTTAGGCTTCATGTATCAATGCTTCCCCGCATAAATAACTACCTATATGAAAAATACCACTCAACCTAGAACGGATATTCCTGAAACCTGTTCTCAGGATGCAGGACATCAGGACTGCAGCAATTACTAACAGGAAAAGGCAACATGCTATTCAGTCCTAGTGGAACTAACTAAAAGGATAAATAAAGCCAGGAGCTGTGCCTTAGACAGGAATGTAAGCCACATTAAGTATCCCATGATAACTCAATGAAACTTTAAACTAGTACTTCATTCTTACTGTTCCACTGAAACTAATTCTCCTGTGTTTAGGAATTAGTCAGAAATTAGACTGAAACAAATACAGTACCCACAGCATATAAACTTAACATACCACAAAAAGAATATTCAACAGTCAGTCATGCACAAATAAATCTCTGTAATTAAATTTCTTCTTAGAGAGCTCAGTATGGGTACTGTTGGGGTTTTGTTGCAAACTGTACTTTTCAAATATTTATTGTTGGCCCATTCATTTTAAATATCACTTTTAAAGCATCTGCACTAAATCGACTTTTATTTTAAACATTTTGCTTTTAGTTAGCCTTTTTATTGCTTACTCCCCAGACAGTATAACATCTTTCTCAAAACATTTATAAAGTACTCGATTGAAGGCCAGGAGAAAAACTAACAGAGCAAAAGAGTCAAAAGCTTTTACATTCCTGGGTTCACATTTAAAGACTGCTTCATTCTAATCAGCTTTGCAGAAGTTTACTCATAAAATGCAGCAAAACCAGGTTACAAGGCCTTTATCACTCAGTAAATTTTTCACATTTATGTAAAAGTAAATAACCTTCTACTGCACTTTTGAGATACACTAGTTGTTTAAGACTTCTAAATTCCCAGTTATCCCTAGATACATGTCTGAAAATCAGTTCTAGATATTTTACAAAAACTGTTATTTAGTGTTGGTTTTTTTTGTTTGCTGGTTTTTGTGGGGGTTTTTGTGGGGTGGGGTTTTTTTGTTTGTTTGTTTGTTTTATTTAGCTCAAAATAGTTGCTTGGCAAAAATACTCCTTCAATTTAGCAATAACCTCTGAAATAATGGATGGAAAGGCTTGAGGCGGTATTCCAGGAATAATAAAATTAGGTGCACATGTTGGAAGCTGGTTCATTTTTACTGCATTTACAAAAGTTTTCTTCTTTCTTTGCAATTACTGTAATCTGGTACAACAGTCTTATCAGATATTTATTCAAAGCACACTACATTAGCTCAGATTTCATAGAAGTAAAATCTCAGGTTTCAATCTCATTTATGAAAAATTTATACAAGATTCAGTAATCTGCATTTCAGTAACTCTGCTGTGAATGCCACTGGAAGGAAAGGTACTGGAAGGGAAGGTGGTGATATTGCTGCTGCTGCAGCCTTCAGTCTTCATCCTCCCCTTCTCAGTTTTTCCTTCACCTTCACAAACCCAGCCCTAATTGCCTAGTGACAAACTGCATGTGTTTACACAGGGGGAATGATACTGTTGTCTCAGGCAGATTTATATGCAGGTCAAGTAATACCTACCAACATGGCTCTTTCCAGGAATCAGGGTTGGTTTTGTGCCTTACAGCACAGATAGCATCTTCACTAGTTCTTTAGGACTGATTCTTAAAATGATACTTCACTCTGTTATGTTAATTTTACACCACTGTAAATTTGCAGAAATTGTACAAAAATAAAAGGGAAGTAAAGGTTCAATGCTCCTTGAAATTACTGAGAATGACAGTGATTGGGGTTGGAAGGGACCCCTGGAGGTCATCTGTTCAATAACCTGTTCAAAGCAGCATCAACTACAGCAGGTTCCTCAGGGCCAAGGAAGGGGATCCCACAACCACCCTGGGCCCCTGCTCCACTGTTTGGCCACCCTCAGAGTGAAAAGCATCTTCCTTAACCCTGATGTGAATCGCCTGCATTGCAGCTCGTGTCCGTCGTCTCTCTTCCTTTCGCCATATACTTCTGAGAAGAGTCTGTCTCTGCTCTGCACCTCCCCGTCAGGCAGATATAGACAGCAATGAGACATCCCCTGAGCCCTCTGAGCAATTTCCCATCCGCCTTTTAATCCACTAATCCAGCTCGTATTTCACCAATCTGTCTGTGAGGATACTATGGATGACAAAGTCAGAGGCCTTGCTGAAGTCAAAGGTGAGCAACCTCAGCTGCTCTCCCCTTACCCACACAGCCAGCCAATTCATCAGAGAACGTAACCTGGGAAGGTCAGGGACATCTTGCCCATGGTAACTCCATGCTGGCCATTCCCAATCACCTTCTTGATCTTTATGTGTTTGGACATGGTTTCCAGGAGGATTTGCTCCATAAGCTTCCCTGGATCCTCCTCCTTGTCCTTCTCGAGGCTGGGAGCAGTGTTTGCCTCTTTCCTGTTGTTGTGAACCTCTTTGAAGACGACAGAGAGCAGCCTTACAGTGACTTCTGTCAGCCTCCCCCACTCTTTGGTGCAGCCTGTCTTGGTCCATTGGACTTGCGTACATCCACTTGGCTTGAAAGCTATCAGAGACGATCTTCCTCCACTGTGGGAAACTCTTCACTCCCCCAAACTCTGCCACTTGGCCCAGAGGCTGAGGAGAGGTGAGGGCAGAATTTACCAGGAAAAAACAGGATGACATAGAAAAAGCTAAAGTAACCAATGTTACCTCCCTAGGTAACCTAGTCACTATGTCTCCTGGTCCTTTGAGCTATAGGCCCACGTTTTTCTTAGCCTTCCTTTTGCTGAAAGGCACGTACAGAGGCTTATATTTTTGGCCTTCACATCCTTCCCCATTTCAAATCCAGCTAAACTGTGGCTTTCCTGCACCCCTTCTCCATCCATGCAAGCTTGGACAATGCCTCTGTGTCCCTCCTGGGTAGCCCATGACTGCTGTCCCCTTCGGTGTGCTTAGTTTTGTGCATCAGCTCTGCCCGTGATGCTCCTGCCACACTTGCTTGATTTCCTGCAGGCTGGAAAGGATCGTCCTTGTGCTCCGAGCCCCTCTGCCCTCTGGGGCAGCCTCCCATGGGATCCTGCCAGGCTGAAATCTGCTCTCCTACGTATTTTAACTATTTGCTGGATTGCACAGGATTCTTGACATTAAAGTACTGCAGTACTAATTTACCAAAAATGTCATTTATCATAAAAAATAAACCTTTTTCAAATAGATTAACTGCATTACCCAAGTGTTTCTTTTGTACATATTATGCTGCCTTGTCTTTTTCAGAGCCTCAAATAAACCAGGAATCTGTACGCATTAGTCATTCAGCAAACAGCACAGTCTCAAACAATGAGTGCAAAAGAACGGACAGATCTGAGGAAATAAAAAGAAAAAAAAACCCAACAGGAAAAAACCCAATATTATCCTAAGGCTACTATTTTGGTATAAATGATGTGGACATGTGGGTTCATTCTGAGCCCTGGACCAGTTGATTTCCTATAAAATTAATTATATGAGACTGTGCCAAAGTCATTAGTGAGGCTAGGCCCTAAAGTCCGGATGAAATACAAGGTTGTCCAGGAAGAAAAGCCAAATCTTTAAGTCATTCTAACATTTACAAACTAGTCGATATTTTTATTGGTTTCTCTTTGATCAATCTTCAGTGAATGGTATCCAATTACAAAATTTTGTCTCTACAACATTAAATTGTGCTATATAAGTGTTTTTTTTAAAACTTGACTGGAAGTACAGAAGGAAAATTAAGTCAATTTATATACTAGTGTTGTCCCTTCCAGTGTAATTTTTACATATATCACACAAGCAGAGGGTACAGTTCATACTAAATATAGCCGCTGAAAATAGTATTTTATAAAGGATATAAAAGAGGCCAGAAGACTTGCGTAACGCTTGTTTTTGTTGTCGCTGTCATTTTCTAGTTAGTCGACATGACATTCATATTTCCACTTTTTTTTTAAGGAAAAACCTGTGTGATTGGGATCACTTCTGGACAGAGGCTGTGGGTGGCAAACAAAGCCCCACCAGTGCCCCTACCCACAACGCCGGAGAGGACTCCCGGGGAGGAAAGAGTGCGATGGGAACTCCAGCGGGAGCAAAGGGCAGGTAAATTCCTTTGCAAAACTTTTCATCATGCCATGAAGCAAACAATGGAAAATGTGGCTGACAGTCCCGCTCCGTCTTATGCGCCCTCCAAGGTCGGCGCCCTTCCTCCCGCCCTCCGACCCCAGCACAGCTCCTACCTGCCCCCAGCTACAGAGCGGGACGGGGCACCCTGGCATGGCTGTCCTCCTCTGCCCAGCGACCCTCCGTGGCACCGCATGCTTCCTTGGGCCCTTCTGTGGTTATTAATATCACCTGTCGTTACTATTCTTAAGGAAAGTAACTTACACGTCTGTAAGAAGAATGGGGAAGGTTTTCCGGGTAATTTAATTGGTTATTTTTGTTTCAAAGATCTGTACCTACAGATACAATCACAGTACATATACTGATGATGCGCTGAACCTTAGCATCGGAAAGCTAAGGTTCGCCTTTCAGTACTTCCTGCATCCGCCGTAGTGGGAAGTTCTGGAGGATTCAATGCTGAATCTTTCGGATAGATTTTACAGGGCGCACTTTGAGTTGTACGGAGGTACAGTTGGAGCCCTGTAATCTTCCTATCACACCCAGCTGGAAGCTGCCTGATATGTCAATCTAATGCAGTTGGAGCCTGCTGCTTACATCCCTACATCCATCTATCAGTTGTATGTCCAGATCAATGAGAAAGCGATTACTCTGCTGGGGAAAAAAAAAAAAAAAAGTGATAAAATAATTGTAATAGGCATCTGATGACTAAAACACGCTGATCTACTCTAATGGAAATGCCAGCTTTACAACAGGACTTCAGTACATAACAAAATGCCGTGGATGGCACATAATATCTTGCTAAGTATCCTGGGTACAGCTGTTATGTGAAAAGAGAAACTATACAACACTGTCTCATTTCTAAAGAAATATCTAGAGGAAAGGAAACATAAGGAACATGAAACCCTTGCTTTTGCAATAAAAAAGTCAAGTCTCATTGAAAAAGTTTACCATTAACTAATGTTTAAATTAATGTCTTTAATATCCAAAATCTTATTAAAATAGTATAATAGTAGATTGAAAACTAATATCTATTTTCATTCAATGTAACCTGAAAGCACTATTAAAAATAATTAATCTAAAGAAGAATAAAAAAATTCAGATAATCTACACATCTGAGCAAAGAACTGCATGAGTCACAGGGGAGAAGGACAAAGGCACAAAAGATCGGGATGGTAATTGAGCCAAAATTCAGAGCAGCTTCAGAACCAGAGGACAGAGGAAGAATTACAAGGAGAGCCAAGTCGCAGGATATGCACGAAGGAACAATTTGATTTTCTGTCCACAAGCCTAGAGCAAGCACACAGTGAAAAATGATTTATGGACATGATAACTAAAAGGTTTATCACAAAATGTAACAGGTTAATCACCCAAACACACAGTAACAGGTTAATCTCATAAAGCATTGTAGAATTAGCCAAATTAGGAATTAAAGTTATATTTAACCCTACTTGTCCTAGGGTTTCTATGGTGTCACCCTATTTTGCACTTCCGGGCTATTAAACTGCTTGTTAACTGGCATGTTTCCTTCGCGTTGCCCTGCAGGGCTTATATAAATACTGCATTCACTAACTCGCATGTAGTCTTTTCCCGTCATTATTTATCCATTGTAGAATTAAACAATATCAGCCAATTTATTAATTACTTCAATGCCTTCTGTAGTGGAAAAGAACTCAGAACATTGACCTGTCAGATGTTAGCATTGTCACATATTTTTGATATAGGAAGAGAAAAAGTAGCATAAATCTTTCTGACTGACTTCTGTAAGTTCGTGTTAGTTGTATATGTTCTACCCAGTCCCTGTGAATTAATTGCTTTAAATGCTGCTGCTTCTTTAAGTCACTCTCTCTGAATCCTCTCATGATCCCATTTTCTCAATACAGGCAAGGTGTTAGAGGGGCATAAATTTTTTCCCCTAGTTCCAAATTAGCTTTTCCATGCACCAGACCAATTTCTATTCTACTTTTTAATGCAACCTATTTTCTTCACACTGTTTAAAGGGGTAAACAAGGTTACAGAATTACTTAATCATCACACCTCATTGCCCATCCGCTCCTTGCCTTTATGTAGGAAAGTTCATTAACTGCTCTCAATATTGAGTCAGACGCATCAATGCAAGGCTTTGCCTTCTGCGTGCGTATGGGCTACTGGCGATAACATCTGGGTTTATTGACCTTAGAAGCAAAGTCCACACCAAGACGAAACAGCAACCATGCGTGTACCTGGGGTGCTCTTGCTGTGTGGTCGTAGCACAGCACAGTCCCTTCATCACAGACCATGCCTCCCTTTGCTGCTAGCAGTGTCACCGCACAGCTGCCACTGATGCTACTGGCTTCGCGTGTTGTTACATCTTTCACAACAAACGGTCTCTCAAATATCCTCGTGCCCTCCCTGTCTGTGATTCAGGTGAACAGCTCCAAAACTGGAATTTCATCCGAGAGCTCTAAGCTTGTGCTATAAACACGAGCCCTCGCAAAGCGGGGGACCTTGGTGTCATCTGGCATGTTAAAGCCAACTTGAGCACAACAAATGACATGCGCCCCTTTGACAGAGCTCCCGTAACAGCTTAGACAATAAGGCTTTGATTCTGTGTTGCTGGAGGACACAGAAGTGTTCATTAAAGAGCAGAGAGGTGTTCATAGACCGTCAGACCCTCCAGCATCTTCTAAATAGGACTAATCAAACAGTCGGGTTTCAGATAAAAGAACATCTAAACAAGTGGCGGCTGGGTGTTTGTGTTCTCAGCTACTAATGCAAAACCAGGTTTATTTCTAAACATCTTTCACACATGGAAATCAAAAATGTATTATTTAAAATGATGCTCATGTGGCAACAAAATAAAAATTGGGAAAAAATCTCTTGGTTAATATTTAAGCATCCGGATACATCTGGAAAAAGGCAACAAAATATGAATAAGCAAATCATCACAAATTAATGAAAGCATGTATTAGGTGTGTAGAATGCTTATCTTTGGCATACTTAGGCTAAAGGAGGAGAATACAGTTTGCGCACAAGTAAACAACAGCACTTCATCAAATGAGGCCCTCTCTAATTGCATAGAAAAGCAAAGTGAGCCTTTTTAATATTTATGCATTCTTTTACAAAAACTATTCTGGCACCTACTGATTAGTAATATCTGCAGGAACTACATAATTCACAATTTGATAAACATTTTACTTTTTTCTAATTATATTAACAATTCTTACACAGTGCATCTTTATAGTCTGCCATGCATTTTGGCCCTATCATAACCATAACTTCAAAAAAGTCTTACTGGGCAGGCTCTGTGGTCTGAAGGTCCTCTGAAGGCAGACCTCCGACGAGTGGCAGTGACCCAGGCTCAACGCAGCATCCTTGGCCACGTGCTCACTGACAGCGACTGACTACACGGCTGATTTGGGGGGTTGGGTGGGGTGGAGGGTATTTTTAAATAATAAACAGTACTGACTTAGTTGTTTCATGTATCGGAGGTTAAGTCCCTAACTGTTCTCAGTGAGCTTATGTTCTTCAGCCACAAGCTGTCTATTGGTGCTGAAACTGTTTAAACTGCTCAGCATCACAAGTATCTTAAAATGTTTACTCTGATCGTGGTCGCAGGACACTGCATCAGCCAAGTGAACTCCTGCTTAAGCCACAAGCCCTCTTCTATGCAAGCAACTTCAAATGTTCATAGGAAATGGATACCCCACCTCACTGCCAGCAGAGGACAACCCCACCTCACAAAGACAGGAGAGATATGGAGAAAACCAAGTTTTTACAATTCCAGTTCTCATCAGTTCCTGCTGTCACTCACCAGACTCTACAGTTTTCCTAAATACAAGCTTCATGTCTAATTGGCAGTGCTAGGTTAACAGTTGGACTTGATGATCTTAAAGGTCTTTTCCAACCAAAAGGATTCTATGATTCTAATTATTTGCAGAAAACAAGCTACAGACACATATATATAAAGTGTGTGTGTATATGCTATATATGTATAAAAAAAAAAAAGCATGACACTACCTCAGCTCCTCAAATAATAACCCCTCGCACCCCTCCCTCCTCAATCTGCATAAATACTAATTGTCCAAAATCTGTAACACATGTCAGTTTTTAGGTCACTGGACAACAGCCCACATAGAGCAGAAGGGATTGAAAATTAATGGTGCTGCTGGAGAGAAAAAAATACAAATAAAGCCAAGAAATGATAATGCTATCAAAACATGTAATATCCTATTAAACAACATTTCTTAGCAGATTTTATTTATTTATTCATTTTGACTGAACATTTCAATTTCCTTAAATATACAATATGCAAAAATAAAATTAAATATTTTCTCATTTGAAAAAAAGCTCTTTCAAGTAACTTTCTGTTGGGTTTTTTTGAAGGCAGCAGTTATTTACATGCCAAATAAAGCTAATGCTAGTTTGTGTAGAAATCATTATCACTTATTCCTTGTTGCAGGGGAGAGGCACTTATATTAATTAAAACCAAGAACTACCAGCCTTAACTGGTAAAGCGTAGATGTTACATGCAATAGCTGTGATTTGTTGTTTTGGGGTTAGATTTTTTCCTCTTCTCTCAAGCAGCTATTGAAAGATGATGCCTGGAAAACAACCAGCTGTTACTAGATTCAATGTTTGTTTTCATTCTGGGGTTTTTTTGGGGGGTACTCATCATGCCTGTAATAACTTTCAATACAGTTAAATACCTATCTCTCTGCTCGTGAGCTTCTAATTGGTTCTTTGAAAACAGAGGCACTAAATGATATGCCTTTTAAATGCTCAATTTGTAATTACCTACTGAAATGTTTTCCCCACAAAGGCGCAGTGCGTGTGTGAACACACAGCCCCATTTCCCCGGGAAGCCGTTCTCACAGCAACGCCGTCCCCTCTCTCTCTCTTTGCCTCTCTTTCTTCCCTTCTTCTGACAGGACTGAGATTTTGAGAGCCACAGAATAACACAGTGGGTGATTTTACCGGAGTTTAGAAACTAAACAAACTTTTCTGGGAAAGTCATTTGGCCTGACACCTCCCTACAAGCTGGACTCATCCTGTCTGGGGGAGTTTGCTGGCAGCAGCCGCAGTGCTCCCGCTGCTGTTCCCAGGGGAGGGAGGGAGGGAAGGAGCTCCCGAAGGTGGTCCCACTGGCACCTCTTGCTCCTGACCACAGTCCCAATGGAAGTGCCTGAAGCCAGCCGGGATTCTCAGGTGTTTTCTCAGTACATCTCTGCCTTTTCTGTGCTGCAATGGCAGTACTCCCTCTCCTCCCCACCCCCCGGCAGAGGGTGGTCTCAGCCCCGCTGGAGTAGGATGCTTCTTGCCCCCAGCCCCTTTTGGCCAGATGTGACACTCCAGTAATACCTGGCTAGCAGGCTAAGAGGAAGCCATGACCAGAGAGAACTGCAAAACCCCCCGAGACAAGGTGTTAGCACGTGTCCTCCCTCATAGGCACCAGCATAGCTCAGACACTAAAATATCGATCAGCTAAAATAAAATGAGGTATTGCAGTCCCCCCACTCCCCCAGCATCCAACCACCGCAGCGGGTGTGTGAGCCGAACACGCCAGGTAAACATGGGACTGCAGCGCTGCCAAAGATGCCTGTGTCCCCAGACAGAGGAGATGGTGGGAGAGGGCAGAAATCAGGCAGTCGCTGCTTGCTGGCTTCATATCAAACTAAAAATCAACCTCTCATTGCTAGCACTTTTAGAGCCGTGTTCATGATCTCTGTAGGGTGCCATTTTCATCTCCTCTTTGATGTGAGAAGGGTGGAAGTGATGGTGCATTAGAAACAGGAATGAAAGGGGCAGGTTGGGAATCATTAAGCAAGCTCCCTGTCTCTTAAAAAGGAAATGTTCTTGAATTTATTCAGTCGCTCGTCTCATCTGGACATATTAAAGCAAAGTATCTAGGAAGAGAAAGAAGCCTTGTGTGTTTCAGTCTTGCTTCACTTTCAAATATATACCTAGTATTTCAGTAGCCTTCAGGTTTGACCGACTGAAGTAAAAGCTATAGTTTAATTAACCATTACAGCTTTTATAGGGTGTAATTGGCCTCACATCTAGTTCATTAAAGCCACAGTAGAATCGTTCTGACAGTCCAGCCATGAGAAGTTCACAGAGAGCATTAGCAGTTCAGCTCCCTGCACGTTAAGTCGGTGAATGTTTTCTGAACAGAGGAGATGACATAGTGCCAGCCATCTACTCCCTGTCAAGTGTGTACCCAGAAAAAATTTCTAAAGAGAGATGACCAGGAGCAAATAGACAGTCTCCAACCTCATTACTCCCTATTCAGCTCAACATATGTCAAGTGTTTGCACTAGGCAAGCTGACATTTTAGCTTGCTGTTGGTCTACCCTGGAAACCTGATATTTATAATGTAATCATTCTATATCTGGCCCCTGGAGCAGCTGCAGTTAAAGGAAGATGAGTTATTAAAGAGAAAGTCTCCATTTGGTGGCTATTTTGTAGGTGGAAGTCTTTTGAGACACTCCTATTACCTGAAATATTCACAAAATGGTTTTGCTCTGCTGGGACTTTTGGGGTTATCTGAAATAAGATACTTTTCCCTCTGCCTTACAAAAGTGCTTGAAATTCACAGACTTTACCAAAGTGATCCATCTGTGTGGATCATGACATTCCCAGATGCAGACTTCCCAGAAGCACGTTCTGCCCATGGCTGGAAAAGTAACCCCTGGCTGAGGCCATCTCCTTACCACTCTCACCTTCTTCTTCTCTTTTCTTCACGGTATTTTTAGTTTTTCTTCACCCACCCTCACCTCTCCATCTTCTTCTTTAGGCCATTTCCTCCCTTTACCTCACTTGTCATTAGGAGAAATTTCCAGTTCTCTTCTCTGACAAGAACTAATTTTCAGGAATGACCCCCACTGGCCCTTGCAGTCAGTGGACCTGCCTTTGAATTAATCCACTTTTTCCTTAGCGCTGACAGGCAGAGCTCAAGGAAACTCACTTTCTCAAGGTATATCGGCACGGTCTTCCCAAGGCAAATACAAACCTCCACTGCCTGCTCTCCAGGCACATGCAAATTCGCTCTGCCAATGCCCTGAGCCAAATACAACTTCTACGGCCCTGGTGAGTTGCTGAGCTATTAAACTATAAAGCCAGTTAAAAAAAAATAAATTAAAAAAAAAAGTAGTAGCCAAGCTACTAAACCTAGTAAGATCTATTAGTTTATCACGGTGTTAGCATGCCCAGTTTTTAGTGCATCTGGAGCTTGGTCAGTGTAAACAAATCTGCACTCAAGAGCACTGACAGAGGGAGCTTGTATCTGGCTGCAAAAAATAATGTAGGAAGAGGCTGATGTGATTGGTACTAACCATGCTGAAACTCAGCAGGGGCCTCAAAAGGCTAAAGGGAGCTGAGAGGCTTGATGGCATATTAATAGGTCTTTTTCAAGTTGCCCCCCAAATAATACATGTCAGCAGCAGCAGAGGTTTATGTCCAAAGAAATCTCTGACCTTTAATGAAGGCTGTTGCATAACCATGCTCCTATCCTTTCTCAAAAAAAAAAAAAAATCCAAAAAACCCCCTCGATTAGTCTTGCCCAAAGTGAGTAACCTGTCAGCTTCAATATCGCACAATACCTGCAGTAATAAGATTTAAATCACTTCTAGGAATTTGATGAGCTGCTTCTGTGTTAATGTGGCCTAACTCTGTGCTGAATTTCCCAGCTGAAACCTTGCTGAGGTGACACCCTCATTACCAAGAAGATAATTTGGACAAGTATTTTTAAAACAGAAGGACTTCCCACACACAAACTTTAAGAGATGCACAAAGGGCTCTGCTAACGCTTTCAATCATCTTGAATGCCTAAATAATTTTTGAGCACATTTTGACCATTGTATCAAAGCACGCTACATTACATACTGCATTATGACACAGCGAATATAAAAGAGACATGACAATTATTTGGACAATTGAGAGCATGAATAAAAAATGATTGCTGAATTGGATGCTGTACGGCTTATAGCTTCTGAGAAGAAAGCCTCTGTCTTGTAAGGTAGATAAACTCCACGGGCCTAACTGCCTCAGCACCAAAATTTCTGCCTAAAAAAAAAGCATGCACTCAAGTCAAAGCTCAGGGCATACATCGAGTTTTCAAATACTCAGGAGTTTTGCTGAATCAAGATTCAACTTGAACTCTGAGCAGCAGTAAGTAAACTGTGGTCTCAAAACTCTGTTCAGGGCAGTAACCAGCATCAAAACAAATTCTAGAAGGAAAGCAAACAATAGTGCTGTTAACTCTGTTAGTCCTTAAGCTCTCAGAGATTGGTGAAATAATTTGCCAGTGTTTTTTCTTAAAGTAAGTGCCCAATCATTAGCAGAATTACTAGTCAACAAAGCTGTATATTATAGTAACAGTAATATGGGCTTTTAATTATTAATAAAATATTTGTTAATTATTAATAGAACTATAACCATTAATGCATTTACATTCTTGGAACACGTACGCTAGGATGGTAAAATAAACTTAAAGATTCATGAATTAAGTCTATGTCCAAAACAGACCATCCACACACCTCCCATCTTTCACTGTCCGTTGGGATGCGGGAGAAGCAATGAACTGAAACAAAGATGCAGAGAGAGCATTGGCCACCAGCAGTGAGTAAATACACACAGTGCTTCAAAAGGGAACATCTTCTGAAGTTGAACGAAACTATTTCAAAAAGCCTTTCTTCTATAATGAGTTGTAGCAGTAAGAAATTAAAAAAAAAGCAATGTTTAATACATGGAATGAAGGGAAAATACCAAGGTAAGAGACTTGCCAAATTTGTCTGTGTGTGTATGAATGAAGTTCAAAAGCATAATGACTTGGTTATACCTCAAAAGGTGGATGGACCCTTATGCTGAGGTGCAGCCAGGTACTGGAAGAGGCCAGGAAGACAATAGGGCTGTTAATCCAAGACCAATACCTCAAGCATAACTTTCCAAAATGTAACATTTGTTTGGTTTTTGGAATTGTAGCCTTCCTTAAGAAATAGGATAATTCAGGTTTTCAGTCATCATAAACCCTTCCATTTCCTTCTCTCCTCAAAAAAAGTACAGTCATTGAAAGGAGTTGTTTCTAATCACTTCAATCAGTAACAGGTCAGAGTTTCTTGATGAAAAATTATTTTCAAGTACCAGTCAAAAAAGCATGTCTCAAATACCAGGTCTTTAATATTATTATAATTAGAAGTGTTGGTATGCCACCACAGGACCAAGTTCAAGAGTGGCAGAGTAGTGTATTTATGCACAGCTGAAGAGGAGGTGTCAGGCACTACTCGCTGTGTAGCTGACACACCGTGAATGCAAGGGGAGGAGAAGTAATCCACTCCAAAGGGATGGAAACCAGGGAAATAGCATTTGTAAAGTGAAGACAAACACTTGGGAAACGTACTCATGGAGAGATCACAGAAAAATGTTGGCCAGGGACATGGAGAAATCACAGTCCTCAACCGATACATCAACTGGCAAAGTCAGTGAATGGATGAAGCCAAACAAACTCAAGCTAAAAATTAAGAATGGGAAGTTTTGCAGTGACAGGTAGTACAGCGTGCCAGCTGACTGAGCTGAAAGACTGAAGCAAGCTTTCAGCTACGGAAGGCGTATTTGTTTGGAAAGGGCGGTTAACTGGTGCAACCACACTGCCAAGAGTAGTAATGCATGCTGCATTTGTTGTTGTCTTCCTGGGTGTCTTTCCGAGAGCTACGCTTTAGCCAAACAGGAGTTATCGGGATCAACAAAGGGGTACCTACGTGAAATGCAATAGTCTGTTGTTTACAGCAGGTCAGACTGAACTGTCTAATGGTCCTCCCTGGTCTTAAACTCTCTGACTCACACAGAAAGAGGCTGACAGAGCTCAGAAAAAGAACAGAGTGCTGCCATGAGCCCCCTCCTTGCTCTTATACTGCAGATCTGTGTGCCTCTTAACTCAGAAGGAAAAAAAAAAAAAGAAAAAAAAAGAAAGAAAAAAAGAGAATGCATTAGAGAACATAAATTCAGCACCAGAGAGCCTCTGCAAATGTTGGTGAATGGATGCTGAAGACTGGAAGCCAAGATTCCACGACTTACTGAAATTACTGATGACTTCCCTTGAAGGGGAACCCATGGAAGGGTTTTTATTTAGTTAAGAAAATGAATAAACGTGTATAGTGGACATCACTGGAAACTAAAAGGGAGCAGGTATTTGTTAACAGTACTTCAGTGACACAGAGAACTGTATCACCAAATATTTAGTAACTGTTCTGACTTCACCACCATCATATCATCTTTCTTGCCTCCACAATTTAGAGAAAAGATAACAGTATTTTTCTTCACAAATTATATACATTTAGCCTAGTTTTGTGGCAGTCAAACACAGCTCAGACAAATCTGATCTTACCCCCTAGAAGAATTTTACTTATTTTTTACTAAGAGCATGTTATACAATACCAATGAAACTCAATTATACAGACAGACAGGCCTGGAATATGTGGCCTTTGAGAAAGATCTAATTCACAATTAAGGCAGAAACCATGTTCTACAGCTCAAGCTGGTCTCCTATTTTCAGCATCTTTCAAAGACTTTTACCTGTTTTCAGCATTAAAGCTATAGACTTTTCCCATAAAATATTATAAAAGAATAACTACCCATGCTACAAAGACAACATGAGGTTCTTGGGACATTTAGATTCAACAAATACTACAGTGGCCTATTGTGAGCTATGTATAGCTAGAAAAATCAAATTTCATCTGCCACTCTGTCAGGCTGTATTCCAAAATCAGTTTATCACTGCAGCGAATATCAAGATATTTATCTTCCCTGGCTAGGTTAATCTCATGTTCCATAATTATCATGACTGCCATAAACACATTCAACTCTCTTCCTGCATTTGTGAATGTTGTCAGTTTGGGGAGAAACTGAGCTTAAAGGGAGTTGCTTTTGTTTACTTTCAACTTAAGGCAACAGCAGAAATTAAGACGTATAATCGCACTGGAGACTGTATTTATTACTAGACCTGTCATGATAGCTTTCCAGTTAATTTTTTAGCCTCAAACTGAATTAAAATCATTACCACATTTAAAGTGTTCCAGGCAGGAAATGGATAGAGAGTACTATGAATACAGTTGGTTGGCAATGTCTGTCTGTGAATGTGCGTGTGTGTACATGTATACATGTGCACACACACACACACACAATCTGATGAATTTTCCACAGCACTTTCTTGTTTTTTTTTTTCCCCTCCTCTTGCTTCCTTTGATCATCTGACAAATCCTTAGTATGCAGCACGTTTCAGGAGTCTGCAGCCCTGGAAACTTCACCATCCCCCTGTGCAACATAGCTAAACAGCTTCCAGTTCCAGATTTGGCTTGTTTGGAGCTGGCATGGCTCTCTTCACTGCACACTGTGGTTGTGCCCTAAAGCAGTCGAAAACGTGGTGAGCCAGGGATCTTTCCTGGTAGATGCACTGCCGTTGCTACTGCAGATTATTAGGACCATTCCTACTAACACCTGCACTCCTACTGCTTTGAGTAAGAGAAGACAAATAGCACCTTTGTCCCTGCTTTCAATGACAACAACCATGCGAAACCCCAGGCTCAGAAATATGCAAACCAGGAATATTTTTTTGGGGATAATAAAAAATCTCAGCCTTTTTCCTTTCTGAATACCTCTGAAATGCACAGATAGGTAAACTGGAGAGAGAGAACACAGGAAAGGAAGATGAGTATGCCTGGGGACACTGCAGCCTTCTGTGTACTTGTCAGAGGCCGATCAAGATTAAAACCTTGAATTACTTGTCAAAAGCTAGAGTATGACATGTGGAAGTCTAACAAAAGATTGAAATGAAAGCTTTTCTTCAGAGGGTTAAGCATATCCTTTAGTTCAGAGGATGCAAAAATTGGACCAAAAGCCAAACTCAAAAAACCTTAGATTTTTGATTGCCTTTAGCTTGCAGGAACATGGCATCTCCCACTCCATCACTTTAGAAAAATGAAGGTGAGGAACACAGGCTTCACCTAAACTTAGAAAATATGAGCTACATTTATGATGTTAATGAAACCCACACACATTCAAAAGTTGAACAATTTAGTAAGGCTTTAACTAGTTTGTATTCACAGGGTCAGCAAAGGCATATGAAGCAGGCACAAGAAGCAGCAGAGTTTCCAAATCTTATTCCTCTCTCTCTTTAGCACAGTATTCTAGAAGGAAACAAGAAGACACAAAATCAGCCAGAAATTTTGTTCCTCTGAGATGGATTTCTTTTACAACCAGTGGCTCACTAGACCTCCCCTGTGCTATTTCCATTTCTGGAACAGGGATAATAATGTACCTACCCATCTGTCTATTGTTACGCTCAAAATTCAGCCATGTTTGCAAAACACCTGGAGTCCTTCAGTGACGAGACTCTACTGTGATGTGAAATACAATTACATCATTAGAAGAGGGAACACACATGCACGTGCACATATCAATGTTTCCTTATTTCAGTTTCCTCAAACTTCCAAAGTCTCCATATAAAAAAGAAATTTCTACTCTTCTAGCAAGTTTAGACAAACTTTCTAGAACTTCACCAGACAGTGAGGAGAATAAATTGGAGGCTGTAAATCCACGGTCCTATGAGGAGATCGAGACAGGCATAATTGGCACACTTGCGGAGTTCTGGGGCTATGTCAGTGGAAAAGCAAAATGTGCTTAAAGAACATCTCAGGTGGAGTGGATAAAGTCACCTTTGGCTTCTGCTGCAGAAGTGGCAATATGCCAAAGTGAAGTACAAACCCAGAGCCACAAGCTTCATTAACATAAGTAACAGCAGATTAAGCTGAGAAAATATGCCACAATGACCCACAGGTTCCCCAGCCATACTAAAAATATCTACACAGAAGTAGACAAGGTGTCCTCCAAATGCGGAAAAAAACCCACAAGGTCTTAGGGAATCTAAATCCAAAGAAACCTTCTTTCTCTTTTTAAAAACTTCTCTTGGCCACTTGAAAATTCATAATCAAACAACTACCTCTATGTGTGAGAGCATGCCTGAAAGCTCAAAATAAAGGTACATGTTACTGAAGGACCAAATAATATGTTCAGGTAGAGCTGTCTTTTCTGGAGAGAGTCCTCCCGCAGGGGTAATTCCAGCCAGGATGTCAGCAATTGTGGTGAGGGCTGAGAGGAGGAGGAGGTGGTTCAGGATGTGATAGAAAAGACACGAATCTGAAATAAGTCCAAGATCTAAGGAATGAGTCATTTTCAACAATTTTATTAGTAACAGCGGGTAGGCTGTAAAGGCTGGTCAATGCTGCATAACAGTAAATGCTATCACAGCTATTGAGTATGGCTGAGAGGTGATTGAGACCTTCCATGTGAGTGCAACTCACATCCACTGGTTATTTTCCAGTTTAAGCATATCTGACAGAAGAGTCAATGTCATACACACAGTTCAAAGTGGCAGCAACATACCTGTCCTGTTTGTTTGTTTTGCATGGCTTGAGTCTAATCTTGCACAACTTCAGGCAGGATGACAGTGGCATGAAAAACAGGTTGATGTGATGCATGAAATAGGTATGTCACTTTAGCTTTTATCTGAGAGCTTCAACAGCCAAACACTTTCTTTTACATCTCTGGAGAATGATAGGCGTTAAATTTAACATAAGTATTAACTACCAGCACCTTCAATCTTGAATATTACCTACAGGCACCATAAGATACAGCACAGAAAGCAAATAAAAAAGGAATCATAGTGCAAGGAAGATGTAGCATATATTAAAAAAGTACAGTAAGAGGTGAAAAGAATGTAATATGAAAGACAAGAATAAAGAAATAAATCCTCACTTTAAAAAATGTTAAACATTGATTAATAAAATGAAATAAAAAAATAATTATACCAAAATAAATAAAACTGATCACATTTAGACATTTTATAAAGGTCATGGGACCCTTAAGCAACTATGTTGGACAAGACCTAAAAAGAAAGTGTTCCTGATTTTCCGTTTGTTGGCTGACTTTAAACATATTAGCTGTTATAGCATTGTCCAAAGAGGATAGAAGTCAACTATTCAGATGATGACAAAGGGATGAAAAAAACTCAAATAAATGCTGAATAAACTGATTTTGTCAGTTAAACATCAAACTGGGACCTAAATGCACTTTCTGAAATTTTGCAGTTGTGACTCCTGTCTTGCCTCACATCCACTGGCAATGAGTTCCAAAGATGAAACGTGCAGCGTAAGAATGGTGGTTCTTTCTCAAGGAGTTGCTTTTCAATTTCCCTGGATATATTCTTGTTCTTGTATTTTAGGAGAACTGATAACGGACAGAAACATACTTGCCCTACCACACTCACTATAACATTGGTTCACAGGAAACAAGTCTAGGTATTCCACCACCGATTTCTATAAATCTTTTGAGACAGAAGATGTGGAAAATGAACTTACTGTTTCTACCACTTGAGAAGTTACAGCTTGGAATGAGGCTTAGGATGGGCTCAGGGAGTCTTCCTCTGTAAACCCCAAGCTCTTTTATGCTCCCAAACAGACCTGAACTGATTCCAAATGATGTACCTTGTGACTTTCAGGCTCTAAGCATGAGATGCAAGGCTGCTTCACATAGTTACCTGCAACATTTTCAGCAATCAAATGCATGTGTTTCAGCGTGGCGCAGCATCTCCCTGTCTGGGAACGGTTTCCTGTCAATACTCTTTCTCAGTTCACCTCCCCAAATATACACATGCAGTGTTTCCCAACAGTATAAAATCTGAATTCTGAGGACTTTTCCGCTGGAGGACATGTAATGTTCAGTGTTCAGAAACACAGAATAAAATACTTGAGTAGGTAAAAAGGAAACAATTATCTTAATTATTTTATTCAAGGTTATTCTCTCTCTTCCTATCTACTTTCCCGAGGGGAAAAAGCTCAATCACTGTCATGCTGTTTCCTTTCCAGGGTTAACAACATTTACTTTAATACTAAACTTCAGACTTGATCTTAAATGGTTGTAAATAGGATTACAAGGAAGCAAGTCTTTGAGGGCTTGAATCTTCATTTTCTTGCTCTGAGCTGAATGTATGCATCATGAGAGCACCATGCTGAGAATCATTTGAAATGCACAGACAGCCGTTTTCTAAATATACACAAAAATGGACCCCTTTGATGTCTTCTTTAGACCCAAGTAACTTTTCCACATGTAACTTTTCTCTCCCTCTGTACTCCTAAGGGACTCAACATTCTTCAAGCAATGATTACAAAAGTAAGTGAAAACATTTTAATTTTAGGTGTGTCTTACCCACCCTCTACTCCTACTGCCTGGAAAAGGAGTGTAGTGACAGGACAAGGGGTAATGGGTTTGAGCTAAAACAGGGTAGATTTAGATGAGATATCAGGAAGAAATTCTTTACTGTGAGGGTGGTGAGGCACTGGAACAGGTTGCCCAGAGAAGCTGTGGATGCCCCATCCCTGGAAGTGTTCAAGGCCAGGTTGGATGGGGCTTTGGGCGACATGGTCTAGTGGAGGGTGTCCCTGCCCATGGCAGGGGGGTTGGAACTAGATGGGCTTTGAGGTCCCTTCCAACCCAAACCATTCTGTGATTCTATGATAAAAGGAATCCCTCACTACTTCAGACCTGTTGTAGGCACTTAAAGCTCTACTCTATTCTTGAAATAGTACTAATACTAATATTAACAATTAAAGTGTTCAATATTGCAACCTGACAAGCAATACAATATTTAAAAAACAAACAAACAAAAAACCCCAAAAAACCAAAACCCCCAAACTGAACAAATGAACAAAAAAAGCCAACCAAAACCCACCAAAAACCAAACCCAACTGAAGAAGCCAGAATTTGGGCAACTATGCTAATGGAAGAATGTAATTAATGAAATTAATCCTGCTTGATGTATAGATGAAATTTCCCTTACTGAATTTTCAAGTTCCATAATAACTCAGAAATCTCTTATGTTGTTTTTGAGCAATGGAACTCATTACTTACCACAAGGAATTGGACTATTCCAGTCTACTTGCAAGTATAATCAGCAAGACAAATGACTTACAGGTGCTAAGCATCATGCCAGAGTGTACAAAGAAACATCACAGATCTTATCTGAAAATGCATCTGCAACAAAGATTAACATTTTATTCCAGTAATAGGGTGGGGTAATTTAATTTTTTTGGTTACAAGGAGAGAAAGTACTGCCAGGTTTCCATAAATAATCTTTGACTGGTCTCCAGAAGTAACAGATGAAGACATAAACTTCGTCCTCTCTAATCAGTTTGCTGACTCCTCCTCAGCTCCATTTCACTGAAGGCAGGAGAGAGATCCAAGAAAAGCCAGATTTCCATGGGTGTCTCCACAGAACCCTGACATCCCCCTTCATGTCTAACCCTGATCCCTAACTTACACATAAGTCAGCCAGGAACAACATCCACCTCACAGATTTAAGAAGTGGGTCAAAACCACTACTGGCCTGCTATACAATCCAAAGACAAACAAATAAATAAAAATAAATAACACAACTTGTCTTGCCCCTGATAAAGGAATCGTGGCTCTCTACATTTTGTTGTGATGAGTTAAACCTCTGTTTTAAGGCCTACAACCCCAATGATTAAAACAAGGCTTTTCCCATTTTTCAATGAAATCCAGCAGTTCAGGAGCCTGGTATTGTCTGTCAATGTCTGAAGCTCAGAGATCCAACAGTGGGAAACAAAGCTTTTTAATTGCAAGTCACAGGTTTGAAATCAGTAATGAATAAGATAAAATGGTCCCAAGGTAACGATCCCTGCACAAAGTATCTTCTGACCTTTTACTCATCTCCCAAAATATATCTTTTTTAAAAGTTTAAACAAGTTTGTCTTGACACGTCATTCACACAAGGCTCCAGCTGAGTGCTCCAACGTGGCTCCTGCACATAACGAACCTCTGAACTGAGCCCATCGCACCCTCGCTCACTCTTCATGCTTACAACCTTCCTTTTACAGAAAATGCCTTTACTGAACAACTGGATTGTTTCAAACTTGGATCATGTTAGCAACTGTGGAAAAGGAACACAACCTCCAGAATACAACCCGTAATGGTAGATAGCTTTCAACATCCTGCAAATTACAGCTTGCTCTTTCCCCATCTGCTAGCAGCCCAGTAAGACATTTCTTAAAACCTCAACCTGAAGCCACAATGTATTTTCCCTTCACTGATTATCTCAGAATGATGAAACAACCAAAATGCTGTAATAGCTTCTTGTTTTTCCAAACTTCACTAGAAACAACAGATAACATCTGTACAACCGGAGTGTTGTGAAATGCCTCAACCACCCATTTGAGTAGTGCTTTTTTTGTTTGTTTGTTTTAAGGAAGCAAAGTACATTTTCCGTGATTATTTTTATGGCATATCTTGTCAATAAACTTTCTCCTTTCTTCTTTTAACCCTTTTGAATGGATAGCCTCTCACAGCCATAGGCTGTAACCAATTTTTGCACCAAATCTCCTTCACTTTTAAGTAGTTAAAAGCAAGGAGACACCCTTGGAACTGGTTAAAACTCCAGTTTCAGTCACATGTTATGAGTACAGATAATAAAAATATCTCGTGCATGCAATCTCTCTCTAGTACACAAAAATATAAGCTAAGTCAAGGCACTCAATGTTGCCCAAATATAATTCCTCATACTCTTGATCTTAGTTTAGGTGCACACAACTACAGTGGCTTTAAACTAGTAATAATGCCCTTTCCCTGACATATTTACATCTGTCTTTTTAGGGCAAGTTCAGGATAAGTACCTCTGGAGTGACTCACTGCTTCAAACAGAGCGAGGTTTCATTTTACCTTTCTTTTTTTACCAAGTATCAGCTGTAGTCCACACCCATCCATTCTAATATCAGTTATCCCTAAAAATGACCGACCTTGAGTCATTACCTCCTGACAATTTGGGAAGCTCACTTGGAATAATCCTGTCTAACCTCACTGCGGTGGGTCAGCCTTGGCCAGCAGCCATACACACATCCAGCCGCTCTCTTATTCCCTCTCCTCAGCATGACAGGGGAGAAAACACAATGAAAAAGCTCTTGGGTCAACAGAGAGATCACTTACCAATTACTGTCATGGGCAAAACAGATTCAACTTGGGGAAAATTAATTTAATTTATTGCCAATTAAAGTAGATTGGGTTTGTGAGAGAAAAAAAACACAAAAAGATTGAAATAATATCTGCCACCCAAGCCCCATTTTTTCCCAGGATCCACTTCACTCCTTCAGTCCCAACTCCTCTCCCATCACCCCAACCCCGAGCAGCTCAGGGGGATGGGGAATGGGGGCTGTGGTCCATCCATAACAGCTCCTCTCTGATGCTCCTTCCTTCTCACTCTTTTTCCCTGCTGCACTGTGTATCTTTCTACGGGCTACAGTCCTTCATGAAATATCTGCTCCTATGGGAGTTCTCCATAGGACACAGTTCCTTGAGGAAATATCCACCTGCTCGGGCACGGACTTATCCATGGGCTGCAATGTGTATATCTGCTCCAGCATGGTCTTCTCCAGGGGTTGAAGAGGAATCTCTTCTCCAGTGCCTGGAGCACCTCCTCCCTTTCTTCTTCTCTGTCCTTGGTCTTCCCCCTGCCGATTCCCACTTTTTTCCTCTCACTTAATGTCGGGCAGTGCTTTACCCTTTCTTAAACAGGCTTTCCCAGGGTGCTGCCATCTTGGCTGAGGGGCTCAGCCATGCCCTGCAGTGGGTCCATTGGAGCCAGCTGGATCCGGCTCTCTCTGGCACGGGGCAGCCCCAGCATCTTCTCATGGAGGCCACCCCTGCAGACCCTTTTCCCCCCAAACCTTGCCACCTATACCCAATACAGAATAGTCACTTAGTAAACAGGCATCAGCACCCCCAAAACCTCTCTTGTTCTTGTTCTGCATCTCCAGGGGAGCACTGGCATGGGTGAGGCTCGTACTTGCCAGTCCCGTACCTACGCTGGGGCTACAAGGGATTGCTTTTCTAGTCTTGTCAACGCAGATTTGTCCAGCAGTACAAATATTAGTTTCTTTTTCCTTTAAACTCACTTGAGAGAGGTAGGAGAAAATAAAATCCCACAGAACAAAATAAAACTGACGATTTCAGCACTGATACACCTCTCCTCAATAGTTTTATTGCTCTTTCTGTATTTCTACAAATCCCGGGGCAAGGTGTTAAATCAGAGAACTATGCTGCAACACAAACCAAATACCTGGGTTTTCTCTCCTGAATTATAATAATGCACACAACTGTTCCGACATGGTTGTTCATTCAGGAAAAAAAATTAAGTCCTGACCCAGCAAATGCTAACATGTTGCATGAGGCAACAGCAAAGTTGGTCCTCTAAATTGATGCCTCTGCCTTTCCCACATCTACTAGACTAGTTCATATGTTCTCTCGTTCATGTGCTTTTCCCCCTCTTTTTCAGTTTCAATGTTTCTATAGAAGTACAGACCTTGAAGGATTCCCAATGACATACCTAGCTCTGGCTTACACAGAAACTGCCACAACTAATATGGGTACCTCTGTGTTTCCATGGCATCTCAAAATCATCAATGGGTGGCGTGTCTCTGTGTGATACAATTATCATTCAGTGTAAAATCCTCAAGTTGTGTGTCAGTAACAAGAAGGCCACGAAATGCAATCTCATTTCTGCTTAGGGTACGTTGCAGCTTCACAGCTGGCCAGAGTTTGTAGCTGTCATTCTGTGTCTGGTTTTGAGGACACAAAGCAGACCCTTCACATTAGTTGTATGTTGTTCCCTACAGCAAAGAAGTCACTTTCCTCTACGTTTTGTCAAGTGCCAGACACGTTGTTATCACACAATAAATAATAAAAATAAAAATAATAATAATAAAAAAGTGTTGTGCTCCCTAGGCTTAGGCAGATTTAAGAAACTATGTGATGCATGTAGCCTGACAGAGCTGCTTGGGCTGCTGTTTATTCACAGGTCAGCTAGGTCATGCAGAATCCCATGCTAAATGCCGGTTTCACTGAGGACTTCTGCAAAATTCATTTGCTTGTTGCCAGAGGAATAATCCTAATCGATACTCTCTAGCAACATACTGTTTCCCTACGGTTATGGGACCTTTATTATCTGCACTAACACTTTGGCTAATGCTGATTATTAAAAGTGACATTTAGGCCCATATAGTTTAAGAAAAGCATGGGATTAAGTATTATGACAGACAATGAGGTATTACTCCTTAAAGCATTTTTAACTTGCTGAAGGAAATTAACAGAAATTAAAGCATAGTTTCTCTGAAGAAAGCAAACCATATTTGACCTTTTGCATTCTGAGGGCAGATGATGGTGTCGGTTTTGGTTTGCATACAGTGCCAAGGTATGTTAAGCATTTTGAATTGCTGCCTCCTACTTATATCCTTAAATTAGTAGCCTGAGATCCTCCTCATAACCCTAAGTGTCTTTGGATTTGTTTGATCTTGGTTCAGGTTGCATCATAATTTACCGCTTAACCTAATCATCATTATTTCTGAAGTTTTGAAAAACAACAGAACCTGGGAATAAATATAATTAGTTACTGGGATATACCAACTTCTGTGACACTTTTTTTGTTATTGGCTTTCCGAAGAAATATCTGAAAAGACCCACGCATACAACGATTTAATCACAGAATCGACTGAGCTGGCAATTCATTTCACTGTTTTTGAACTGTTTTGCTAAGTACCAAATTCATTCATAAGATAAAAATCCCTTGTGCTTTTCAGTAGTCTAAAATAAGGCCACTGAGAAATGAGAAGTCATTAATTTTACTATTAGTGTGAGAGCCATCACAGACATTAAACCATAAACGTCTTAAAATTCTTAATAATCTTAACTTCAATCTTCAGTCACCAAATATTTCAATGGCACCAAAACTATTTCACCAAAGCATCCATCCTAAAAGATTCCATCCATTATGGCTTGGAAAAATATAACATTTTCCATGTAAGTGCAGTTATTTAATACCTTTACTTTTCTGTCTCGCTATCAAATCTGATTCAGTCACAATTCAGGGCCTGCAATCATTACTGAAGGCAACAGGTTGCATTTCTCAGTGTTTGCAGTCCTTTTCTCATACTGGACCAACAGTAAATGAAAAGCAGCCTGGGACTGCAAAGTGAAAAGTCTGGTCTTTGACAAAACCCTTCATTTAAACAAATAAGTGAATATTCCAGCTTCCCCTCTGAAAGAGTGATGTTTCTACCTAGGGAATATTTATTAAATACCATTTGGAACCATCAGTATCAAGTTAAAGAGGACTTCCCATTATAAATGGTATTTTGTAAGAAGAGAAAATAAAGATTAAAGAAGTAAAGATTTTGCAATAAGAGGAAGTATAAGCATACTGTAGGAATATATAATAGGTTTTATTTTTTTAAAAAAAAGACAAAGATGATGAACCTTTTCCCAGTATCTTTGCATCATTTGTTGCAAAAACATATGTGACGCACATAATAGCTATATAAAAATAACAGGTTGCTTATAGAAAGAAAGTCTAGAGAAAACAGCATATGGTGGTTTTATTTAGTGTGGCTTTTAAGTTTCAGGGAAACAGATCAATATAAGTGATCAGGAGTGAATGCTAAAAAAAGTTGACCCTATGAAAGAAATTTTGCATGCTCTTTTTTCCTAAGCATCAGAAGGACACAGAAAGAGAAGGTGAAACTAGATATAGATTAAGAAAATACAAGGTTCGAGTAGCTTAGTTTTTGTTCAAATTTTGCTTTAACTTTTCTGATCGACCATTTTCCCCAGTTGTGACAAGTCATGGGAGAGAGGGAGGGGGCGGGGTGGAGCAGCAGGCAGGGGAAGAAAGAAGAAAGAAGATTTTTTGTCAGCACCACTCAAAACCAAAAGTCTCTCTTTGACCGTTTCAGTGTCTTGAGTTTCTATATCATCAAGCAAGTCAGAGTACTGGTTACACTGTGCAATATCTTTAGGGATATGTAAATGCAAGAAACATCTTGTAAAGAACAGCGTTGTAATGTAAAACACTAAGCTGGGTAACTCGAGGATACGAATGAAAAACACTATGTGCCTAATCTTGATTTACTTTTCTGATTTTCCCTTTTTTAAGACTAAGATCTATTCTAAAGATAACAAAAACTAAAGAAACTGCAGTGCAGATAGAGAATCCTGATTTTTGTAAACAGGTGCACCTCGCATCCTTATTCTGATGCACAGATGCTCAGATCATAAGGGAAAAGATAAAAAAAATGCAAACAAAACTATTATTACTTGATACTTCTCCCATTTCTGGTAGAGCCTTGATTTCCCTCCTTTCAGTTCTCCATTTCAGCACTCCCTCTTTCATGACTGCATCACTGGCTCTATCACGTCCAGGACATTTCTGCAAGGATTCCACAACAACTGTGTTACAACTTCAGTTCTGCAGCGTATCACGTGGACATTTGGGACCTAGTGGCACAGAGCGGAGAAGATGCAAGACAGTTTGTACTTTGTAGTTTAAGAAGAAGGAGATGGGCTATATCCACCCGATAAGACGTACAGCTAAGCAGGAAGCTGAAGGCTTTCTTGTTATTTCCAGTTCAAATACAGTAATCTTCTGGTCTGATTTCACCAGAATGAGAAGAGGAAGCAAGAAAATATCAGCCTTCAGAAAATTCTCACACTTTTCTCTGGATGTCTTTACTGACCAAAGTCTAGCCACTGTTCAGATAGCCGGGTCTTTCCCCTGCCCTTCGCTCCTTCCAGCATCATGCAGAAAGTTAACATGGTGCTTAGCAACAACCAGCAGCTTCTGGAAATCTCAGCGTTTTCTATGGAGATTAAAACTATATGATTTCAGGGATAGTTGGTTTAATACTCTGTGAAAAAAATAACTGTAGTCTGGGGTGGGGAGAAAGGATGTCCTTTAGCATTTATTATCAAATACACCCACCCACCCACAGAAATTGTTAGCAATTTTAATTCTGTTACACAGTAAAAATAAATAAATGAAAAACCCACAAAGTTTGAACTCTGGCTCTCACTGGACAAGAATATTTCCTTTTTTCCTAAAAGACTTAATTTATTAATACATTTTGATTAGATGTAATATTTCTTTGTGGAAAGCTTTTTGGCAGTGCATAACCAGATGCTCAGTAATTCCCCTTGGACAAGCTTGACTCCCACATGTGCCTTTCCTCATGCATTTTTTGCAAGATGATTACCATCCATTTGTCAAATGACTGTCTCACGGAACACCTGAAGCCCCTCCATTCCTCACCTTACGTACCATTTTTCCTCCTCCTGCCATCCTCCTCGTTCCAGTGGATTTTAAAATGGAGATTTTAGTGATAGAGAAGAGTACATCTCCTTCTGGGTCAGCTTCCCATGACCCTTGCCTGAGATGGTCAGACACTTCCCCACACCATGGGTATTTCTAAAACAGAATTTCCACCTTGTTCAGCAGAAACCACAAGCTGAGAGAAGCAGCAGCTGGCCAGCATCAGAAAGCCGAGAGCTGCCACACTACACACGTCTTCCTGTTGTCAGAAGGAACATTCAGGACATGTCAGGGTGAGCTCATCCAAAGCAAGAGGTCCTGGGGTGCCAGAGGGCAAAACTGTACAGGAAGCACATTTCAAAGGCCTTGTTTCTGGTTAAGACTATCCATTAAAATAATAATAAAAAAAAAAGGTAAAAAATTAATCATGACCTCGCCTCAATAACCTACTGAATGGTCTTGTAAAACTAATAAACGTTGTCTCCACCATAGGTGATCTCCTCCCATGCTTGTGCTTTTGAGCACTAACTGTGCAGCTTGTAACCAAAAAGGTCTTTTCAAGTTGACGATACAGCACTGCTTTCTTGCAAGACTCCTCCAACAATCAATAGGTCCAAGCACAACTTGGTTTTGTCTAGCACCTTTTCAGGACCATTCTAACTCACGTGTCCAGCTCAGTATTAAAATTTCAAGTTTCTATGGACAACATTCAAAGAGGCCTACCTCCAGTCTTCTAAACTTCGTCACTCCTGGAGCGTCAGGCAGCTGTTATTTCCCTCCTGGGTAAGTTTCCCTCACTGGCTTGAGCATCTCCCTACCCCAATTCCGTTTTACTACAGTAAGAACAAGACATTGACTGAACTTGCAAGTGCTTCACTCAACAGATGTTGATGGGAATTATCATTGCTCTGCCAGACTGCTCCAGCTCATATTCTTAATCTCTATTTTTGCCTGTCCCTTTTCCTGTACTCATCTCACACTTTTTATTTATTTCCTCATTTTTCCTCTTCAGTTCGCGTACCTAAGTATCAGCATATATGTTGATTTCTCTCTCTTCTTTGTTGAATTAATATATTTTACCATATCTGTGGTACATATCTGAAAATCTGTCTGGAAGTGAGCGTATTTTTCTTGTGTTATCGCACTGTCTAGGACTACAGAATTTTTATCCTTGGCTGGGATTAATAACCAAAATCATATGAAGGAGTACATGCAACTGACTTCCACCTCATTCAATAAATAACCCTTCACATTTTTCTTAATTAGGGCTGGCCAACATGTGAGTGAAAACTTCCTGTGCTCTTGCACACCTTTTAGATCACCCTTCCAAGAAAAGATTTGAAAACATCAGTCTCATATCTAAATATAAAGTGAAAGATGTCAGCTCTGTAAATTAATTCAGCAAGACAGAATGGAAAGAGAATTTATATGTAAGTATGAGAAAAAATCTATGTGCATCAGGCTAAAGTAAGACAAATACACAATTGGGTATCTGCATGTATCTGCAGTGGAAACATCTGCTGGCTCTTATTGCTGCTTCTCTCCTCTTTTCTTCTTCTATTTCCGTACTTTTGCTTCCGAGCCCTCTTTGTTGAATGTAGATGCTTTTTTTCCTATTATTTTTCATCTTTGATTACTAGCTTGTAAAATAATAAAAGGAAAGGAAAATGGAAAAATTGTTTCCTTTAACCCCACCAGATCTAGAGTTTCACGGCTAAGGGCCAACTCAATGCTTAACATTTTAAATTTTTATTTTTATTAATAATCATTATATACAGGGGCTTGCTCATTAGACAGGCTTGTATTACTGTAGCTCTATTTATAACCAACAGCTAGCTCCACCTAGTGTCGTCTTAACTCATCAACGAAACAGAAAGCTAAACCGAATACTATAGATAAAACGGAAGCAAACTATAAAATCACTTGTCAGCTGGATGATGCCCACAGACAGCATGCAGTTACGATTACCAGCGTCACAAGGAGAAGACCATTTTAAGTAACTACTATATGATGATAGCCAGCCAGCACTCTTGAGACAAGGAGTAACTAGCAGCTTCAGGGTTATAAATATAATATATGCAATATAAAACAGTTTTACTGCTACCCTGGAAAGTTGAATGGCACTTAAGCTGTTTATATGAGTTATTCTCTCTATGGTTGCATCGTCATCAACAAGGACAAATTTTGGTTAAGTTTAATAGAACTTCTCTGAAATAGAATAACAATTTATTTTGTTTCATTTTTTTTTAATTTTCATCAAAACCACAGAACTATTTTTGGCTATGCAAACCCCATAGTGATCCTGTCCATGAATAAGTACATCTCCCCTTCCAGCAGTTACAAAATAATTTAAAATGCCTCTCAGGGGTGAGCAAAGCAGGGAAATACTCAAACTAGCTAACAGTGCTTCAGTTTTACTGATCTTTACCTTCAAACTTTCTAAAGGCTGGATCACTGTTGTGTATCTAGAAACATCTATCTTTCTGAAACTGTTACAGCTTTAGTCAGCAACATTTAGTGTTTAATAGCCTGATCCTCTTTTGACAAGACTACATAGAGTACAGCCAGCAAAGTCATTTAAAATAAATTCAGAAAAGTGAATATCCAGAACAACAGGGGATTTCTTGATTATCACTTGGGAAAAAAAGACAGACCTACTGAAGAAGGGAGTTTACATTGAAAGAAAGCATTTTGTAAGGCAAAATATTCCAAATAATTTAACATACTGATAGCCTGTGAGCTATCAAACGGTGTTTGAATGGTTGTTGGACCTCTGAAGCGGAAGGAAAGAGAGGTCCTGCCTTATGTTTAGAAAACACCGCTTTTACTTCTTAGATCCAGGGTGACCCACTCCGATAGAGCTGACATCTGTTTTAAACCTGTTCGAATCACCTGTTCGGAGCTGCTTAGCGGTTTCACCCTAGTGGTGATAAAATATATTTCAATATGTACAGTATACACTTAATGACTGCTCACCATGACAGAGGAGTATATATGTTGCGGGCAGAGGGGGGGTGAAGGCGCACAGAAGGACGGAACATATATTAAGATGATACGTACACCAAAGCATGCACCTTTAAATTTTTCTCAAACTTTCTCAAAATAGTCAGTTGAAAGTTATGCTCGTGACTCATCTTGTTTGAAGTATTCACAGCTAAATTCAATGATTATATGGAAACCTATCTGCAACACAGAATATGAATTTAATCAAATGCACACAAAAATACTCTCTGACGTTTCAAAAATAAGAGAATACTCCAGTTATCAATAATTTAGCAGTTACTGTCATTTCTCATTAACAGCTTTCAAAATCCTATCTGAAACAAGCTGATACAGAGAAATTAAGAGCAGTAATCAAGCGAGAAATGATAGACCAGCTGGGTAGGCATCAAGTTGGCAAAATGTGAATACAGTTCAATAGCTGAAACAGATGCTGGAGTTGTTGAGAAACCCTGCAGGAAATATTGATGTATTTTCTTTATATAATACCGAACAACCGAATAAATGTCAAGAGCTAGAAACTGATGGGGAATAAAACCTGTCGGAAAAACTAAGTATAAAGCAGAGACCTGCAATAATATCTTTTCATTATACCGAAAACATTCAGTACATGCATCTTCACCTCCTCGGGATTCCTGAATGTGCCAGTACATCAGTCAGAGCTTGCTAGTGAATCAGAGGGAGCCTTTCCCAGTCTTGTTTCACATTTGTTTGTTTCTATCTACCTGAGGCTTCACAGACTTAGAAAATACTTTATTCTTCAGCCTCATCCTAACACAACACTCTCTTTCAAACAAGCGATTCCCCGAGCTTGGAAGCAAGCAGGAAAGAAAGGGTAACACAAGCATAAATGAAACTGCAAAATCTATTTTGCACAAGGAATGTTGTTTTCAGAGTTTCGAGACCTCAGCAACAAATCCTCTGCCATCAGCGGCAGCTCGTTCTAGCATATGCTTTGTCATGGTCAGTTTCTAATTACATTCATAATGATGCAATAGGTTTGATAATCCTACCTTCCATGCCAGCTGCTTTCCTTGTCACTCCATCATGCCAATAAGTTGGCTGCCGTAACAAATCAAGATAGTGCAAAACAGCATCTTTCCCCTGCATCTGTCATCTTCCTGAAAGCATTCTATTACTGCCGACTGCTGGGAACCAGAAAGTCTATTTGAATTCCAGCAGCTCCCCTTTCGCATGATTCAAGTTAGGTTAGGTGGGCATGCCTAACATGATTCTCTCCATCATTTATTATGCAGCTGCTACACCGTCGGTGTGGTAACCACTCTGACTTTATCTGATACGTCAGTCTTGCAAACCTCTACCTCCGTGCAAACACACGAGCCACAGAAGCATCTTGCATTTAATGAGCGTTCTCCCTGCCTAAAGAGAGTGCATCTGCAAATCTGTTTCAAATCCTGCTGCTCGCATTGTCCTCTAAGGCTGATGCAAATGTTTGAAGATTTTTTTTTTTTTATTGTTGCATTTCGTCTCTTCAGAAAGCACAGTTCTTCGTGCACGCTTGAATTATTCACACTTCAGCTAAATGTTTGCTGATTTGTGTCCAACCACACAGCACCTTCCCGTTGAAACTCTCTGCTCGAAAGCTACTTCTGAATAACAGTGCTGTGCATTCAGGCTCTCAACTCTGTTTCATTTTAAACATGGCTTTTATAGCTACACCTCAACAAACACATTTAGCTCTCTTCATGCAATGAATGGCTGTCTAATGAGAGAACAGTAGATTTTTAAGCAATTTATCTAGGTCTACCTGTAGGTGACTTGTGCGTTTTGTGCTTTATACATTTTAGCAGTAAGTGGGTAGCTTTGTTAGAGCATCTTGCTATTCTTAAAGTGGCAAGAACACTACCATAAGCTGTTTTTTCTCAGCCTGTCGAGGACACTCTCTCTAACGACAGAGTTTACTTAACTGCTTCTGAGTGTTGTGAATTAAAGGGATAGGATTGCTTTGTTGTCTTTCTATTTATATTTTCTGTTGGGGTGGGGGAAAAACACGCTTGCGTCACTGATTTCAAAAGAATATTAATAGAAATTGACATATACACATCAATCATCCTCCAAGTTAAATTAGCTGCGTCTCCTCCCACCACTTCTGCCTGCAGTTCGGAGTCAAGGCATTTCATCTTTAATGCATCTGCTTGCTCATAAGCTGAATAAACATCCCCAACCCCACGCTGGAAAGTTTGAATACCTGAGAGAGAAGACAGGAACAATTTAACATGTGCAACTGCCTAAAACCAGTTAATTAAGTGAAGTAGTGAGGGAGAGCAAGGACTATCGCTGGAGTAATACCTCCTTCCTCAGCCTTTGCACAATGGCAGAGGGGGAGAGAGGAAGGGGAAAGGGCACAGTCCTCCGGGAAGAGCTTCCCCTTGCGGCAGCAGCCAGCTCAGCATCACTCACCAGTTCTCATATTCCTGGCTCAAAAGGCTCGTAGGGTTTTACTTAAGCCTCAGTTCTTCACTCAGATTAGATGTGGCGAACTTCTCCATGGTTTGCAACGCCCCACACCTCAACGGTCCCTTCCTCCCCCACAATTTCCTAGTCTCGGTTAAGTTCCTGAACCTCTTGGCTGTGAAAAAAGAAAAAAGCTTGAAAACATGATCTTAGGGAAGGTAAGAGAATCTCCTACTTTGAAAAAAAGCAGAAATAAAAAATCAGGACATCGGATGTCTTCCTCTAGGCCTCCCGCAGGGGTGTTATCTGCGACTGCAGGGCACGTTCCTCTCCGTGCCTTGCGGAGCCCCAGCCCAGGGGCTGGAGGCAGGGCCCCAGGGTCCCCCGACTCCGGCACGCTCCCCCGGGCAGAGCGGTGGCCACGTTCCCCTGGCAAACACCCGCCGACGGGCAGCGGCGGGAGCGGGCTGGCGCCGGGGGTGCCGAGCGTGGGATGGCTCCTGGCGCTGCTGGGAGGGACTCGACTCCCCGCTCTCGCCCACTTCTAAATGGCACAGCTGACACCTGAATGAGCTAACATAGCATGGCGCCGTTTATATTTGATACTGTATTTATTCCTAGCGTGCTGCCAGAAAATGCCTTTTTAGAGATTTCATGTAAATAAAGTAGAATTACTACATCTGTTCCTCTGTCTGTAGCAGCACATATCAACAAGCTAATTTCGCATTCAAGGCAACAGAGACAGTCCTATCGTATAGTTGCAAAGCGCACAACTATAAAGTGCCTATCTGAAAATACTGTCAGCTCCTTTTTGTTCACAGTTCAAGTCATTTCTGAAGTGAAACAAACCAGACAATAAAAGAGGACTGACTTTGAAGTCCCCATAAATCCAAAGCACATAAAAGGATATACTTAATATTTCACACTTCTAGCTGCATTATGATTTTTAAACCATAGACACAGCAACAAGGAATTTACGTGGCATTTCACAAAAGACGAGTTTGAGTTCATAGCTTATATAGCCTGTAGTTGCAGGGAAGACCTAAAACACCCAAAAACTCACCATAGGCTTGATTTCCAGTTCAGTGAATTTTGAGCTGTGCAAGATTACAGAGGGACGTATCCAGATAAACATTTCCTGTGTTAAACCCCCAAATAATACTTGTAAGAGAATGGGGGCATCTGGTACGACATAAATATACTTTAGCAGAATTCTATCCCACCCTGATACCTCAGAAGGAAGTACAAAAAGGAGGAAACAGCCAAAAGGAGGAAAAAAGAAAGGGGGAATTATGGAAGAGAGAGAAAAGCGTGGCATTACAAGGAGGATCCACTGGGGTTTATCATTCAGTATTACTGCCCTCCAGCACAGCATACAGCAGGCATGATGTAGTTTAGCCACATAGACCATTCCCACTCAGATCAGAGCTGTGGGAACTAGTCAGTTTTGCCCTTGGCAAAAAAAAAACCCAAACAATTTTTTAAATTATTTTTTGGGGAGAAGAAAGGAGACGTAATATAGCAGTCTTGGCATCTTCTGTGTACGCTAGCTGTATAGAAAAACAGCCCAGAGATCATTGAAGAATATGGGAGGAAAAACCAGTATCATTCATTCTGTCCACATACTAATAGGCCAGATTAATAGCTGGTTTTGGTCTCTAGTTTTTCTGCATTTTTCTGAGAAAACAACAGCCTTCGTTTCTGCTTATTGTAACTGGATTCAGCATCTGCATAGATATAATTATAGTAACCCACCCATATGGAATGAATTGCTTTAGAAAGAAAGCTCCACGGGTAGCGCTCCCAGACTCTACAGTAACACAAATACATAATTTTTTGTCTTATACAGAACTGTCCCCAGTCTGGAAAAAGCAGAAATAAATGACAAGTGGAAAAGCACTCATCAAGTGGTATTCTGCTTTTTACAGTACTGAGCTCAGTAGGCAAAGAAACTCTAGTCTATTTGGGTGACGATGGCATGAGAAAGGAAGGAAGCCCATCTCTCTTCCTATTCCATCTACAGCTCATGGCAAAGACATGTCTGTTCTTTTTAGTTCCTTCACTGCTACTAAAGCAACTAATTGGCTTATTCAGTGTGCTTGAATTTGATTGTGGTGGTGTGTGCACATTACAATAACAACTAAGATACAAGGTAGAATCTCTGCTTGCTACCATTTCTTTTTTCTCTTGTTTTCCTCTTTGGAAGTGCTAGTGACTCCAACTAAGCAAGAGTAGATAATGGATCACTGAAAAAAATTAAGCAAGAAGACTGGCCTTGACCTTCAGCCCTACGTGATGCTCTACATAATGCACTCTCTCTGCTGATTTTACCTAGCAAAAATCGTTCATTTGTTTTGCTAATATGTCTCCTGAAGAAAGTAAATTTCTCTTCCCTTTTTCCCTGCCTCCCATTATTCTTAGGTACTTCATCCCTCCCTCAGTAAACAACTAATTCAATCAATCAATCATGCAAGAAAATACCTTAATGATATACTGTGCATGTTTAGATTAATAAACATCTCCAATGGAAAGTTTGTTTGGACAACACAGACAGGAGTTATTATTTCTTACTATTAATCATATTAACTACTTCTCAATTATAGGTTTTCTCATGTATGATTACAAAAATAAGCTGTCCATAAAGAATTACTTTCCCGTAGAGTTAGAGCTATCAGGACTTTCATTTTAATGACAATATCTCAATAGTTGAGAGAGGATCACTTCTGACAATTATGGCACACATAGCCTTGACTGTTCAAGAATTAAAAAATTACTACAGAGGAGCATATAAACAACTGAAAATGAGCGATATATACAAAGTCATGCCTCTAGAAACTACGAGCCCAATGCAACCATCATCTCCACACAGATGTTCTAAAAGCCCTGGGACTCCAATGGAACGGTTCAAAGGTCCGGTCACCCAGACAGGACAACCGTGTTGCCCAGAAAGACTTTTCAGGTGCGGATGTCTGAAATCATCCAGCCAGGCACCTGACAGCCATCCAAGGATCTGAAACTTTCAGGAGTAAGAAACTTTTTGCTCATCTGCACCATAGTTCATATTTTTTTATGTAGAAGTAATCTTTTTTATTTTTTTTTTTAATTGAGTGTCAGGTATATGAAATTCACTTAGGTTTCGGCATTTGTCATAAACTGAAAGCTCAGAACACATTTATCTGAGGATGTGTTAGGAGGACTCATAACCAACTTTTCAAAGTGAGATAGATTCCATTTATGGTAAGAAAGTTTTGTAAAGTTTTATTAGACATGCTTACAACAATAATAAGCAATGATGTCCTCAGCAACCCCAGGATTTCATATTACAGAACTTGGATAAAAAATTATTCATAAAAGATGTTACAGAAACAGTTCTCTGAGGGCATCTCTAATGGCAGAGTACAGCATGCTAAAAAGTGGATACTCTACATCAATTTTGGATATTGCTGTGTGATACTGTCATCTGAACACTGTTATAAATGTGGATACTGTGATCTCTCAAATGCAGCAACTGTTGAGGTGTTGAGGGTTTTTAATGGCAACCTCTGCTTATGTCTACAGATAAGCCAACAGACATTCTACATTTTGTTCTCACATAGCATATGTATTTCAGTGACAGTGAATTTAAAATAGTAGGTTCTAGCAAGTAAAAAAAAAAAAAAATCTAGTTAACTCATTCTCCAAATATTTAACACACATCAGAAAGCAAAACCATAGAGAATTTCACTGTTTAACACTCAGAGAATTAGTGACCTTGAACTCTTCAGGAAATGCTGTTAATCTTCCTCCTTAAGCAAGTCTCGTATGTGCTGTTAGCACAAAACTGAACAATGACATGAAGTTTTAAGATGCTAATTACATAAAACATGTATTTTGTTCTCCTCAGCTCCTTTTAAATTAGACTGACTTGAGCTATGCAGCTTTAACTTCTTCCATTTGTACCTTTACTTCTTTGGGAAAAGACATTGTTCAGCAATACTAGGCTTGAAATAATTACTGACGTAAGCATCTTAATTTGTTCATTCTTTCTACAGCTGCAGTCCATGTATAAGACAATACATAACAGATGTACCAGGAATAAAATAAAAATAAACAAAATAAAACAAAACCCCAGACTTAACACACATCTCTCAGCCTGCCCTTCTGTGCAGCCCCTGTGTACCCGTACTCAGCTCACTGTGGTTTTGAGCTCACCTGCAAAGTACTCAATGTTTCTCTCCATTTTCACCAAATGCAGATGATTGTCACTTAAGCTAAATTAGGGAACTGGTTAAATGGCAGCTGGTCGATAAATGTTTTGGAGATCACAGATCACATGCTTTCAAATGTTCTCTATTGGTAATTTCTACTGCTACTACAGTTATATTCTGGTTTAGAGGTATTTCCAATTCACTGGTTTCCTGATGAATCGTTAACCATTTGGTAATGTGCATATGACAGCTATATGTTACAAAATTAATTAAAGCAAATTCTACCACATTCCAAATTCCTGTAGTATCTCAAGCTTATCTTTTCATTGTTTCTTTGCTAGATTTTTCCTATAATAACTATGTGCTTTGGGTTGTGGTATTAATATTAAAAATGGACTTCTGATTAAGATTACTGATGATATTGTAACTGCTAACACTTTTCCAAAATCTGCAAAGATGGCAACTAACAGTCCTTAACCGGCAGTGCTTCGTAAGGTTTTGTTTTTCAGTTAAGTGCTTAAGTTAAAATTCCAGGCAACTTTTTCACACGGTTTCATTTTAAACCAGTAACTGCTTCAGAAAACCTTAGCAAATCCCTTAGAAAACAAACCAAACACCCCATACAGACAGCACTTATCTGATCTCTTTTGGTGCATTAGAAGGTTCCCAAAAATCTAAATAATATAGGGGGCAGAAAGTAAATTCCTTAATATTCAGTGAACAAGCCTGGCCATACAGGCTGTGGTTTCCATTGTCTGGTTTCTGTGCGCATTAGCAGTTCAGTAATAACATGCAGAAACCATGTTTTTGGAGGTGAACGCTTCCTCCTCTTCCTGGGATAAATACCACAATGATGGTTTCAGATTATTAAAATCTCATAAGATTTTACATTCACTGTTTCCATAATAGGAAATAAAGCTACACATCATCATTAGAAGATGTTTGAATATATATTCTAAATTAAAACAAAATCCATCGTAGTTGCCTTGCACTTCCCAACAGACTTATTGCCTTAGAAAGGTGAGTTGTCCCCACGGTATTTAGGGCTCTCACCACAATGCAAGTTAACAGTGGGGACCACAAAGAAAAGAATCTTTTGCTGTTCCCTCCCTCCTTTGTCAGCAGAAATAACATACTCCACATTTTGTATCCTTGTCATTGAATAACCTGCTATTTTATTACAATATATATACCGAGTAGAAGGACAAAGAGGGCAAAGCCAACTTGGTTTCTCTGGAAATTAATATATAACCAAAAAACAGTTGTTGTATTTTGTGTTGGGTTTGGGGATTTTTTTGTTTCGGGGTTTGGGGTTTTGCTTTGTTTTGTTTTCCTTTTTTAAAATGGGATTTGAGATAAAAATCTAAATCTGAAACAAAAGTTGAGTTCATCATCCATAGCAGTTAGTGCTTGATAACCTTCTCAACTTCAGCATAAAGAGACCTTGAATGTGAAAACTTTGAAGATGAATCCACATCTCTAAGTAATTTTTAAAAGGATGTATTGGAGATTTGCCCTCTTCCAGTTAGGGGATGCAGTCTCATGGCCACATGTTGGTTCTGCCTCAGCATCCTTAAGCGCAGGTTGGGGTCAGCTCCTCTCCTGGCAGCCAGGAGGGGCACCCGTGGGGCATCTCTCTCAGCATCTGTGAAAGTACACTGGGCTTCTGCCAAAGATCTGAACTCCTAAGTTTTGTTCACATTAAGGTTATAAAATCTTTTCTAAATCCATCCAAAATCCATGAGGTAGATAAGAGTCCTCTGACAGCTGCGCAAGACTCTGTTAGCCTGACATCCTTCCACTGCAGAAAGTTCTGATGAGAAACAAGTTAGATGGGCTCATTTTCTATCTCAAGGAGAACTATCATTCCCTCAGTTAATGGACTAAACCAAATTTGCCTGTATCTTTGCTTCAGTACTTTCACAGGTCCTGAAGAACAGTTCTCCTGTGTTGATGATGGTGGGTGCTGATAAATGTATTACACACAATTTTCCAACAGATTTCTCATATGCCTGAAGATTTGAGACCCTAATCCTCCAATCGTTCCAAAGACATGCCAAAATAAGAGAGGACATTGCAGGACAGAAAAAACAAAGTCAAAGCTCCCTGTAAATTCCAGGAGCCAGGCAGCAGAGCTGGGGCCATGGTCCGAGCTGTGGGGCACCTCAGTTTTGCACGCGGGAGCCACTGCCCTCCCTTCCCAAACTTCTGCCAGTCTTCCTTCAGTCTCAGAGCAGCTACTCCTATTTTCACATCCACAGGACATGCATATTTCCCATTTTTCAACACTGTGAATTTTTTTTTTTTTTTTTTTAAATCCCCAGATTGGCCAGGGCACAGTGATTTATTTGGGCTGTCCTGCAGGTCCTAGTTAGAAGAGTGTATAATAGTAATTTAGAAGGCACTTCAGCAGGAACCTTTTCTCACTTAGCCAGAGCTGAAAGCAGAATTAGGGAAAAACATGACCCTTAAAGAGTCAGTTCCCAGGCAAAGGCAGGAACTGGAGAACCCCCTGGCATCAGCCCTCCAAACCTCACACCTGTGAAGCCATGTGTGAGACCCTGAGCACTTCCCAAATAGGTGGGAACGAGGAAGGAAGAAGTAACACTCTGCATTGTGTGGGTGATTGATGCACAACTCCCAGATTAGTTGAATTAGTAAAACTGTGGCCTAATTAAACCCTCCTTCTTGCATCTTGTCAAACTTCCAGCCTATCTGGGACACTGAATAGCACCAGTGAGCAGGGTGACAGCTGCCAAGGATCACTTTGCTTGCCAGGCTCCATTTTTAACATTATTTTGCATAATATCAGTGTGCAATCAATTTTGTATTGTATCAGTACAAAAGCTGAGATTTTGATGATATCAACAGAGTACGTAACATAGCTCGAAGTTTTGTTAAAACAATTGTAAAAAGTGAATTCTTAAACCAGATATTGCATATGGAAACAAAGTGGTGTGGGAATACATGTTCCCTAAGCGGTTAATATCTCTTTTTCCTACTATTCAAAATTCAGGGCACATTCTACTAAGCTTATAACATGGTATTACATTACTTGATTTGCACTGATTTACATTACCAACCCTTTTTATGCAAAAAATGCAGAACTTAATGACCTCATTATCACAAAAAATAATTATCTTGCAAATTTCCTGGGAAACCATGACTTCAGTCGATACAAACAGAAAGCCAGTTCTGGTAAAAGTGACAGACACCTGCATCAACTTGTAGTTTGACAGGAGCAGTGTGTAACACGTGGATGCTGCTGCACACAGCGTCCCTCTAGGTCATTTTGGAGCTACCAGATCTGGCAAAAAGGACAGAAAGTTGTAGAAGACGACAAGTAAAAAGGTATCCCAGAAAAGCAAACACAGAGACTGCCTAAAGAAAGGTTCACTGTACATATGGAACCCAAGCTCTTGCATGCAGTTCAAAAATGTCAGCAACAGCAGTGGCACCTGGGAAGTTTTTAGTGCCCTCTCATCCAGATACTCAGCAATTCCACCCTCTCCCAAGCCCTCTCCTTTAGAAAATAATTAGTACTCAAATGTGGTCCATAATCAGCAGTCAAACTGGTTCAGAATGCTAATGCTATCACTGTCATTGTGCTTGTATATTTGAGGTGGACATAACAGAAGGCTCACCGTTAATTTGTCTTTTTATTCTAGTTCATGCCTTTTCAATGTCTTTATATTCTTAGTTTTAAACATTATGCAAAACTTTTTTTTTTTTTTTCTCCTCTGTGTAATTACTGGAACACATTTTGGGTTGAATTAGGAAAAGCTGTGGAAAAGAAAGATAACATTTCTACACTGTGGTGCACACTGGTTTCCCATCAGTGAGTATTAACCAACCTTTCCCAGAAGGACCCGCTCACGTCTTCTCTCACTGAGAACAACAAAAGCCCAGCAAAGATGCATCCTTGGTGCAGGCAGAAAGCTTCTTCATAACAACTTCAGGCTTATCCCCGTCTGACATTAATATATGCACTGTTAGAGTAACTACAGTTGCTGCCATCAATATATTCCTGAAGCAGTCTCCATGTCTGTCAATACTTCCCGATTCAACAGACTTGAGTAAGAGCATCATTCTTCTGCTTCTGCTCTGGCTGACAAAATGGGACCGACGTTATCAGTTAAAAAAAGTCTTTTGAAAAACACCAAGAAACAGTCATATCAGCACTTCTGTTAGAAACAGAAGTCAGCTCTTGACTTCCAAGAACAGTTTTGGCAACAAGCCTAAATCAGCATCCACTCCAGACAGAAAAGGGCGGGGGGGGGAGGAGGAGAGAGAGAAAAGAAAAAGCATATCACAGATGAAAATAAAAATAAAAAGAGGAATGCCGCAAAGAAAGTCTCTTCCCCATCTCAAGTAGAAAAAGGAACTAAGAAATGCTCTGAGGCCTAAATGATGCATATAGGTTTGTAGATCAACCCTTGAGCCATATAGAATAATACCAAAGCTGCAAGTGCTCTTTACATCTGCACAGATTTACAGCGTAGTCTTTTCCAAAGACGGGTGTTCAAACTGAGATCTACATGTGCGTACTATACCAGAGTGAGAAAAATCACTTCAGTAGTCCAGTATGGCTAAGACACAACCTGAGTTAAACCAAATGCAGAAAAAGACTTATGGAAAAATAGCAGTCTGTAATGAACTAGCTTCATTTTGTTCACAGTTTATCGCTTCATGGAAAATACAGTTTAACTGAATGTACTCATTATGTGAATACATCAAAAGTTCTCTTAATTTTTAAGCACACTGTGGACTGACAGTGAGTCATTTGCTGTGAGTGTTGGAATACTTGATCTTTAAGAAGTCTATGATGTGAATGGGGAGATATGACAAGATAGAGTTTCTTTTGCCCTATGGGATGTGTGTAACACAGTCACTAGGAGAACTTTACGAAAAGCCCTAAAGCTCCGAGTCTCTCTGTGAAAGGACTTGCAATTTATGGTGAAGTGATAGATAAAGAGAATCATGAAAACACTAAGGGGGTTTTTTTCTTTCTTTTTTTTTTCCCTTTCTGGGTCACTTGTGCTTTGCCTGAGGCATCATTCCAAAAAAAGTTAGACTGCTGTAAGATTTATTGGCTGGGACCAGAGTTTGAATGCAATTTTCTCTCGTCACATTCACAGAAAGATATTGCATCTTCCTGTACTATCCTAGCTAAGAAAGGCATATTTAATTGCTTCTGTGCCAGGTTCTGGTTGGGGGTTTTGGGAACTCGCTTCTATCACTGTGTCAAGTAATACCATGGCACTGTGTACAGTTCCACTCCCAGTGTGTATACTCAAGTGTGGAAACTTAAAATTTGTTTACCAGGAGCACTGATGTGAGCAAAATTTGATTGCTTGAATGTTCTCAGAAAGCAAAACACAGAAGTTGGACAGTGCCTAGAGTAACTTTGGTTTTAAATTCAAGAAAACAAATCTAAGAACTAGGAAAAATTCTAACCCAGGTAAAAAATCGAGTTCTAAATTATATTTAAACTAAATTTAGTAAATAATATCAACTTTGTCCTAGCACTGATGGCTGACGGTTTATTAAACTGGAGCTGGATAGGGCCTGTAGCAATAGGACAACGGGTAACAGTTTTAAACTAAAAGAGGGTAGATTCAGGCTAGATATAAGGAAGAAATCTTTTATAAGGGTGGTGAGGCACTGGAACAGATTTCCCAGAGAGGCTGTAGGTGTCCCGTCTCTGGAAATATTCAAGGTCAGGTTGGACGGGGCTCTGAGCAACCTGACCTAGTGGAAGATGTCCCAGCTCATTGCAGGGGGCTTGGGCTAGATGACCTTTAAAGGTCGCTTCCAACTCAAACCATTCTATAATTCTATGATCGTGCCAACTTAAAATAATTATATACACATATATCTCTGTACATACAAAGATTTATAATATGGCCATATTTCTTTCTTACCCTTTGGAGCCTTTAGCTTCAGTACGGAATTAGAACCACCCAAAGTTCATAAGAAACGCTGGGCAGACAGAGTAAGATCCTAATTGACTACGATCACTGGCAGCCCAGGACAGAGTCCTGCGTTTCCAGTTGATCTGCTCTTAGGTGATAATCCTCAGGAAAAAAAGCACAAACTCTGATGGGTCTACCAAAATCTCTGGCAGCATCCTCCTGCCACCTTGACTATTAAAACACAATTATTAGAGTGAACAGCTAAGAACTATTATCAGGTTATCAGCCAATGCCCAGGCTATTGGATGCCTGTAAAATATCACCTGACAGAGGACTGGAGACATTTTTGAGTATAGAAGAGAAAGGGGAGGGGAATAAAAATAAATTTCAAGCCACAAAAGCTTTACCTAACAGGATTATTAAAATGTGCCTCTTCCTTCTAGCACCATTCCAAGTTTCGCACAAGTTATAGATAATAGATAGCATCCAAGAAATTAAAATTCCGCCTAATAACCAAAACCAATCAACGTTTGCAACACTTGCTGTTGATCAATACCTGAGGCACCTTACCCTCGCCCTGTGTTTAGTGCCATCCACCTGGAAAGAATGTAAGCTAACAACTGGCCAGGCAGAACCAATGACATTTATAGATTTCTTCCTCTATTTATCACATCTAACTGACAGGAATTAAAACATTTTAAAAACCCCCACCACTATATCTAGAATAAACAGTTGACTACTAGGAAATACATAATAGGAGGAAACAACTTGGGAATATTATGCCTAATAATTCTTCCTAATATCTCACTGTCATCCCTGACAAACTAAATCAAAGCGACATCTACAAACCCTGACACAGCATTCCAGCAAGATGTTATTAAATGTATTTTTTTCATATGAAGTGGTATTATGTCAATAACTGTCCTCAGTAAGGGGTGTTTAGGGGATTATTTCCATGATTACTCTCTCCATATATTCTGATCTGAAAATACAGGTGAGTTATTAGTGCTGCTGCTGTTGTTCATACCTTGAAAACAGCCGGCCTGTGGCTGTTGTGTTGCACATCATGAGAAAAGGAGTCCTTTGCTTGGGACATCTTTGAGTGCATTTCTTCAGAAATGACAACTGAACATTTGTCAGTCTTAGCTTCACACTGCATCTTTCCTCCTCTCGTGCCAGAAGAGCACATTTTCAGTGAGAACGCCACACCATATGCAAAGCCACCTCCTTAGCAATGCTAATGCATCGCTTGCCACCCAGCTCAAGGTTATGTTTCTTTTTCCCAGTGACGCCTTCATGCTCTCAGTGCTCTGACTAGTCACTACGAAAGGGAGGTTTTGCCATTGGCTTAAATGAAGAGTGGGTTTTCCTTCAGAGTTTTTCTGAACAATAACTTCACGTATTATCAAGAGTTTGGGTTTTAAAACTGAAATTAGGAGAAGAAAAATGCTCTAAAGTAGAGAGCTACACAACTTGTACTCCTATTTTAAGGGCAGGAATCTAATATGGTTCTGTGCAAATCTGTAGGGCAAGAACATGAAATAATAACAATATTATTATATTTTAATATTCATAATGCAATGAGAGAATGAGTAATACACTTTCATTTCTACATCCCTGAGTGGCCAACGTATGAAATGCACCTTCTCATCTCCCAGGCCTTGGTGATTTTAGACAGGGGGATATGGAGAAAAAGCTTCGAAGAGGATGATACCGTGTTGTGCTGTTTCTGATCTGGCTATCTGAAAACCAATAAAGTCTCTTAATCAGTCACAGCACTGCAAGAATTAAAAAAAAAAAAAAAAAGGGGAGGTGTGGGGAATAGGCCTGAGCTAGTCCCTTTTTGTTGCTTCTCCTAGGTGGCACAATCATGGGCCAAATATTATGGCCCCGCTATATGAAAACACATCGTTATAAGATCTCCTTCAGCAGTTGTGGAGCACTGTTTGCAGTGCATATTGTCACCTTCAAGTCCAGCCATGGTGAAGAGCTACAGGCAAGAACCATTGATGAAATCATGCCCAAAACACTGCTACAGGGAAAGCCCAGAACTAGGCTGAGATTAACCACTGAAGATCTATTAAAAAACCAACCAACCAACCAACCAACCAACCAACCAAACAAAAAACCCACAAACTCAAAAAAACCCCAAACTCATAAAAGGTCATGGCTGAGAAGAAAATCAGGTACTTTGCAGGTTACTCAACAGAAGAAATCAGAGCCAATTTACTGAAATGAGCCAGAAGGTAACTTCTTCAGAGGAAATCCTGAAGGAATTAAGATTCACCTGTTTTGGTAAAGAAATTATTCCCAGAAAATGCCACATTGGCATTTTCTGGATCATTTTCTATTTCATAGTTGTGGCACTGGGAAGATATTACAAAAAGTAATGACCGCTCACTTTTAACAGAAAACATCAGAGACCTCTTCATTTCACTGAACCATTAATCGCATAATAATGAATGTTTATTAGTCTGTCATTCCAGAGACCAAAGTTTATTGTCATTTAAAACAAAAAAACTCTCCCACAAACTGCATCATAAATGTACCAAAAACTGATGGGCTCTGAAACTAGAGTGCAGATTTACTGAAACATGAAATACATAACTCATTTGCCATGGGGAAAATCTAATTGAGATTGGGGGCAGGAGGGAGATCTTAGCAAGAAGTATTGCATTCAGAGAAAAACAAGAACAAGAACAAAGAGAAAAATCAAGATTGATTAAGGGAAGTTTCTCCTAGGATTTACACAGTCTCTATTTTGATATTTCTGAGTGCTTTGCTGATCAGACATGCTCCCACTTTTATAAGAAAAGCAATTACGTTTTACCAGAACTAACCAGAATACTTTTTTTTATATGTATTTCCTACCAAAAGTAATATATTTAAAAGGAATAACATGTAAAAATTCCAAAACTAAAACCAATCAAACAAAACCAAAAACCAACCACAGAATCAAACAAAAAGCAGATTACATAGAAGCATTAATCCACTTCATTGATTTGTCTTGATAGCTAAGACCATGTCTGGAACTCTTCCTCATGCTTTAAATTGGTAATTTTTCATGTTTCAGTGTGAATTTATGGATCTTCAAAATGAGAGAAGGGCGCTGTGTAGTTTAAAAACTCAAGTGTTAATAACAAAGCACAAGTAATATTTTTAAACTACCAGTCTATGACTTTTTTTTTTTTTTTTTTTTTAACAGCACATGTACAGGAAAAAAGCCCTTAAAATATGGGCAAATACAGAAAAAGAAAGGTTTCACATAACTCTGGATATAGTTTTGGTCCGCTTACTTCTGGGGAATATGAGCTCCTAAAGTTGTCATCTGGGGTCAGAAAAGTAAAGTTAATCCCTCTAACCCCCAAGGTGTTTACAACTGACAAATCCTGAACCTGACATCCATAAATCCATTTCTAAATTAATGGCAGGATGTATAGTTTTGGCCAGATAGCTGTTATAACAACACACTCACAAGACTCATGTTTCCAATGAAATGCCAGCCTCCTTATTAACATAAACCTTAATAATTAACTTAAAATACAAAGTACAGAAATATATCTTTTTTTCATCCATCAACAAAGACAATATAACTAGTGCAAATGCAAAAATTTAAATAATAAATCTTTGCAAAATTTACTTTTGAGTGTACAAAATCAAATATGGACTATTAAAGTGGTGGAAGTTTTTTGAACATTTTATTCTACAATGTTGGAAATATTTCCGTCCACTTTTTTTTTCCCTAATAATATCGTTATCCCAACTCTCACGTTTGTGATGGAGGTTCATATAACTTATGTCTTTTTCATTCTCCTTACCCTTGAATATCCTATGATATTTGTGAAATTCAGTGATTACAGCTTAGAGTGGAGAAATCTTAAGCTAACTTTCTAGCATGTATACCAGTACCTTCTTTGCTACATTACTCTTAAACTCAGCTGAAAATTATGCAGTCTCCCTCTCATCCTGTTGGAGAAAGCCCAAATTTGGACCACTTTCAAAATTTAACAAACATAATGTGGACTAGGAAACATACAATGCTTTATTATTTTTAGAATCGTATTCCAGTGTTCATACCATACTTTGTAGGCAGGATTTATTATTTTAATTTCTCTTAAATGAGGAATCAAAATTTAAATATAAAATTTACTCAACACTACTCCTAAAAATTTGACTTAGCAACCGAAAACAGATTTTACCCCAGGAGTCTTTAGTGTTTCTTCAAATTACATTCAAATGCTTTTTATATCTGTTCTCTAACAGATACAGCAATCGCAAAGCTATAATCCTGCTGCAAACATAACCATGACACCAGAAGGCAAACTGATTACATCTTATGAGATCCACACTTCCATGTAAATGTGTTCCAGTAGCAAAACTCACTTAGGCAAGTTCTGAGCCTATTTCCCCTGTAATTTCTCAGCAGGAATCAACATAAGCAATACTTTGATGATCATATTTCTGCAGGATTACCTGCTATAGGCAGTACCTTTCTTTGCCTCTAGACAAAATAAAATAAATTAACACGTTCTCAGAAAGGCACTTCCAAAGGACTGAAATATGTCCCGCGCCTTTGTGGGAATCTATGCATTCCTAGCTTTTTCATACATATGAATTAGGCTGTCGCATTTTTTAAACAAACAAAAAGGTAGAAGATCTTGCCATGGTTTCAGCAACAGTTATCCCTTTGGGGTTTTTTTCATGCATTTTTCTTTTACTACCATCCTTTCATGACCAATTCGGCAGTTATTTTCATTGCCAAAAATAATTTTAAAAGCTCTCCTCATCCCTGAGAAGAAATCCCATCTAGTGGATGGCACACAGAGCCTGCAGCACGGGAACTCCTCTATGCCAAGCGCCATTCCATCAACAAATTCCTCTAATTCTGAAAAAGTTACTCTCTGCCTCATCTCAGTCTGTCTGACTCCTTATAGTTTCCATTGACTCAAATGGTGATTGCATTCGCTCACTCACCTTCAAACCAGGATTTCATTTTTCTCCTGCAGATTCCCCTGCAGTAATAGCTAGAGATTGGATTAGTCCTTCAAGAACAGCTGCACTTAAGCAGCGACGCACTTCTCCAAAACCAAGCAAAAGCACAGCTAATATTGCCTGCCCTGTTCACGTCATGTTTTCATCATTTTCATATGTACAACAACATTAAAATAAACATACCTCACGAGTCAAGGTGTACGGTAAAAGTCACAACCCCCCCAACTCAACCTGCTCCTTCCCACTGCCCTCTTGTGCAGAACGGAGGAGTTCAGCCATGCGAACCGCCCGGGCTGGTGTCCCACCAAGGAGAGGAATGCCAGCACAGACCCTCTCTCCCGGTGGTGCTGGGGGCCGTGGACCCTGCTCTGCCCGAGGAAGGGTGTCGTCCGGCTGCCCCACGGTCACGCAAGCCCTGCGTTGCGCCCACCAGCCCGCCGTCTGCTATCCTGATCTGCAACAGCCTCCTCTGCAAACAGAGATACCTTTCTCTGCTACTTACAGACTTCGGGGACTCATCTGATCCAAAAGTATAAACACCCTCATAGAATTAAGTGATGACATTTGGCCCCGATTTTGGCACCATACTGAGAATTTGGGCTTTCCTGAAAAATCAGACATCATGGAGTTAGAATTCAGTTCTCAGAGTGACATTTACCTTTCTCAAATTATTTAAAAGTAAATCTTAGAAATGTCATAATTTTTTTTTCCTTTAGATGGACCCATATAAACCCAAAACAATCCTTTGATTAAATTACTAAGAAAACTTGTTCTGTCATGGCAGGACGTCTCCAACACTAAACCTGATTTTCCATCTCATCGACTGTATTTAAACAAGTTGAGAAAATTCTTATAGAATACAAATCTCTTTTTTCTTCTTAGGTACATGCAGCTACACATGACTACTACCAAAAATACGTGTTCCTTTCATGTGTTTGTACAGCTATTTGTAACCGATGCTAGATTCTTGTTCACAGAGTGATTTTGAACACAAATGTGATTTGAGGGACCTTATGCAGGCCCTAATTATCTAAATTCCTCAAAGTATGAAAGGAAATGTTAAGTGAACTTCAAAATAAATACAAGGTCTCAGCATTAATACCTGAGAAAATCTTGAAGGTGTGCTATCACCAACATTTTGAAAGTATCTGTCTTTTCACCTCGCATAATTATGTACTGTATTTAGCTGGAATTTTTGAAACTTCAAATTCACAAGAGACACAAATAACATATATTCATTAATTTTAAAGAAAAAGTCCTATTACTAATATAAATTCATATACCAATTTATGTCTTTTTTCCTTTTCTTTGTACAATTTACTGCTAATGTTTCTGATGCCTTGGTTTATAACTAGTCAAAACATTATTTAATACAATGCAATTCCAAACCGTAACTGCACAATCTTAAAAAGGTATTTAGAATAGTCTCTGGCATTGAGAAACAAGCTAAAAACAAAAATGAAAAAGCCTATATTGTTATTGAAATTAATTTCAAACATGATATTACTCCTGAGTTATATGCTGCTGTATGGATTTGCTAATAAAGATGTAACTATTACCAAGGCCACTGCTAAACACAATGAGAAGTAACCATACACATGGTTTTATTCTGTTAGTCAAAATATTTCTAAGTGACTCAGAAGTGACACAGGGATTAGGAAGAGTCTGGCATTTGGAAAAACACAACAAAACAAAAAAGCCAAAGCCAAGAAACAAACAAAAAAAGCAAAGCAAAGCAAAAAGAGTCTTAACCAAAACAAACAGGATACTTTTGCTATGTTGTCTAGGAAGTAAATGGATGAATGAATGATAAAACATAGTGATAAAACAATAGATTGTATTATTTTCGGATGCAGTAGTTAAATATGGACAAGGAACACTGGCCAAAACTAAGGCTACTTCCAGTACTAAAAAATATTCTGAAATCACAAAGGTTAGATATTTTCTCAGTATAGTAAGGCCCTCAGTAGTATCTACTTTGATTGAAAGCACAATGAAATTTGAGACACAAATCATCTGCTATTTTGTATGGTTAGCATGGTGTGGCTCCATTTTTGATTGACCTCTGGGCACTCTCCTAATAAAAATGACTGCTAGTAATGAAACAATCCAAAAAAATAGCCCTACTTCTAAATATACCATCACAAAGTTGTCAGAAGCCCAAGTTCTATACCTGAGTTTTGGTGTTTGAACCTCTAAAATAAATACGGTAAGAGAACAAATATCTATAACATAATTGAAACATCTAGGCAGAATTTTCTAGTTCTATTTGTAGGAACTGTAAATACATTTACTGTATTTTTCAGAAATGTTGTTCAGGGATACAGAAAAACAGTTTTCTCAAATTGGCTTTTGACTTTGAAAAGCTCACAGGTTTCATCTGTCAGAGAAACATTAAAAACAAACAAAACCAACCTTACAGGTTAAGATGCAAAGGTATATTCAGAAGAATTTTCAAAATAAGCAAATTGAAACTTAAGAACACACTAGGTATTGTAAAGTATGTCTCAAATTATCCATTTCAACCCCTTTTCAATTTAAACGAAGTTTAGAAAAATTCAAATTTATTTCCTTCCTCTCAGCGGGCTGATCTGAAGCAGCTTTTCTCCTGTTCCCTCCTTGCTCTGATCTGAATGTTTAATGCTTTATTTTATGTCCGCCTTCTTAATCTCTCTTTCAGATAATCCCTTGGACATACATTGTCTGTCTCAAAGTTTTTTCTTTCATTTGGTTATATTTCAGCTTTGCAAAATCACACAGCTATTTGACTGAATCTTATGGAATTTAGCTATAAAACAATGCGGCAAATTTTTCTGGTCAGTTGGCTAGTTTCCACAGCAGCAAAGCAGCAAACGTGGACTAACCCAAACTTTCCTGAAGCCAGGACAGCGTACTCTCAAAGAACGCACATTTCCAGGGCATTAGGATAGCTAGTTTCAGGTTTCTGGGAGGGTTTTGTGCTGGGCATCTCACTAACAAGTCAGAGGTACTGACTCGGGCAGGTTCCCTGATTTTCGTAAGTGAACAGGGAAAGATACAGACCGGAGATTGGCAAGAGATTTAAAACTGTTAACTATCAGGTCAGAGGTAGATTAGAGTGACACAGCTGAATGCTTGTTAGCATCTCTGGCCAGTGGCTGAAATAATTTCAGAAAATCACAATCTTATTTCAGCAGAAATAAAACAACAGACAACATCCTTTACTACAATACACCATCACCTTACGAATATCTTCAATGCATTTTATCTACCTTACATATTCTTTTCTCCTAATCAGATTTAATACTTTAGGAAACAAAGGGCAGGGGCACGTTGTTCTTTAAGCAGCTACCCACACTTGCAACGATCGTCCCTCCTTCTCATGGCAGCTTTGTTTCTATAAAAGTCTTTGATTAAGGGGAACTGTCTAATGCCTCCTGGAAATTCTAGCAAGCTGCATCAAGCAGATCAAATCAGGTTTGCCAAGCATGAATTCCCTTTAAAAAGACTCTTCCTTGGTGTATTGTATTTAGCCCTGTGTTCCCCTATTCACTATTTGCTATGGTTTCTCCTCATTTGTCCCATACAGTCTTCATTCTACCTGAATGGGTGGTGGTTCCCGGCTCTCTCCTGGAGTCCTGGCATCACAAAGAGGTACCAAAGTTTTAAATGAGAAGCTTCACATCACATTTGGTAACTTATCTGAGCTGCTCCATCTCAGAGTTACTTAAAAACTCTTCAGCGATTAGTATCTGATCTTGGGTATTTATTAACATTGACTTTGCCTATTTATCTGTAACTTCTTTGGTCAAGCCCTTCAATCAGATCCTCTGATAACACTTTCACAGAGGTGGGTGTTAGTAACAAATATAAATCATTTCACAGCACAGTTTATTTATTAGCTTCTCCAACCATAGTTATCTCCACTGGCATTTCTACAATCATTAAACCAAAAGCAATTCAGATTTTCTACCCCTCTTTTCCAAGGCCAATATTTATTGGAGCACAACCCAATTGCTAGTCCAATAAGTTTCTAATTCTCCCTGATAAGTATGTGCTTATACATAAAACCAAAACCTTGTGGAAGACCATTACATACAAGAATAAAATCCCTAAAAAAGAATTGGCCATAAGCAAATTCTTCATGTGCTGAACCACCATCCATTGGATGACAACACTAAACTAGAAGCAAGGTAAATTCTTTGCTATACATCTAGCAATGTTGTGAAAATTCATACAACTCATTCATACCCTGTAGTGCCATTTTGTCTTCCATCATTGGTCTGTTCTATGTAGATCTATTGTCCTACTTGGCCCGTAAATAGCTTAAAGCATAGGACACCTTGCAAAAAAAGCAATGCAGGTATTGTGTGAGCAAAATTTTCAGAAATGGCTAACAATTTTGGATGTTCAAGTTTAGAAGCCTCAAAAAGGACTATTTTTCAGATGGCAGCTGCTTAACTTCTTAAAGCTTTTTTAAGACATCTTAAACTGACTTCTCAGACACTCAGACTTACCATTTACTTTTCAAAATGTCAGCCTCAGTACTACAGATAGCTTAATACCAAAAAAAGAGCCTTTTTGCTTTCTAAAGCGGCTCAGATTAAAGTTATGTAATATAGCAGATAACCATGAGCACTTTGGGAACCAAAAGGCTTTGTGATGTTTCAATATACTGTGAATTTTGTTTGCAATTGACAACTCTGCAATTCCTTTCACTCTGCGCAAATAACTGTTTTCTCCCATTCCACAGCTGAACCAAGGGCATGACAAATCTCAAATTTTGTTTAATAGCTTTCTGAAGGCTGGGGTTTTGCCAGTATTATGCCTGATACAGTAGAAATTATCATCATCTGGATATCAAAATAGTTATTTTACATTCTTATCAATCCACTAAAACAAAAGAAATAAAGGAAATTAGATATGAATTGAGACAATACACATTGTACATAATTGTTTTTTATTGGAAGCCAGGGCACGAATGTATCAGTGGATGCCGGATTAAGAATCAGTCTGAATTTCACATATTAAACCTGAATTAGGATTCTTTTTGAGTAACGGGAACAGAAAAAATAAAATACAAAAAGTATAAGAAAAGTAATCTACTGAAAATTGATATTTTTTTAAAGAACTGTTAAAAAGTAAGGGAAAAAAAATCAAAAGAAACCAAAGGAAGTCAAGCCACAAGCGGAACTGAACTTAGCTGAAAAGCCAAGTGGAGTTAACAGATTTTAAGAGTTTGGTCTGCAAGACAAAAGACTACACCATTTTTTACTCTGATCCCTGGGACATTTTGCAGCCAAATGTTTTTTTATATCATAGTATAGTTGAAATAATCCTCTCATGAAGATGCCCACTCTCTACACTAAATCCCACTATACATCATTCCCAAAGACAAAGGAATTACAAAGGTGAAGAACCTGGAGAAAATCAACATCTATCTAGCGCATGGGCCAAGCATCCCCTACAGAAAGACCAAGAAGCTGTTTGTGCCTAGAGGAAAGACACGACAGAGCTCTGACTGCTGGGGAAAAAACATCCCCAGAGTGTCAAGTATGGAGGTCCTTTTCCTAAGAGACTGGAAGTCCCACCCACGCTGGGAGCTCCTTTCCAGCCTTGCGTGAGGAGGGAAGGGAAAAAGGATGCCAAGTTTACATCCCACCAATCTCTGTCACCTCCACTGACACCTGAGCTGAGATTCCCCAGGGTCCATCTAGGCATACAGCCTGACAAAAGCGTATTGCTGGCAAGCAACTCGCGCCTGGAAACTGGGAAAGCAGCACTCTCTTGCAATCAAGAAACAGTACTCCTTTAAAGCCTCCAGTCTATAAAATTAAATTACTGTGGTACGCTGTGGTCTTAAATAAAAGGAACGCATACCTTCTGTTTTTATAAGAAATCATGTTACAGGATATGATATTAATTATCTGTACCAAAATGTAATAAGAAACATAATCAAAAGATTATACACAGATCTGAAAAAGAACTAATTACAGTAAAACCTTGATATTTTTGCTAGTAGTCTCAGTCGGGGAAAATGGATATTCATCATGAGTACACTCCTGGCAGGTTATTCAGACAGAAAACATATTCACAAAAGAAACTGTGAAATAATTAATACACAAAGGACCTTTCTGATGATGCATAAACACACTACTCCAATGAAATGTTGCATCCAGATTTAAGTCAGATACCAGACCAATTTAACACAATCAGCAAAACCTTAGACCAGATATTAAAGTACTGTTACTTTTAATGATACCAGACAATACCTATGCACGTACCAGTAGAGCATAGCATCAGCAGTAGTTGTTTTTCTTTATGGGTTTACAAATACAATCTAAAGACAATTTCATCTGTGTTATTAGTTATGAACAGTTATCAGAGGTTGATATATAGGGCTATACAAATTTAGCTCATGTGGCTCCAAGCAGTCATTGGCAAATGACTTAATGGAAGGGTCCAGTTTCTCCTTATCATCAATTAAGATACATAATTTCCTCCAATAAGGGATTCCTGTTATTCTCACTGCTTTTCAAGATATATGCCTTCAAGACAGCACACTAATAGCTTTATCAGTGCAATTAAACCTTGTGTATTGGTTTTGCAATTTCTAAAACCAGTTCCTCTCTGGGTGGCATTCGTACTGATCAATACATGGTCCTCTGATGTGAGGAAATCTGGTTTCTTCTTGTGTCTGTATTTTCAAGGTCTCTGCTACAACCGTTCAGGCTGCGCTACGACCATTCAGACTACAATACGTTCTTATCCTATAGACTGCTCTGTGCAGCAGTGGTTTCCTGCAACCATATGCACAGAAAGTATACAATACTTTCTCAGCTACTGTTATCATTATCTGATTACAGCAAAGCTATTAAAAGCAGTTTGAATTTGTCTCTTTCTGGTTCATAGCAGAGATGTCACTTCTAAAGCATATCAAGCTGGCCTGGTTTTGGCAGGAGTTAATTTTCTTCTTAGCAGCATAGTGCTGTGGTTTGGATTTAGGATGAGAATAATGTTGATAACACACTGATGGTTTTAGTTGTTGCCAAGCAGTCAAGGACTTTTCAGCTTCTCATACTGCCCTGCCAATGAGAAGGTGGGGGATGCCCAAAAAGCTGAGAGGGGACACAGCCAGGACAGCTGACCCAAACTGGCCAAAGAGATATTCCATACCATACGATGTCATGTTCCGTATATAAATGGAGGGTGGGCTGGGAGGTGGGGCAGTTTGGGGTCTTGCAGAGCATTGACTTCGGGTGGTGAGAAATTGTGCTGTTCATCATTTGTTTTGTATATTCCTATTATTATCTTCCTTTTTTTCATCCTATTAAATTGTCTTTATCACAACCCACGATTTTGTTTTCCTTTTCCGTTTTCATTCTCTCCCCCATCCCACTGAGAGATGGGGGGAGTAAGAGAATGGCTTCGTGGCTGTTTTAGCTGCCTGCTGGGTTAAACCATGACACAAGAAAGACTGGGGCCGCCCTTCCCTTCTGCCTGCTCTTTAGTACCACTCAAGGCATTAGAAAAGCCTGCCTAAATAGGACACGTGGTGATTACTCAAGTCCATAATGTGGATAGAAAAGAGTATTTCTATCCCTAAATGACAGCATAATTCCTGTGCAATAAAAAAGCAACTTTCAAAATGGAGATTATACTTCCCTCCTCATTGAGCTGCTGTGAGACAGGGAAATTAAAAATGAGGCAGAAGCAGCTACTCATATGCTCTTGAGCAGGCTGCAAGTTATCCACAAAGTCCAAAACCTTGACACTAAATCTCTGTTCATGTCATTTTCTACCTGTGCCAACTGTGCACTCCGACTTTAGCTCCTCTCCAAAACACAGATGTCCCTGGAGTGCTATCCTGGGGGACACCTTCTGGGACTGCCCCAGCTGGGACAGCCCCGGGCAGGCGGCTGCACCATGGGCTGAGGGGGCTGCAAGCAAATGTTGGGTTAGCAGGCAGGAGCAGTTTTGGTCCTCTTAATTTCAGTTCCTATTCTAAATAACACACATCCTCACCATAAACATTTGTTTACTTTCTTCCTACCACACAGTACTACGCTTCCTGATCTTTGATGATACTACTGGTACTAGAAAATGAAAAGGAGCCTTGGGTTGTTCCCCTAGTAATTAACAGTGTATTTATCTGATAAGCATTTGACTTGACCATAAAATGCGACAATAGCAAAAAGTTCAGTATTTCCACACGTGCCAAGCAATTTGCTGCATAACCCTTCAACAAGTCATAACAATGCTGTACAGAGGTCATATCCTCCCTGAGAAAAAACCCTTAACGAACATAGATGTCAGCCTCTATAAGTAAAATTTCACAAAAGTCTCACTGGAAATTAGTTTTAGTAGCATGCACGCAGATGCAGCATATTAGGTAGGTTCTTCAGCTTTTTTTTTTTTTTTTTTTATTCCTCCCCTGAGATGCTAGGAAAAGCAGCGCTGATGGTCAAACAAGAAATTCTGTAAGTGGAGATAACACCTCCAGCAACGCACCTCAAAGAGCTGTTGAGTGCATGACTTAACATCAGCTAAGCATACTGCCTACTCTTTCTTCTCCCTCCAAGATTATTTTCTTCAACAGAGCCACTCATTTGTATCTTTTTAAATTATAAGAAAACTATACTAAATGAAGCTATATTGTCTGGAAAAAGCATTAAAGTGACCTGATCACTTTTTCTGTCTCTTGCTTGACAGCCAGAACATTGCAACAACTGATTTGGGACTGTGTCTGTTTTCATCAGTTTGTAGAAAAGGAAAAACAGGTTTATTGAAGCATTTAGAACCTTCTTTTCACTGAGCCAAGTGCATCATAAAGAGAAAAAAATCTAATATCTACAGCAAAATAAAACGAAAAATTGCTGTCGTTATATCCCCCTCTCAAAATCACAATGGTCTCATGCCAGGTTATATCAAGCTTTTTTGATCTGCAACAGACTTATATTTTGACTGTTACATGGAAACAAATTAAATCAAGTGATTTCACATGATAAAGCAGTAATAGGTCATTTTACAGCATAGATGTTTTCCATAATTTTGATTCCAGTTTTGAAAAGGGGAGTGTAAAAAAGGAAAGAGGACACTTCAGATTTTCCTGATTATCCCATTCATTTTCTTTATACTTGAGTTCTAAATTAGGCAGTTGTTCATACCTCTAATCATAACAATAAATCTAATCTCCAAACATAAACCATTCAAGAAGTATTGCAAGATCCTCCAAAAAACAAGTTTTCCTTGGCGTTTTGTATTTTTAAACTATGAATTATACATCAAAGTCAAAAAAGAAGAGTTAACAAAATCAATTTATGCAGTCTTCATCAATTATTAATGTGAACTGAGAAATATCAAAGACTTTTTTTTTCTCTTCACTATATACTCTGATTTCTCTTTCCACTCATAGCATAGCTCATTTTTGCACTGTATTTTGCTTTTTTGCCTTTTATTTTTGTACACACTACATAAGGACTTCCGGAAATGACAGCTAAGATAAAAGCCTATGAAATCTTCCTTTTTTTTCATCTTTCTTTCTTTTTTTTTTTTATCATTCTGAGAAGAAACAAATCATATTGACCTTAAAATCAAGATATTAAAAAGAACTGGCCTCCATAGTACTTTTAAGTACCTATACAAACACGTGTGCACAAATTTTAAACACATATCATGTGCTCTCAAACTGTGAGCTTCCTATGCTGCATCCTCAGAAGAGATGTTTCAGCAGATAATATTCTTCATAGCTGATTTTTTGTATTAATAACTATCGTGCACATAATGTCAGTTATTTGCTGCAATGTCAAACACTCCATTGTGGTCAAAAAAACATCAAAAATTCCTTGAAAAATGAGAGATAAAAACATCAAAATTACATGCTCTGGTGTTTCCCTTGCCCTCCTGTTGTTTTTGCTAATGAATCTTATTTAGTGTGCATCTATAGGGAAAAAAAAGAACAGATACAATCGAAATAACAATTTGATCTGTATCTAAACCAGCCAGTATCAAAAACATCAGGCGTAGAAAGAATTAATTGTTACATTTTGTTTGTGGAATTAACATAAAATAATTATCTGTGATCTCCTTGATTTAGACAAATATTCACCACCACCGCTTTTAAAGCTTCAGCAACACAATAAAACTTGAAGCGAATCCTGAAAACTAGGTTTAGACATTCGTTATCGTAAACGTCCTCAAGACTTCTTTACAAATTTCCTATTACTGCCTAGCTGTCTTTTTTACACGGTGTCTGTTCCCTTCTGGTCCGTACTCAGTTCAGAGGAGGAGGTATTGCACAGGAAGCCATTGGGAATCATTGGGTTGAATCCCATTTACTCAAACTTTTGCCATCAACAGAGTCAAGGTACCACCCTTGCCATCTTGATGTGGCTTCATAATTCTTATAAATGTCATAATTTCCTGAAGCAAATTCAGGAGACTTGGAGACCCTTCAGTTTGTTTCTTGGGGAGCTGAATATTGACCCAGCAGTCCAAATAAAGAAAAAAATAAATTACTTGAAGTTACTTCCATGGCTGTATACCAACACATTGTTCCATTCTTGTAGTATATAAAAAGAGTCAAATTAAGATTTTTATTCTGTAAGATAGTTGAGCTCAAGGTGGTTTTGCCAGTGATTCTGGTTTTTGCTCAAGTTCCCAGAGCTGAGAGCTATCCTCATTTTTTGTAAGCTAAGATACCCCTCTGAAACATGTAAGCATATATTTGTAGATACATTTATATTATTTTGCTGCTTTAGAATAGCTTTATTTTTTTCCTGCGTTTTCTTTTTTAAATCCATCAAGATCCCATTTCCATGGGAGTTTAAGTCCTGCCGTTACTTAAAACAAGAATACATCCTTTTCATCTCTTCTCTCCCCAAAAAGCACGTGGCCACCTTCTGAAGCAAACTTAAAGAATTTATTCTCTAAATAACGGATAAGGCACACCCCGCCCTCGTTCAAAGGCAGAGGCACAACCTCTCCCCAGGAGCTGGAGCAGATGTGCTGTTCCTACCAGCTTCTGAGTGTGGCGTGTACCAGGGCAGCACCACGGGGCTCATTTGCCTTCTGCCACCTGCAAGCACTAGCAGCAAAAATACGTGGCAAAGAAAGCATCAGGATATCCTGGACAATCTGATTTTCCAAAAGAAGGAATCCCTAATTTTATGCCCCAACATTTTAATAAATGCACTGGAGACATTTTTTATTATCTGTGTTTTTGCCAAAAAGGAACAGCTGTTAGCTAGCATCGTAGCCTGCATAACCCTGCGTGGTTATTTTTCTAGCCTAGCCTCTGTCTAAAAGCTACCAATATCATTGTACCTTTTCAGGAAATTTTATCTATCCAGCAACCTCCTCCTCCAGTCGTAATACATTTACCATTCAGTAAAAAATGGGACATTATTAGATAATAAGATGTACAATTCACATCCTAGTGTTTGTAAAACAGTAGCTTATGAGTATGCTACTTTTGTTAAAACAATTAGGGCATCCACCCACCTCCATGTTTTGGACTTTAATATTGGCACTTTAAATATTCTACATTTTGGCTTGTCCCATACTGACTTCATGTGTCTCTTTGATGGATAATCAAAAGTAGTCTATGTATTTTGTAGCAATATACGTGGTATATATAGTAAATATCAGTATATTTGTCTACAATACACCTTTCACAGCGGAGTATCCTTTCAGCACTCCCCATCACCATATGATACACCTTAGCTCTTTTTACTTCCATCCTAGTTAACAAGTTTTATTCACATCTTTAACAACCCACTCCTGTGCAGTCAATTTTACACTAGACATTTGTTTATACTTCTATGCTGGTTTTGGTTGGGATAGTTAATTTTCTCCATAGTGGCTGGTATGGGACGACGCTTTGGATTTGTGCAGAGAACAGTGTTGGTAGCACAGGGATGTTTTTGTTATCCCTGAGCAGTGCTCACACAGAGCCAAGGCCTTTGCTGCCTCTCACCCCACCCCACCAGCGAGAGGCTGGGGGTGCACAAGGAGTTGGGAGGGGACACAGCTGGGGCAGCTGACTTTAACTGACCCAAGGGATATCCCATACCATATGACGTCACGCTCAGCATATAAGGCTGAAGGAAAAAGGAGGAAGGGGGGGACGTTCAGAGTGATGGCGTTTGTCTTCCCAAGTCCCCATCAGGCGTGATGGAGCCCTGCTTTCCTGGGGATGGCTGAACACCTGCCTGCCCATGGGAAGTGGGGAATGAATCCCTTGCTTTGCTTTGCTGGTGTGCGCGGCTTTTGCTTTACCTATTAAACTGTCATTATCTCAGCCCACGAGTTCTCTCACTTTTACTCTTGTGATTCTCTCCCCCATCCCACTGCAGGGGGGAGTGAGCGAGCAGCTGTGTGGGGTTTAGCTGCCAGCCAGGGTTAAACCATGACAACTTCAAACCTGATTCCTGTACTCTTACATAATCTAGTGTGCTCACAGGCACACTAAATTAACATTTCTTGGCTTTCCTTAGATATAGTTTGGGGATGAAATTCAAATTCACACCAGCTTGTTTCAGCAACAACATCTCTGAAAGTATCAATTCCATTCCTTTCTCAAAGATATCCCCGAACACTGGAAAACAGCAACTCAATTATATAAATAATTGCCATTTCAATAATATAAAGAAACATTTGAAAAGGCTCATTAGCAAGCAGTATAGAATATATAAAAAAAATCACCAACAGTATATTAGAAAATTGGGCTATTTATTAACAAAATTTCTTTGCTAATACAGAAAGAATACTTAAAGCAACATATAATTACATTTAGAAATAATATTCAATTTGGTTTTCCAGAACCTGAGATCTCAGCATTCGTATTGTCTGCTGACTTCATCACAGTTGAAGAGACGGTCCTTTCCTACAACCGCTCTTAAGAACAGGGACTCCCTTTCCTGACAGCCTAGGTGAATGATTCTAGCAAGGACCGCATGGTGCTCCTTTGTTAGACATAGGATTTTGGGGTTACTTTTTTTAAGCAGCCCTGAAAACATTATCTGTTGTCCCTCATTTATTCACAGTGGCTCATTAGTGAGATTTTTTTTAAAGAACAAAACCACATTAGTTGGATATATAGCTCACGTGGTTCATAAAGTAGCATCAATTAGACATGTTAAAATGTTATTCCCCACCTCGTGAGAGAAAAAGAATCCATGTTAGCTGTGCTTTGTGTTTTCTAGATTAATACAGTAGGCTTTCACCTTGAATAATGCATGACTGCTTGGATTAAAATGAAAGTATACGTTTTTTGTGTCCTATTATCCATTTGGTGTTTTGTAAGGAAATCCCATCATGCTTCATCCATCAAAAACTGAAATTAATGATAAAATCCACAGATATCCAAAATGCTACTGCATTTATGCAACTTTCAAAGGAGACAGCATCATGATTATTTGTACTACTGTATTAATAGTTATAGGATTTGTAGCTTATTTCACATATTAAGAAATGCACTTCTAAGAACTGAATTCCTGGATACTAAGCCTTTTTTCTCCCTGCTTCGTGTATAGTTTGGCTTTCAGAAGGGCTTTCCATCCTTCCTGAAGTAGCAGAAAATATAATTTTCTGAGACAGAAATAAACTTGGGGGCATTTGCACATGGTCAGTGGCCCTGATGTACACGTGTGCATTGGCAAAGCAGAGCATTGAAAATAAGTTTTGTGAATCCTCCCACATTAAACCTTTTCAGTTTGATAGCATGCAGTTGTCAGTCATGGGAGGGACCAGGCTATAAGACCAAGGAACCTCTCTAATCTCATGGGGTCATTGCCTACAAGGATTCATAAGACATCTGTATTTCTAAGACAAGTCTCCTGGAAAAGTATTAACTGCTGTGAAAGAGCACACAGAAGCGATGCACATGAGAAAATACTGCAAATGGTACAATGGTGCACAATCATAACAGTCAGTCTCTTAAATGAAATGTTCTGCACCTAAGGAGGCCCTAGCCAGCACATCTCCTGTGTTCCTCTGTTCTCACAATTCTTCATTGTTTATTGCTGAAAATTTAGAGGTGTCACGTAGAGCAGTTTCATGTTTATGGCACCCTATACAAGCCATTGAACTTCAGTGGAGCTTCTGAAGTTTTAAGGAAATGTCAAGTCAATCCTTATATATGAGCAAAAGTAATATTTTTCATGCATCCATAGGCACTAAGAAGTTTGCTTCTCTACCTTTTGTAATACTATGAGAAAAGGTGCCATCAACCATTCACTACCCTATTTGAACATTTCTATTTTTAAGATGTACTTTAAATAAAATGCACGTTTAACAGAAGAGCCCTGATGATGGTGAACTATTCTGCTGTTGAGCATATAAATATTAGGTTTTATTAGGAAGGTTTATACTTCAATAAGCATGGCTCGAATCCTTTGTCCCATTGATCTCAGCAGTCTCTGGCATACCTGCTACAAATCTAAAACCCACTTACATATACAGAATGGACTTTATTTCAGGCAATAAACCTTTTATTTGTGCTCAAGTGCTTTGGTCTAGCCTCCACCAACTCAAGCTGACCCCTTTGGAGGAGCCCAGCCCAGCCTCAGGTGCCCTGTGGAGGCGTTCACAACCTGCTCTTCCTGCCGGGGGTGCAAAGGGTGACCAATGCCGCCACCACTAGCAAAACTCCTGAGGGCCGACTGAAAGACTGGGCTCTAACAAAGCATTTATTTCCATAGATTTGGAAGGATCCAGACAAGTCCCATGCTGTTCTATTGCACCTGTGTTTTCTGGGAGTGACAAAGGACCACCCACCCCACGTCCACATAGAGGTGGGCACCACCAGACTCGAAGATGGCACCACTGGGGTCAGCCCGGACTTCAGTCTGGGTTCCACCACAAAGATGGCGAGTCACAGCCACAGCAGCTGCGTGCCACTGTGGCTCCGCCAGCGTGTGCGTTCTCTGGCCTAATTCAGATTAAATGTCTGCGTCTGCTCCAGGAAGCTCTGTAATCCATATAACCCGGCGTGACCGAGAAACATTAGGGGGTAATATTCTGTAGTTCCCGAGGAGACATTTAGAGGTACATAGGAAATGTTACTTTTTTTTTTTTAATTTTGCACACACACTCTAGTTTCTCAAAGCTTCATTTACATTACTGAATACAAAGTTCAATTTATTTTAGTGGATTCAGTGAGATATCCACAGCCTTATACATGTCTACCTACCCCAGAATGAGATGTGCATTCAGTCGTGCACTTTGTAAGACATATTTTATGCTTCCATGTAATTTGTACAACTTATTATCAGGTTTACTGTCAGAGACAACAGAAAAACTGTTCAACTAAGAAAATAATTTATTTTCCCTTTATTCCGAGAGGGAGGGATACCAAGAATAATATGAAAAAGGTGATAAGCATGTATTACTGATTTTAAATATTAAAGGAATTTATTCAAGGGCTTTGAAATGTCATGGACATCAGGCTGTGAAATTATTATTTTGGTACTATATACAGTAAAATATAAGGGTGTATTAGTGTCGTGCTGTATGACATTTCCCAAACAATTACTTCCCCACATTCTATACCAATTGGATAACTTTTCACAAAATATAATTTTCAGGCTTTTGTTTCTTTTGTGTGTTTTAAATGAGAAAGCTATTAATAGCTTTATCTCCCCCACTCCATAACAGTCAACTATATCACACTTCTTGATTAAATGCATGCCTTCTTAAATGTATAGCATTCTTAAAGAGAATAAGTTTTTAATGTATTTCCCAATTTGTTTCTCAAAATTTTCAGCCACTAACATGAAAAAAAAAAGTAGAAAGTCTTTTTTTGAACACATACTGAACAACAGAGAAAAGCAGAGAACATATATACCTAAGATAAGATATATTTTCTGAGGAAAATGCTTTCACTGGTTGCAGTGATGCTGTTTCAGAAGATGTAAAAACAAGTGAACAGGTTTAAAAAAAATAAACGAAAAAGTTTTCACTTCACATCCAGGATCTCCCTTAGTAAGGTAGCAAGGCAGCACAGGCAGAGCTTGAACCAACAGCCCTTTAAACAGACACCGCTCAGCGCAAGTACTTACTGCACCGCAGCTCCGTGCCCATCCCCGTGGTGAAGCCCCACGAGGCTGCAGGCTCCCCGGGTGCGAGCCCCCCACTGCACCCAGCCCTGTGCAGCAACCGGAACCCCCTCTTCCCCCTCTCAGGGCCCATCCCACCCCAGTTAGCCTGTGATCCCCTCAAGTGACCTATAGAGGTGACCACGCATGGAGCTGGGCATCCTGAGCACGGTGACATCACCATACTTCAGTCTGCACCACCTTCTGGTTCCCGGGCTGCTGGGATTTTTCAGCCCCATGGTTTTGTTATGCCTGAGCTCCCATAAAGTGTTTCCTCAACACTTTGCTCTCCTATTTACGGATTTGAGATATACAGGAAAAATTCTAGGCTTATGGTAAGCCATTTGCAAATAGCACACAAGCGTTTTTATTGTGCAGTCGCATAATTTATTATGGAAGTAATTAATATATTCAATATGTGTTTCCTCCTAATAGCTATTTAGTAATTGATTCATAACACTATCACAGTATTTTCCTACAAAACGCAAAAGGAACAGCAGCGAAATGGACTATTACAGCTGAGCCCTATAACATGTAATCAGTTAGAACTGCTTTGCCTTCCACTTAGGCAATAAGCAAACACAATATTGTCTAATAAGTCATGGCTGCTGCATTGCTAGGCTCCGTACTAATCACTATTCTTAACATATGTGTAAATTATTACACCCTAACTCACATCCTGCAGTGCCTTATTACAATCTCCCATTTTTAAGTATAAGTAGAAAAAATACAAATTAAAGGAAATTCTTTACACAAAGAATGTCCAAAAAAATGGACTTCCTTAAAAAACCCAACAAAAACCACCAAACACCCTAAAATGCTGCCACTTTTTATAATTTATGTAAAAAACATAGAATCTAATAGAATAATAATTCAAGTACCTACTAGCAGCGTTTAATAGCAGCTCTCAGACTGGGACCCTACTGTCCTACCCGCAAACAAAGCATATTAGTCCCTTATAGTCCCTACCCCAACACTTTCATTCAGGAGACGATCTTAAGATAAAAATAACCCCACGCACATTTGCAGCAGAGTAGCCAATAAATATAGCAATGTATTTTAGTTTCTCACCTGGAGCTATTAACTTCTGCTGCTGCTTCACCTGCTCAAATTTCACTAAAAGAAAAGTTAGAGAGGTGGAAAACAGCAGTCCAGGCCTGACCGATGCTTTTTAAAGTCGAGAACAGCCTGTTCTATGCCTCAGTACTTACCTTAATAATACTGTGGGCTAGCCGCTGAAAGCATTCCCTCCATCTTTAACTTTGATCTCCTCCATGCTTTAACTAATAAAGTGCAGGGTGGGGTTTTTATTAATGTCTATAACAACTGCCTGGAGCGGTGAGGTAACCATAGAGAGTGACCACGGAGGGAAGCGGCAGGGAACACTTTGCCGCTCTTCAGAGCAAAACAAAACCAAATCAATCCCCCCCCCAGCTCTTCCCCCACCACACTCAAGCAGTTCAGGCACACACACACAAAAAAAGGAATGTTCACACACAAAGATCTACCTTGTAAGTTTTATTAAAACGGAGTTTTGACGCCATACAGAGGTATGTTAAATGCAATGAAAAGGAGGCCTGAGAGGACAGGGGCTTGGGAGATCAGTGCACAAATGAAAGACAGAGTCATGGGCTGCATGCGAATGAGGAGGAACATCATGCATAACTCATCTGTTACCCTTCCACAAGAGTGGATGAAAATTGCTTAAAAAATTGCAAGCTTTCTGTTCTGCTTTACATAACAGGCAGATAAAGAGTTTGTTTCAGTTTGTGACTAATGAGGTTTTTTGAAAGACAGAAAACCAGTCAAATCCACAGATTGGGTGGAAGAATCAATACCTAAACATCATCTCATGAAAGACCAAGAAGAAACCAGATCACCTCTTCCAGTTGACTTCTACAGGTTATTTCAGAAATAATCTGAAGTAGTAGAAACAATGTATGTGTCCTCAAACTGCAGTCATCTGATTTGGAGACTCATAGCACAGCTCTTCCCACAGGGAAGAGCATGACTCCACAGCACTGAAACAAAAATCATTGGGTTTAGATGTGCGAGACCACTCAGTTTGCAGGAGTTTTCTGTCTGTGCATACAGCTGCTTTTAAAAAAGTCTTGGACTGAGTTATTGACACGTACAGACTGCCGTTGAAATATTGCAAAGACCATTACAACTGTCCATTTCTTTGCATCTTAACTTCAAACTGGAATATAAATCAGTTAAATACATGCTCATTATCTTGCTGCAGTATGAAATCCTTTGAGAAACAGGGAAGAAAGCAAGAGTAAGAGTGAATTACTCCTATGAAGGAACAGTAACAACACAGTACACCTACTTGCTCAAGAAGCAAACAATACAAAGTGAGGTTGTTTTCAATTATTTTGTCTCAAATGTGTTATATATTTAATCACACAAATACACATGTTGTACTATATGAGATAAATTAAAATAACTAAAAAATAAAAAATAATGTTGAAATTGTCTCAATCTCCAGAAGCAACAACAGAGGAGTTATGAAGTAACTTCAATCAAATATTTACCCAGAAAAGATGATGGAATACTCAGTTGATTGATGATTCAATACAATGGATGACAATTAATAACATGACATATTTTCAGTTAAAATTCAGTAGTTTATTTCTCTGACAATAGAAAAAAGTCTTTGTTTCTCTGACAACAGAAAAACACATTTTTATTTACTGGAAGAGGTAAAAAAAATTATCTTTTGGTCAAACATGCAGCAAAACATTCAGTTATTGCAAGAAAGCAAAAATTAACTTCGGGGCAGGGGGGAGGGGAAACAAACCACAAATCAAAAATCAGAAAAAAAAAAGAGGAGAATACTTATTATGCACTAGTACACAGAGGAGCAGAGCAGCTATCCTGAAGATGGAAAGCACGTGAATATACCTGGTGGCAATCAACAGATTTCCTTTAACAGAAGACCTCTAGGAAATGGCAAAAAGCAGAAGTTAGATGAAATAGTCATCTTCAGCAGGAGGCCTATATAAAGCATAAAAACAGCCTTCACGCTATTGAAAACTAAGTATGACTAATAACAGCAATGAAAGATTTCCTCTGTTTGCTTATTGCTGTTCCGATCATAAAATTTCTTTCCTACTTTGTAGTAAACAATCTGATTTTGGCAACATATTGATGTCTTTAAATGTCATTCCTGTAGGTATTTATCATAAGTGCCTCTTAAAACTAAGACAGGCATCATAAACTGTCCTTAAGTGTTAAGCTCAAATACATGCTTAAAATTTGTATATGCCCTTCTAACCACCCAATATCCAACTTTCTATTATTGTCAAGTGTTGTTTATTTTAAGGTACGGGCCTTTATTTTACAGTGTATAGTATATCCTTCATTATAACTGAACTCATCAGGAGTTAAGGGTTTCCGCACAACTTTAAAGATGAAACACCTATCACATAGGAAGTTAGTTACACGTCCTTGCACAACAGTCCCCAACGTGCTACGCAGCTGCACAAACTCCTCCGGCACCGCGTGCTTCACACCTCCTAAGAGCCTCGCTGCCCACTTTCAAGAGCGCTTCAACATGTTTTCACTGGAGCATTTTTGTCACATGGCACAGACGAGCCGCAGGAGAATCTAAATACATTCTCTACCATCAAGACCATTTAACACACGTACAAAAAAAAAAGGAATGAAAAGGAGGATACTGCTTGCTTCTCTCTGCTGAGTGTTTCTTGAAAACCACCACAAGATTTGTGTACCTCTTTTTCCCCTAATCTCTTGCTGTTTCTAAAAGTGTGTATGGATTTGCTTTAATAGCTTAGGAATAGACAGTCATCCTTTTGTTTCTCATTTTCAACTGCTGATGCAGGCTTTGCACAGTGGGGAGTTGTAAGTTTTGTGGTTGGTTTTGGTTGTTTTGTGTTTTTGCGGTTTTGGTGGGGTTTTTTGTGGTTTTTTTTTTTTTTTTTTTTAAGACAGAGCACTTAGAAAATATGCCCTTTGCTTAGCAAGGCTTCTTGGCTCTGAAGCCACAGAATTGGATATCAGGTTGTCAAATGGAATAAAATAACCTTTATTGCCAGTGTGCCAGCTCACAGAGTAGGGAATCTGCCAGAAAACTATCTCCTAATCCTTTTAGAATGACTCTCAAACTAAATATTCCTGGCCACTGAGTTTGCAAGAAGAGAGAAGAGGAGCTCTAATTTTCCATTCTAAATCATTACATAAATGAAGTTCAAGTTTTATTGGGAAGGAAATAAAAACCCCTCTAGCACTGTAAATGGAATATTCTCAGGATGTATTTTTGAAACACTTCCAGAAGTGCCATTTCAGGTGGTTAGAGCCATTGAGGTTAAATAAAAGGCTCACAGTAAGTGCAATTGTTCTTACCTTGGATTAAAAAAGGTGAAATATACAATGTGTTTGTCAAAATGATTAAAACCTCTTTTCTCTTTTTTGTTTCAAGGAATATGTCCTCACTCTGCAAAGAAAGTGAAATACTATAAAAAACAACTAAAAAAATTTTAACCTAAAGCTGCTGAGGCTGGAAAAACTTTGATGCAAGCTTAATTTTGGTATCCCTCTAAATTTTTGGAAAATTGGCAGGAAAATGAGAAGTGTTTATTCCAACAAAGTGTGTAACATGACGCATCCAGCATTCTTCTTGCTACAACAGAGTACTTGCATGGAAAGAAACCAATATCTTCATATCTGGTTAGGAGAAGGAAATATTAAAAAAACCCCTATTTTTCCTAACAAATGTGCAGATCCTTTGGGCCAAAACTAGCCAGAAATTCTAAGCCAAGAAGTTAACAGATATATTAAAATCAAATTCTCTTTATGAATAAAGGAACTTTGAAGAAGAAAGGCTACAATTTGAAATAGAATAACATTTCTTCGTCTCCACCACCCCATCATGTCAGATCTTTTCTTTCTAGAAAGTATTAGAAATAATTCTTAGGAAGATTGAGACTTTGTAACAATTCTCATATTTTAAGTTTACTTGGAAGATTCCTTTATTGCCTTAACTAAGTCTTGAATCTGACATGTAAGTTTCAAGCAAGGTCAAAATATTCCAGAGGTCAAAAAATCCGTAAACAAAAAAAAGCATTTCTTCTTATTCTTCATTGTTTCCATTCATTTGTTAAATTTACTCCTGAATTTTATGCCAAAATTTTTACCATCGTGAATTCCACTGTCACTAAAATCCTTTGTTCAGAACCTGAGAAATAAAAACTCATCATGAACTAGACAAAATAATTGGCTTACATAACACATCAAAAATGGCAACAAATATAAAGAAAAATATCAGAGTATTCTTATTTTCAACCAATGAAGAGTAAATAAGATACAGAAACTAAATAAAAATTGGCAAGAGTTAAGGCCTGGTATTTAAAAAACTCAATGTGATAATTCCACCACAGTATGAGAAATTTTATGTCTGCAGTCATCTGAAAATAAGGAAGGCGGAAATAGCAATTTAATGAGAAGACATTAAATGTGAAAACTGAAATAGTCACAGATACTAGGTAACAAAAACCATTCTTTTTTTCTAATCACAGACTGGTCCAGGCACCAGCCCCCTGACCAGGTGTTATGACACTTCCCAGTTTTAGGGCTGAATTTCACATAGGGCACTGGTTCAGGAATACCAACCGGGGGCCACATAAGCCTGCACTTTACCTTGTGACAAGTATAGAGAGAGGCTGGAAGAGAAGTATAGGAGGAATGTAGTATTCCTTACATCCTCAAATAGTGCCGTTCCCTTCTACTTGAAAAGGAGTGGTATTCTCCAATTTTGATCAATAAGTACAGAACATTCCACCTGTGCCTTGATATAACAGAGCTGAAAGCACTAGTGTAAAAAACAAAACCCCAGTGCTTTACATGTTACACAATTTCAAATAAAAAGTGCCTAAAGAATTGTTATGTCTTTGACTATATGGGTAGCAGATGAGAGAGATTCAAGTCAAAAGAAGGGCAAGAGATGACAGTAGAAGAGATATTAAGCATTAGTATAAATGATGACCATTGGTCTGAACACACCTCCAATGTATTTTCTATAAGTATCATGATAAAGTTTGGGGGATGAACACAAAGGAAATGATGAAGTCAGCAGTTACAGCAGTACTTAAAGGATCTCCTCTACAGGAGACCAGGGTAAGTGGAGGGTTCTGTGCTTTGGCTGTGCCTGCTAAGATGCTGACAGCTGCAAATGGAGTGACATAAGGTGTGAGGTAGATCTGAAGAGACCTTCCAGTAAATATAGGAATACATCATACAGCTTAGATGAAGGGAAGTAATCCAATTGTCAGAAACACACATGTTATCAGCGACAAAACTGAAATATATCCAATGACATATCATAAATAATAGAACTGGGGTTTGTTTTGGGTTGAGGTGTTGTTTTGGTGTGGGGTTTTTTGTTTGTTTTGCATTAACACATTGCTAAATACTTACTTTGAGAGATTGTTTGATGTAAAGATCAATATACATGAGAATCCAAGAACGCAATCACAGGAAGATAATTAGTAAGTAGTGGTTGAGGAAAACTTAAAAAGTATGTATAGCAGCAGAGTGAAAAGCAGGTTTTATAATGGAACAGCGGTTTTCAACTTTGCAAAAGCCATGATTTTAAAAAGTCTTCTCAGGAGTATGTGCTTGCAGATATCCAGAGCTTTCTGCTATGGTAACATGCTTTTTCCCAAAACTGTAGCAAATCAGTCTTAAAAGTGATGCTAATCTTTCTGTATGTCATTTTATTCCTACTGACAGGTAGGAACAGCAACCCAAAATGCTTCCTAGAATGGGCAAAGCATGAGGTGTCTAGTGTTAAGAAAAGCAACAAAGTCACAGATCCTTAAGCCAGCTGGAAGAATTAAGAAAAAAGTCCCTAAAATTTTAAGATAGGCATGAAAAGAGGCGTAAAAAGGCTCATCTTATTTACACAGATTGGTAGGAGTTGAAAGTGATCATCTAGTCCAACCCCCCTGCTAGAGCAGGTTGCACAGGATCACGTCTAGGTGGGGTTTGAATCTCTCCAGAGAAGGAGACTCCACAGCCTCTCTGGGCAGCCTGTTCCAGTGCTCGGTCACCCTCACAGTGAAGAAGTTTTTCCTCATATTCAGATGGAACTTGCTGTGTTTCAGTTTGTGCCCGTTGCCCCTTGGCCTGTCGCTGGGCACCATAGAGAAGAGTCTGGCCCCACCCTCTTGACACCCGCCCTTTAGATAGTTATAAGTGTCGATAAGATCCCCTCTCAGTCTTCTCTTCTCCAGGCTAAACAGCCCCAGCTCTCTCAGCCTTTCCTCATAAGAGATGCCCCAGTCCCCTCATCACCTTTGTAGTTTTTCATATGCCTCTTTAAAGATTGATTGTTTTTTTTTTTTTAATTGAGATGCATTAAATCATCATCAGTATTCAAATATTACACTTAACAGATTTCTATTTTCTTCTGCCATATACAATTAGTACACAAAACAGTACTACTATACAATACAGTCTATGCTGAAGCTTACTACCTCCTTATGGCATCAAAAGAAGTTCCCTTTCCCTATTTGACAGCTGCTGCTAAGCTAAATCTGTGATTCTGTGGATCCCGAGTTATATACTGTAATCTCAAATTCAACATTTTTCCTTATGAATTCAGCAGCCAGAAAAATCAATTTATCAATCAACTATTAAACCCCTATTACTTCACATATGTATTTTCAGTAGGTATTTAAGGAGGTGAGCCAAAAATGTGTTACTGATAAATGTTTCCCTGGACATGTACTTCAAACTACATTTCACTTCATAAGGAATACATAATCCGCTTATAGTTTTTCAGATTCAGAAACCGTGCCTGTGTTTCAAGTGGTTGGAGATTTTTTATTCCCGTTGACCCAATTTTTAGGCCACAAATATGATGACCTGAAAGCTACCAAGTACTGCTGTCCTGAGCCAGGTGAATTCCCAGCCACCTACAATGCACATGATTAATTCTAGTGACATGAACTAAAGTGATTTTAATTGTCATGTAGAAAGTGAATATGGGACTAAATGCCTGTGAAGCACATAAAACAAGCTGCTGGAGGTTTCAATCAATGTTAATATATTCTTCTGTTAAACACAGTGCCAGTAATAAATACAGTACACTACTCAAAAGGCAGAGAGGACTAAATTAAAAGCACAAACTTGAGTTCAAGACAAATGTAATCAAGGTTACAAATTCTGCACAAGACTTGGAGACTTCAAAGTAAGGAAAAAAACATCAGAGATCTGACAAAGTTGGGAAAGGGAAAAAAATGACTCAAGATCCTTATTAGCTGCAGTAAGTCTTATTCTAATAGACTTCATCATCATTTTGTTTCATAAAATGCATTTATACTACACTTTCAGCTGCAAGTACAAAACCAGCAAAAGCCTTGTCCATCCCAATATAACCCAAATGAACATTTCCTCCACTGTTACTGAGGAACTACTAAGGAAAAAGTGCCCAAGGCAATGTCACAGTGCCTTTCTAATACATCTGACATTTTGGTAATTCAACATGATAACGAACAATAGTTAGCTTGTAAGCAAGTACCATAGTCCTCACATCTCTCTAGCTGATAGAGCAATGTTCTCCTGTCAGCAACGGTTTCTGTCCGGGACCCCCCTCCACATATTTGCCTGAAGACATTTCCATACAGATTTACTTATTTATTTTTAAAGTAGTATTTTTACAGTAGTAGTGACCAGGGTCTATCACAACATTATGTGCAACTGCAGGGTAACACTAAGTCTGGAAAACTTCATACAATCACAAAATATCCTTCACTGAAAACATCAGTCTAGAAAACTCGAATGAATTAATGTTGGGGTGGGTCACCCTAGAGGCTTTGACTGTAAGAAAAGCAGACCACTAACTGTATATTTTTTTAACACAGAAGTCAGTCTTTCATTCTTTTCTTACAAGATTTTAGTCAGCATCCCTCTTAGTTTTGCTTAGTAAACTAATCTCTCTAATGTTCCACCTGTATTTTATATACTAATGAAGTCTATCAAACCTTTTTTCTAAGTTATGAGTAGGAGAAGAGAAGACTATGTCACCCAAAAGATAACCCTAATAAATTCTGAGATGCAGCATAAACACCAAGTATTTCAGCAATATAGAGAAATAAACTTGCGATGGAACGTGATGATGTATACACAACCATGTATTTCATAGTTCTAAGTACTTTGGTCCATGAAGGACCACATACACAAAAAGAAGAGATTAGTCAGAACTGTACTTACAGATAAGACCCCCGGATTCTGTCCACAATTTCATTCTGATTTCATAGCACACTCTAAGAAAACAACTTCTCTCTCTCTGTGCTTCAGCTAGACTGCTGGTGACATAGACTGTACAAAAAGCTTCCTACATCTCAAGGAGGTTGTGAGGAAACAACTATTTATTAGGATTTGTGGGGGGAATTGAGACCCTATAATAATAATACCACATAAGATCAAAACATTAACAGTCATTCCAAATGACTTCAAAAAATCTGCTAGGGAAAAAAAAAGGTACAAATCTATGCCACTTAGTATTAATAGAGTTTACAGCTTTGTGCATAAAGATATATCTTCCAAAAACTAGCAACAAACAGGTACTGTGAAATTTCTGCAATTATGAACTGAAACTGCTCAAAAAGATACTCTGTTATTTTGAGATCACTCACCCACATTAATGTATGCAAAGAACTGACAGTAGTTTCCATTTCTATTATAGCCAGTAGCAGACTCAATATTAAAACCAAACAAAACCGAGGAATTCAAACCCCCCATAATTTCATGATCGCTGTTATTTACGTTCACTAGTCATATTCTGAGAAGTGCTGTAGGCAGGTGGTTACATCTTAAAAGCTTTAACCACGATAAAATAACTGATTCTTGCCAAACTGGCTAAGTGGTGATGTGCCACGCAGGTCACAAGGGAAGTCTAATAAAAAATAATAAAAATAAAATTAAAGACCTGAGCAGTACAGTACTGAACTGGACCCGTATATTATACCCAGTTATTGTCCACCAGAGAGGTAAAATAGGCTAAGTGACACAAGCACTTACTGCGCTCCCAGACAGGAATCCCTTGGCTCTGTGATTAGTAACTTTGATATTTATGACAGATATCCTATTGTTCTGCCCATCCTTACATTAACAACTCCATAAAACAGGTCCTAGAATACCGGCTGGGAACATTTCTATTTTTGCTTACAGGTCTCCTGCACAAGGAGAGCAGCCTTGCTGCTGTCTGTCCCTGACGGCAAGCTCCAGGACTGGATGAAGTGGTAGCACCAGAGGAGCAGGTACCTGGTCATTAGACTGGAGTTTTGTGGGTGCCACCTATGTTTAATGGGCAACCAGAGGAGCACCTCCTGCCATAGTTCATTTCTACTGACTTCAGTGAATTTTCAAAAAGGACTAAATCTAGACTTAGTCTGCAGATGCATCTTAAGCCTCAAGTATTAAGACAGAAAAGATGCCAGATAAACCCCCTGCCCCATCTGTTGATGTGACACCACAAGTTTGAGGAGGTTTTATTGCAGATCAAAGCCACAGATCTTCAAGTTTATGCCCAGCTTGTGATTGATGTGCTTTAAAATATGCATTTTTCAAAATCTCTCTAGACAGACAACCTTAAACCATCAGGGATGGCGGGGGAAAGGGGCAACATGTTATGGGGAGACAAGCACAGCCACGTTACATGGATTAAATCACAGATTATTGCATTCCCTAAATTATGTGAAGTGGCCAGGGAACAAAGTGACCTGCAGCACCATTCACTCAAACATCCTATTCCCTGCCTTTGTGGTTTCCATCCGCTTTAAGGCATGCTGCACAGTGTATAGCATGTTCTAAATAAATATTAGGACACTTATGAAAGGAAAATAAATCTCTCTTGCATATGGTATAGTTAGAAGCATGGCTACAGCTACTCACAAGATTTCAGTTTGGACAGGGTATAATAAAATAAGTAATAGAGAATAACAACGGTAAAGAAGTAGGTGATCTAAAGGTCAGCTTTAAATTTTCATCTTCAGTGATTCATCCATTCATCCTAACTACTTCAGTTTGTATAATCTGTTCGATGCTTTAATCAAAATGTCTAATCAAAAGTGTTTTGCCCTATTATTACAAAAGCAAGGAAGAAGGAAGGAGAATGATGGGGCAGTCAGGAAAGATTATTTACTTCTGTAGATAAACTTGGAATTTAGAAGAGTTAAACCCAGGGTGAGGCAATAAATTTCAAGCACACAGGAAATAATCAGAAGGAAGAGGCTGGGAACCTTTCACTTGCTAATGGAAGGCTGTGTAGGCAGGGGTCCATTTTGGGGAGCTGTGGGCAGGGCAGCCCATGCCCCACGGGACCAGCACCGCTGGCTGCAGGGGTGTTACTTCAGCACAGCACAGTTTGGCCACACCAGAAATGCACACGCTGCCCACGTGCAATAGCAAGGGGCACCCTCCCCAAGCCCTGCGCTGCTGCTTCTGCTACGAGGGCAGGAGCTGCAAAAGGGATGAGTCACTTACACAGGGCACACGGAATACATCGCACGCTGCTGCATAAAGCGGGAGTGTGAGTAGATATGAGAATGCAGTTATTTCAGGCTACCACCAACCTGGATTGATTTAGAAGCAGTAACTCTGAGGTTATAAGGAAAACAATACAATTTATGACTAGTACCTTAGATGAGAACAGTTAGAAAACCACACACACAAAGAATGAAAGTAATTATTAAAAGTTAAATTACCTTCATTTCTATTAAGCCCAGGGTTTTGGGTTTGTTTTTTTTTTTTAACTATACAAAGTACTTTTGGGATTCAAACCTTCAAAACTTTTTGCTCTTTCAGAGCCTCTGTCCAATTCGGCAACATGGTGGCTCAAAATTTGCTGATTTTCCTTATCATCAAAACAGAAACCAGAACATGTGTTTTGTTTTGTTTTTTTTTCCTTCTTCCTTCCCAATTCTTCTCTTTCCATATCTATACCAAAGAAAAAACAAAAACAAACAAACAGGTTGCTACTGCTTTCTACCAATATGCAAAAATGTTATTTTTTAAAGACTTGCAGTGTTAGGTTTACGTTTGAACTCTATGATTTTAAAGGTCTTTTCCAAGCTAAATTATTCTATGATTAGGTTTTTTAAATACTTTGCTGAATCATGACCAGAGGACCCTCAAAATGAGGAAGTTTTTTCTTAAACCATGAAGCCTCTTTTTCCATGAAAACAAGAATGTCAAGGTTATCTTACTGCAAATCAATACACAGATATTAGTTGTAGCAATATTTTTTCCTATAACATATTCAATTACTCTCCCTCATTACTCAATGCACCTTTCGCTCTCCAAGTGAATTTACAGTTAAACTTGCTATATAACTTCACTCCTCCATCTGAAAGAATATAACTGTTCTTAGACAACCCTTTCTGATACCTATTATGAATGTTTCAGAATTCTTTTTTCCAAAAATTATAATTTACATCAATCATACCTATTTCTAAAAAAAAGTTTTCCTAAAACTTGAAGAAGTAATACTACATTGAAAAAAGTTGTTGTCTCTTCTTCTTACCATTAAAGTAATAAACAAAAAAAAAAATCCATTTTCACTGTTTCTATACCCAAATAGCTTTATGCACTACTGTGCCAAGAAACTGCTTGGATTCTTCACATTTCAAAAGGTCTTGGGACGCAACCAGTTCAAGCCACTTCTCCACATCCCTGCATATTAGAAGTTGCCATAAGGGACACCAGAAAAGCATGCGCTATCTGCAAGACCCATCATTCTTCTAGAGCAGGTTTCCCTTCCTACGGGAGCCTGCGGATGGCAGTGACTGCGTACCCCTGAATTCAGAGGCACTCGCTGCTGTGCGGGGCAGCGTCTCTGCGCTCCCTGGGGAGGGCGCAGGGACAAGAGCCACTGGTGACATGGATGGAAAAAGCTGAAGGGTGTGACTGGGTACCGAGGGATACTGAAGACATGGAGTCAGGTTCCTAGAACATGCAACAGAAACACTTGCTGCTTTCAATTTTGATCAATAATTTAGGGTGCACACTCTAAAACTTTCTTAGGGACCTCACATCATTTAAGATAACCCTGTTCCATTTCAGTACTTTCACCTGTTAAGGAGCATGAAGAAAGGCAATTCAAAAGCTGTTACATGTTTTTCATGGCATCAGTTAAACTGGTGATGCAACATGAACATCAAGATAGTTATTTTCAGTATTTCTTTTTTCAACTAACGAATTGCATATTTACCTATAAAAGAGAGAACACATAGCTGCCCTTAACTGAGAACTTTTTTTTTTTGTCCATTTTTATCCCACAGTTCACCAACTAAGGCATTAGAAAATACATTTGAGTAGAATATCAAGTCATGAATAAAACAGGATTTTACAAAAAGTTTTTATTGGAATTTTTTTTTTTTTTAATTTGAAATGCTGTAGGGAGTTGTTATGGGGGCTTTCTAAAACCTCTGGAGTTAACTCCTTTTGTTCTATATACATTTACCAATTAAAATTATCTTTTCAGAAAAAAGTCCATCTCAAAGTACTCTGGTGAACAAAATAAAGTGCTCCAGTTGAAATGCAAATTTTTGATCTAATCACCTCCACATAACCTTATACATGTGCTGCTGTTAAAAGGAAGACCTAGCTGGAGCACTACAATTCAGCCCAGAGAAACTGTATCAGCAGAAACACAATTCTGGAGAACATAAATTTACAGCTAAAGTTAATGACCTTCCTAGAATATATCAAGAAACCAACATAAAAAAGGCAGCAATATATTTTCTGCTATTCTTGGTAGTTTAAGTCTTTAAATCAATTCTTCACTTATTGTTAGGTGTTTCCCCTCCAAAACATAACACAAAAAGAGAAAATTAACCATATAAATAGTGGTTTAACTAATTGACTTAAAAAAATCAGTCCCTCTAGACTATCTGGCAGATAAGTATACATTACTTAAGACAATTAGCAAAGAGTTCAAAAGTTCATTCCTGCTTGAAATAGCATTTAGTAGTTTCCAAATCTTTTCCTTTTCTGTCAAAAGAGGAAGGTTTAAAAATCCATCCTCTTAGTGATTTCCCATAAAGACGCTAAGGCCGCACCTCAGCGCAGCAGCTATGTTCTCTTCCACCATGTCCCACCTGTGCACTGGCGGGGGGCACAACCCTTCCCAAGCACCTCCCAGCTCCCATTTGCAGGTCAACAGGGACAGATATGACCATGGGCCTTTGGGCAGCAGTGGTTGTTGATGCACCTTGGGGGTCCCCGCACCCCAGGGGTCCCAGCGAGGATCAGGGTGCCCTGACCAAGAGGGGCCCCTGGCACTCAGCTGCCCTAGAGGTGAGTCTCAGCCACCTCCTCTCTGCTGTGCGAGACCATCATAGCTAAAATGAATGATAGTATTTTTGATCCTTCCTTTCCTCAGTTGCATTAAGAAGTACACCAGCAAGACCAAGGGTATGATGATAATTTTGATTTTTAATTTTAGGAGTTCTGCAAACACATGGGACAGTGTGATTAAAAAGTGCATTTGCAAACAAAGGCATGAAGATGGAGTCTACAAATACAACAAAGGCATTCAGGACACTTAATACTTCAGAGGCCTGAGCATTAGCTTCCATTTCAAAGTGAAAGTTCTGCAAGTAATCTCTTGGCAACATTTGTAAATCCCATTGGGCATCTTCCCAAATTTCTTGTAAAATTTTGGCCAGGTGTGTTTATGATCAGAAACGTTTGTTTGAGCAAAGTATTTCTGGCACCTAAAAAAGGCACTTCACTGCTGAGTGGAATCTACAACAGCATCTTGAATCTACTTCTCATTGATTTCTTTAGGTGCTTAAGCATAGCTTTAACGTTTCAGTGGTACCGTTTTCCTTTTGTTGCCCATGGACACAAAAATCAGGATCTTTAAAGATGATCCATCTAGACTGTAGTAGCAGTTCTGTATATTAAGTATATGAATCAAAGTACATTGAACATACATAGTTATACCTTTATGATTCATTTCATGATGTTTAGCACTTGTTCAAGAAATAAACAAATTACATGAGTGAAGATAGCATAAATATCCCTGTGCTAGAGAGCTTACTAATGTGAATTCTGCATGAAAATCCACATACATAAAGTTTTCAATGTAAGCCAGTCTTGCAGTGATGGCATTTAAAAGACAGTTACACTCTGATATGACATGGGGTAGGGGGAGTTAAAATATAACAATAAATTCTTCTATGACTTTTGGGGAGAGGAGGTACAAATAGAAGCATACTAAGCACTTAACACTATTCTCAATAGCACACAATTACAGCAAGTTGCCCCCATGTCTGCCCTTCCCGTGGTTTGGTTCATGCATCACAGAGCGCTCAGAGAATTTGAACTTGAGTCAACTGTACAAAAATGCATAGGGCATCCTCCAAGAGCACACTGAGTGCTCTCCTTTCCCAGTTAGGTGTGTTCAGCACAGCCTAGAGCTAGTCCAAAGGAAACCTCCTTGATGTGTTGTCCTACAGCACAGATGTAGGGTCCTCAGCACCTGACGTCTTGCCCTACAGATCTGCTCCTGCTGGGCTGCCCCTTTGTGCTAAGGTAGGCATTGCCTAATGTCACTGTCATGGCAAGGGAAGAAGATACTTCACATATTTTAATGGGAAATCCATTGTTAAAATCCTCTAAGCTTCATAAGCAATCTATAACAAGCATTTCACAAGGAGAGGAATTATTCCATCCATACCTCCAAAGAAAGTTAAAATGTTGGCTTCAGCAATCCATTAATAGAGACAATTGCAGATGCCTATCTTTCCTACTAAAATTAAAAAGCTTTATGCTTACTCCTAGTTCTATTATTTTCCATCTTAAATGTTGTCTCTCTAATCCTGAATTGTTCTATTTCTCAGTATCCTAATAGTAGCTCACATATTCTCTGCTACACATTTTCTCCTCAAGGTCCAGGACTTTCTTATCTGGTGCTTAAAACTGTTTAACCAATTTAACTACATTTCATAGTAGCAGCACATCAATAAACTGAAGAATATTGTTTTTCGGGTTCCTACTGAGAAGATAAAACTCAGCGGTCTCCTAATGCAGCAGAGAAAATACGCAGTATCATTCAGGTCAGAATGATGCAGAGGAAAATTGTATTTGATGCCCTTCACAAACTCCAAGAAGTTACTGCCCAAGGCCTCATGTCCATGGTCACTGTTAGCAAGGGCACTGTCAGAAAATCACAGGTCATCAGGAGACGACTGCTAGCAAGCCCACAGTCAGTATGGGAAACATTGAGTATCATGGACTTTCTGCAAACCTCCTGACAGGGTACCATCACGGTCGTCCAGGTTACAAGCCTCCATGGCTCAGGGAAGTCAGAAAGACAAGGACTCGTATTTTAGCCCTAACAGCAAGATGACTTAGTTCAGAGTGAAGGTCTAAATATAGGCAGTGGGATGGGGGAAGTAGTGTACTTCGATAGTAATTCAGTCAAGGAATTCTACCCATAAAATCGCTTATGAAAAAGTGTGGGAGGGGAGAAAAGCGAAGGGCCAGGAAGTTGTTGAGTAGATGATGCTTATATCCAGGTCCCTTGAAAAACTCAGGCAATTGTGATAGCAGCCAGGCATTTCAGAAACAGCTATTTTAAAAGGAAGCCTACAAACTTAGCCTGAATTTATAGCAGACTCCAGGACTAAGATGATTTCATTTAACCAAGTCTATGGAACAGTCTCTTACAGGTCTACCTAGTCAGTTATCAAGTTTGAAAGACAACTATAAATATATTGCAAACAAACACTGCCATAAATCATGCCTGATGTTGTATCTTGTCCTGGTTTCAGCTGAGGCAGAATTAATTTTCTTTCTAGTAGCTGGTATAGTGCCATGGTTTGGATTTAGGATGAGAATAATGTTGATAACACACTGATGGTTTTAGCGTAGACACTACAACTACCTAGCGACAACTAAGTCAAGGATTTTTCAGCTTCTGATGCCCTGCCAGGTGCACAAGAAGCTGGGAGAGCACAGCCAGGACAGCTGGCCCAGGCTGGCCAAAGGGATGTTCCCTGACATATAGCATATAACTGGGGAGGCTAGCCAGGAGGCAGGATCACTGCTCAGAAACAGACTAGGCATCATTTGTTGTTGTTTGGTTTTTTGAGGTTTGTTTGGAGTTTTTTGCATGTGGTAAGCAATTATGGTTGTGCATCACTTGTTTTATATAAATTATTATTCTCTTCCTTTGCTATCCTATTAAACTGTCTTTATCTCAACCCACAAGGTTTTTGTTTCCATTCTCCTCCCCATCCCCTTTGGTGGGACAGGAGCAAGCAATCAACTGTGTGGTGCTTTCTTACCAGCTGGGGTTAAACCACAGCACATATCTAGGCATCCACAATCCCACTTTATTAGTAAAACACCATTTGTATCTTAACATTTTGGGTATAAATGTGAAAAGTATCTTTTTTTTCTGCCAGAGCTTGTCCGTTAGGGATTCCCTTGATATCAATTGCTGAAGAAGCCACAGTGATCATGAAATAGAAACTTCTGTTTCCTGTAGGTTACATTTTTCCCCAGTAACACCAAATTACTAAGAGACTGACAAAGCAAAACTCCAGAGTGAAAGAAAGGGAAGGGGATGGACGGGAAACTCACCAAGTCATCATGAAAATATAAACTTAAAAACAGAAGAAAAACATAATTTGAGAAGTTAGAGGTTGAAGCTCCACAAAAAGAAAGAATATAATCCTTTGATTTTTCTTTATTAAATAGAGAGCTCTCCAAATGTGGTTGGTGGTTGTTGAAGTGTTTGTTGTGGGGTTTTGGGGTTTTTTTGCAAGCTGCAATTTACTACCTTTCAGTTGTTATTCCCATAAGATTGAGACCTTAAGAAATCAATATGCTTTACCTAATGTATCAGAAGTAATGAAGGCATTCCAGTCAAATAGAAACAGGATTAAATAAAATAAAGCATGCATAATTAATAATAAATTTGTTTCAGGGGTTTATAATCTTTGTTATGTGGAAATAAAAGCTGCATAACAGGAATAATTCAGACATGCAAAATAATAATGAAAACAACAAGGAAGAAAAATGAGAAATAATTTACTTAATAGTATTGTTTATCAAACTAATAACACTTATCTTTGAGGCACAATGAAGACGAGTTAATGTTTATATAACTCACAGAAACAGAAAGGTGATATTTATAGTAGCAGGTATTAAAATAGAGGTAGATGTAGCTAATTTTTATTTTAATTTTCCATTTACATGGTAATTTTTTTTTACCACTCTGGTATTCAAAAAAAAAAAATCACAAAAATTTTGAATTTGAATTAAAGTAAAAGGAAAAGTCTTTTGTTTGAAAGATGACTACTGGCTATGCTCAGTTTGGATTGTCATACTCCTAAACTGACCTATTCCACAAAAAGACACCAAATAAAAACCCAAGACATTTCTTTCCTGTTTGCTTACATAGACTACAGCCACACCCTGCAGGTGTTCACTCTTTCATTCAGCTTCCAGGTTTTGGGGTTTTCATTTTTTCTTTTATATGTACATAAACTCAGGTTATGCCCTGAGGGGCTAAGAAAACTATCTGGTAGCATAATCAAAATAATCTGCAACAGACTTTGGGTGGCTATTTTGGAGAGGGTGGGAGGGAAGACAGCAGTTCCAGTTGCAGGGAATATCTGCCCCAGAAAACACACACTCCTTCCACCTTCTGATTCTTAGCACCAGGGAAGTCTGCAGAAGTCCTTGTCTTACGAAAAAGACTTGCACAGACACCCTCCTAGCTGTTAGTACATCAGACATGTAGATATATTTGGACAATGAACAAGTTGACAATATTTAATACCTTTGTATCTTATTTGTCATTTTCCAAACTACACTACCTTATGATACACACTCCTCCAGTGCCAATGTCATCCTGGTTCAACCTCCTAGGTCCTCCAGGTAAGCCAGTTCTTTATGATCTATCCTGTAATTCTTCTCACAACAGTGTCTCCCTAGCTTTACACACCAGCAAACTGTGGTAGAGTTTACCTCCCTAGAAGAGTTTCTAAAACAATATATTAACAAATAAACCCTAAGATCTGTCCCTCAACTAGTCCTCACAAACAGCCCCTCACCACACCTCTCTGCTCTCTCAGGTTCCCACCACAACACAATCTGCTGGAAATCCTTGGGTGAAGGCATTTGGTATGAGCTGCCTTTGTAAAAACAAACTTTTGCACATTAATTCATTCACTCCCTGTCTCCTTACCTTTAATTTTTCTTTCCCTCAGTGTTTGTTTCATGTTGCTGCTGAGATTAGAGCGAAAAGGTCTGCAGAAGATTGTCTCACTTTCCAGCTTTCCATCCCTCCTTTAAGCAAGGAAACTACATCGGCTAGTTCTGGGTCATATTTCCAGTGCTAGGTTAACTCTGTTTCTGCCATGCAAAATAACTCACATCAGTGCAGCATACCTCAAGAGAGAAAAACTCGGGAAGGGTTATCTGCCACTGCTGCAGAACCGGTGGGTACCACCACACCTCTCCCTGGGTTGCAACCAGACAGCAAGGCAGTCTGCTCAGTCCTGTGAGCTTTGACTCTTGCAGCAACCTCATTGCTAAGGAGATAGCCTAAAAACATAGCCTGCCCTTTCTTGACTTCTCTCAGCATGACAATAGCAAACATCCAAAACCACTGAAGGGAATGGGTAGACTCTGTGAAAGTTAGGTTGCAGGGCTGAGTCACCATCATACAGCTGCATTGTCCATGATAAGTCAGATAAATATTCAGAATCAACTAACTATTCACATTATTCACCCAAACCAAATAAAATCAAACTGTCTGGAATGGGGTAACCTTTAGTTTTAGGACATCATAAATCACAAAAGGAAGATCCCACTTTAGAGAAGTATTTCCAAATTCCCTGGATCATCTAAAGCCTTTTCTATGCCAGTCATTTGTGGACTGAGAGAAGAGAGGACTCATTGATCTTTATTTTTATAAATATAAGCTCTATTTTTTTTTTAAAGATCTAAGGGTTATCCAGACAGCAAGGTATATGTTTCATTATTAAAGGTGATTTGCCTTACATAGCTTATGAGGGCTAAGGGGAATTTAAGCTTCTACCTTGCAAAATAAAGCATTCCCAACACAGAAGTTGCTTTTCTTGTATTTGCAACAGTGAAATATTAAGGCTTGAAAAAAAGAACTCTGCCCATTTTACTTTCATCACAGTTTCCAAAATTAAATCACATTTTACAGTCTGGACACAGCAGTCCAGGACTAGGAAAATGCAGGGTATTAGACCTGCCATGTCAGCCCAGGACTAGCGGTGGCTCAGTAGGTCCATTCAGAAAATGGGGGATTGGAAATACGTATCTCAGCAGGAGAAATCTTAAGGGGGATGTCAAGATATTTCCATGGTGCCAGTTTGAGAATATGTTTATGGGTACAGGAAAAATGTCCACAATCCAACTAAACTTTTTTATTTTCCTAGTGAATCAATTGACATAATCACAGAATTTCTGATCTGAAACATAATCAACAGAAAGATAAATAGAGCTTTTGCTTCTATGCAAACTAACATCTCCACACATTGGCTGAGTAACCAGCAATACACGTGGATGCCTAACAACGGCAGACAGGATTTTTCTTCTTTTATTCCCAATATAAGTTAGTCTAGTTAACTTTCTGCAGAGAATAAACCTGCAGAAATCACGACAGTCTAGGAGAACTCTTGGGTCAAACAGACAATGTTTGCATTAGGAGCAAAATAACTCAAAGTACAATCAAAATTACAAAGGAAGCTGCAGAAAGTACAAATATGTCCTGCAGTTCAAAAATGCCTTTTAACAGAGAAGAAAAATGGATAAAAGAGAGGATGTGTTATTCTCTCTTCTCTCTCTTTGAGGATATAATAAAAAAGTCAAGTACAAAAAACCCTTTGGGAAACTCTGCACATTCAAAATTATTCTACTTTAAGTCACAATGTGTACTACAGAGGTGCTTAGCTTGATAAAGGTGAAATGTTGTCTCAAACTCTGCATGTTCCTCAGACCCAATCTTATTTTAAAGTAATAGACTGAAACTTAATCTCTGGATTCAGTCATGTTGAAAATAAGTTTGGACTACTAAAATTAGCAGCAAGTCTTCCCAGAGCTTAATGTTTTAAAATATTTTAACAAAATTATTTGATATTGCATCTCAATGGAGTGAGAGTTCAATAATATTGTCCAATGCTATTTTCTAATAAAAGTAAACCTCACTTCTTATCCATATAAGTAAAAGGTCCGTAAGTTTTAATGCATTTTCCTAGGAAACAAAAAGAATAATACACAGCTTTTCCCTTCCTTTAGCCATAATACACCAAATATGTAATGTGTGGATTACTGTCCCTGAAGGGACTCGTGACACCAGAAAAAGCAAATAATATTAATCTAATATTTTTTTTTCTTCTCCAAAAAGATTAAAAATAAAGAAAATCAATGCTTGTACTTTAGGTTTTTTTCCTCAGGAAAGTTATTCTTCCCAGTTGCTTATAAAGGAGCTATGAGATCAGCCTAAAGGTAATATAAAGAAGCAGTGTAAATTAAAAATTCAAAAGTATAATAACTGAGCTTAAAAAGTTATCACTCATCCTTGTCATTGGGAAAAATAAGTGAAAAAGCAGATGGTGGTTTGGTCCTTCTCCAAAAGGACACTATTTGTCAAGTCTGAAAAAACTAGTTAACATTTCCTCTCTAAAGAAATTGATCTTTTACATGCCTTTTAAATTAAAAAAAAACAAAAAGAAAAATAGAAATAATAGAAAAAAGAAATAATAGAATGAAGGTATTACCATCATTAAAAGAAAGGAAATACTAGAAGTCTGGAAGACTTTTTTTGGGTCCGCTTCCAGAGGGGCCTGTGCAGGAGCACGAGGACACGCCTGACCATGCCAGCCTCACATGGGAGCCTGAGCAGAGCTCACTTCCAGCCACACAGCTCCTCCCTGAGCGTTGTTTTATGAAGCAGACAGAAGGCTGAAGCCTAATGAAACACAAAGACATTTCCCAGCATCTATGTGAACAGACCTTGCAATCAGATTTCCGAAGGGCATGGGAAATTGAGTCTAAGTAAAAATTACAGGACTAAATCAATTACTTTTAAAACAATACCACGTCTTTGGAGAAGACCAGAACACAGTTTTATGTCAAAGATTGAAACAAATCGAATTATTCAGCATAAGCTACTGACCAGGAGAAAACCAATTATTTATGCTCTATTATCCACTACATGGTATTAAAATCTTTTGCATTATTTATAATACCTGCACTCATTGTACCAAAAATTGCTTGCAATCTTCAGTATCACCAAAAGGTGGCATTTGTAATATCACAGAATAGCACAATTTCATCATAAGCTCTGAGTAATCAAAAGCTTCTTACATAGATTTATTTTCTTTTTTTTTTTTTTTACTGCTTGCATACTGACCCTGACCTGGCCAAGTTGTTTAACCACATGCAACAGATGACAGTAAATGATGCAGAGTAACTGTACATCCTTAGAGAGTCTCTAAGATAAGACCATATGAATGAATTGCATAAAAGCAAATACACAAAATAATAGATTAAGGAAAAGGCCATAAAGCTACTGGTCAGACAATAAGTAGCTAGGAATAGTTACCAACAACCAGTTCAATATATGACAACACAGTTTAAGACAAAAATAAGTCACATAGTAATTTCATTTTGCTACTTCAGAAAGAGTCTTTTATTCCCGCACTACATTCAAATACATGATTTTCTTAAAGAGCAATTAAATAAAAAAATCTGAAAGGTACAAAATGTGATTTTAAAAACATTTCCACCATTTTTTCCTCTGGTAAAGGAATAGATTTTATTTATTTATTGTTAGCTTGTTCTAATGGAGTATAGTAAACAAAGGTAATAATATCTATAAGCCTAATTTAATTCCCCATTAAATTTTTATTGTGGTTTGGTTTATTACACAATTTCATGTCACTGCAAGCAAGACCTGCTGTGAACAAGAAAAAAAAAAATAAAGAGAAGAAAACAGTTCCAGGACTTAATGTATGCAGAGTTCTGCGAACACACTACTTGTTACACCAACACCCTCCAGAGACAGGTAACTCAGTGCTATCTCTGCAATACAGAATCAAGCGCACGTGTTCAGTGACTTCCCCAAAGGCACACAATAAGGCAGGGAAAGACCGAACTAGAAACCAGAGTAATCTGTTCACCAGCATTATACACAGGCCTGGAGATTACAGCATCTCTTCGCCACATTTTCCCCTCAGTCCAGTTTGTTTTTCTGTATATAATTTTCCCTACTCCATCTGCATATAATTTTTGAAAATTATACTGCAAAGATTGAAGCCAATTACTGTCCTTCAAAATTACAGAACCTCATTAATTTCAGTAGCTGTGAGTGTCCAGAAGCTTCAAATTTGTTCATCTACAGCTAGGTTTAAAAAAGTGGGAAAAAGAAAACTGGTTATAACTGTTCAGTAGACCAAGCTCATCAAAGAAGCAATTTAATTCTCTTGGGTGAGAGCAATACAAATGCTATATTGTTCAATTCTCTGGGAGAGGTAAGGAATAGCAGAGGAACAATTTCTCTGGCCAGCAGGTTTCACAAGCACACAGAAATCATGCATTTCTAGTCAGCTGTTGTTTACATTCAAATAACTTTTATATCTAGATGATTTTTGAATCAGTACCACCAAAACGTACAGTGGGAATGGTACAGCACACAGCTAGAAGGAACAAGCCTAGAGCAGAACCACTCAGTGTTGATCTGTATCTTTACAGCTGGGAGGTGTTCATGACCATCCCAGAGAAGCAGCCTTTCAGAAATTCCTTTCAGAGGAATTTCTAGAACCAGCAACATGAAATCTTTCATTATGCTGCTTCCACAAACTCTTTACACATTTTGAGCAACAAACATAAAGACAAAGAAACTGTGGTCAAGGTATTTGCAATACACTTTCGTGTATGTTTTATCTACACAAGTAATCAAAGCATCCATTAGTTTAGACAACTGCTTTCAAGAAATCTCTACTATAGTACTGTACACAACAGATTTTGAGTTTTGACTTGTGTCTATTCCACTGAAATCAAAATTATTTCCAACTGCTCTGCTAGCACCTTGCTAGGTCCATTCAGGTGAGACTTGAAATTTCATGATAAGCATTTAAATTAAGCAATCAGTGCATGTTTTGGTAAAATATATATAAATCTTGTTCAACATGGGACATAGAATCATAGAATATCCTGAGTTGGAAAGGACCCATAAGGATCAAGTCCAACTCCTGGCCCCACACAGGACCAGCCAAATCAGAGCATATGACTGAGAGCGTTGTCCAGACACTTCTTGAACTCAGTCAAGCTCAGTGCTGTGACCACTTCCCTGGGGAGCCTGTTCCAGTGCCCGACCACCCTCTCAGTGAAGAACCCTTTCCTGATATCCGACCTAAACCTCCCCTGTCGCAGCTCAGGTTCTATCACTGGTCACCAGAGGGAGGAGATCAGCGCCTGCCCCTTCGCTCCCCCTTGTGAGGAAGCTGTAGGCCGCAATGAGGTCTCCCCTCAGTCTCCTCTTCTCTAGGCTGAGCAAACCAAGGGACTTCAGCCTCTCCTCATGCGTCTTCCCCTCTAGACCCTTCACCATCTCTGTTGCCCTCCTTTGGACACTCTCCAATAGTTTTATGTCCTTTTTGTACTGTGGTGCCCAAAACTGCATGCAGTACTCGAGGCGAGGCCGCACCAGCACGGTGTAGAGCAGGACAATCACCTCCCTAGACCGGCTAGCAATGCCGTGCTTGATGCACCCCAGGATATGGTTGGCCTTCTTCCTGGCAGCCTGGGATCACTGTTGACTCATGTTCAACTTGCTGTCGACCAAGACCCCCAAAGTCCCTTTCAGCATGGCTGGTCTCCAGCATCTCATCGCCCAGTCTGTATGTATAGCCAGGGTTGCCCCTTCCCAGGTGCAGAATCCGGCACTTGCCCTTGTTAAACCTCATGCGGCTGGTGATTGCCCAGTTCTCCAATCTGTCCAGATCTCTCTGCAAGGCCTCTCCACCCTCGATGGAATCAACAGCTCCTCCCAATTTGGCATCATCTGCAAACTTGCTCACAACACCTTCCAGTCCTACATCCAAGTCATTTATGAAAACATTAAAAAGAACTGGCCCTAAAAATGGAGCCCTGGGGAACCCCACTAGTGACTGGCCTCCAGCCCAATGTAACCCCCTTTACCATAACTCTTTGGGCCCGACCCATCAGCCAGTTGCCCACCCATGACACTATGCTTTTGTCAAGCTGTATGCTGGACGTTTTGTCCAGAAAGATTAGGAATAGCACAGTTTTTTAGCATGGAATTAAGGTAGTGACAAGCTAGGCTTTTTTTCTTATATAAAAAAAAGCTATAGAATATAATAGCCCATTAAATGAAAAATAGTGCACGTCAAAAAACTTCTCTGTAAATTTCCCAAAATATCAGTCAGAACTCAATGAATACAATTCAGGAGGAAAAACTTAAAAATACCTGTCCAAAGGCAAGCAAAATTCATGTTTTTCTTCATTAGTAACCACATTTGAGTTATTTTTATCTCTGAAGAGTACAGTGCATTGAGCTATTCTCCTAATGTTATCATTTGTAAATAAAAGAGGGAGCAGTAATTACAATCTTGTCATAAAAATGTCACGTTTGGAGTGTAAGCCTGGGTGTAAAACATTTCTGTGTGTGGCTTTAGCAAAAAGCAGGCACCAAAGCCTCTCAGGAGCAGCTGGGTGCTAGGAGAGGTACTCACGTGCAACACATAGTAGCTCAGCAAAAGATCTGCTCCATCCACTCTGGGCTTGTTTTGCACCTGGTCGCACAACCCACATCATTAGTCAGCCACCATGGGTCACAAATTTAACAACAAGCTAGCATGAAGTTTGCAGTACTGGGGTTTAGAAGACCAGACCTTGGAAATCCCATTGCATGGTACACCACCCATGCTCTGGCCCATTTCTCCCCCTGCAGTGTGGCAGAGCAGAGGACAGCTTACATTAGAAACAGAGGTAAAAGTTGCAATACATTTGTAGGGATCTCAGTCAAGCCCTGTCCACTTTGCCTTGCCCAATTTTGCTTGGTGTCAGCTCAAATCCTGGACAGTGGATCCTGCTGTGCTCTCCAGAGCTGCACATGTTTAACAGCAGCAGAGACATGGGTGCTCAGCCTACCACAAACTTTTCAGACACACACTTCTGGAGTTCAAAGAGGATCTAGTTTTACTGAAGTAGCCAAAGTACACAAAACTGGAGCAACCTTCTCAACAGCGTTGGGGCGAGGGCTGCCCAAGAAGGACAAGGCAGTGGAACCCTGGTTAGCTACATTGCAGCTTCTTCTTCAGGCAGGAGCATAGTTTCCTGCAGCCTAGTTTCTAAAGGCAGCACCACTTGTGTTACAGGGTATTATAGAAGCACCATGGGGCAGGAGAGCAGGCAGAGAACAGCACCAGTCCACCACCCATCGGCGCTGCATGCAATTCCCACTCCTAAGCCAGGGCAACCTACAATCTCATCTCCTTGATCTTTAAACTCAAAGCTAGGGCAGACATGGCCAGGGTGCTTCATCCATCTGGGCTCTCCTGCAACCCACCCACAGCCGCTTTGCTGAATCCCTGCAAGCAGGCAGCAAGCGTTTTGCTGAGCTGCTGCCATCGAAGAGAAGATACAGGGAAGCAGCCGAGTGAGCCAGGCTGGCAGGGTGAACTGCGTAAAATAAGTTTCTGCTAGAACAGAAACTTTGACTTTGTCAGGAAGAGGAAATAAGCAAGGTGACTGTGAAACAGATGATGGAATAAAGAGAATGAAAAAAGTGCAAGGAAAGAATGACAAGTATATGACAGAAGCTGCCCTTAATGGAAAATTTAAAACTTCTATAGTCAGAAAGATTTGGCTCTGACCTAGATGAGAGAACAAGAACTTTACTTTGCCAGTTTCTAGAAAAATCTAGAAATAATACCTAAAATACTAGAAAATGCATCCATAAGCTAATGTAAAAGATGGAAGCAGTATTAATAAGAGAAATTGGAATATTCAGTCCAAACCACTCCATTGCAGTAAGTTACATGGGTCAAACTGAAAAAGTAAACTCCATCTGCTTCTAGACCTCTTGAGTTCAGGATATTCTGAATTGATCTCTCATTTATATCCAGTTTCAAAATATAAGATTCCAGTTCTACCTAGTGTGAGTTTTAACATCTATGATTGTTTCAGTGGTATCAAACAGGAGGAACTCGAGGTCCATGCCCAGTCAGAAAGTTATGATATCACGGAAATAACTGGAACATGGTGTGACAACTCACATGACTGGAGGATTGCAATAGTTATAGGCTGTTTCATAATGACAGGCAGGGAAGAGGAGTCACACTCTATGTTAAGGAGAACCTTGAATGTATAGAAGTCAACTACAGCAATTGTGGAAGCCCTATCAAATGCCTCTGGGTCAAGATCAGAGGAGTTGTCTGTAAGGGGCATCTTACAGTAGGCATCTGCTACTGACCTCCAAACCAAGACAATAAGGCCAATGAAGCAATATTTGGGTCACTTAAGCAAGCTTCAACAGAACTTGGTTCTTACAGGTCACTTCAACTACCCAGGCATTTGTTGGAAGAACAATACAGCAGCTCACATGTCATCCATCAAGTTCCTGGAATGCGTAGAAGACTTCTTCCTCATCCAAATGTTAGATGTGCCAACCAGGAATGAGGCACTGTTGGGCCCCAGGCCTTGGGAACAAAAATCCAGGTTGATGCAAACAGACCCACTGTCAGTGAGAGAAGAGTTGGTATATGATCTATTACAGGAGCTTGATCCTTACAAATCGATGGGCACCAACAATATCCATCCGAGAGTGTTAAGACAGCTGGCTGACATCATTGCAAGGCCATTCTCCATAATCTTTGAGAAGTCATGGAAATCAGGAGACATCCCACAAGACTGGAAGAAGGCTAATGTCACCCCAATCTACAAGGGCTCAAAGTAAGATCCAGGAAATTATAGGCCCATCAGTCTTCAGTCCCTGGGAAAGTTATGGAACAAATGCTCCTAGGTGCTATCGCAAATCAAATGAAGCATGTGACTGGGAAAAGGCAGCACTAATTCACCAAAAGCAAGTCATGGTTGACAAACCTGATTGCCTTCTACAACCAAGTAACCTGCTCAGTTGATGTGGGGCAAGTAATAGACATTGTATCAAAAAACTTGGAGAAATTCAGGTAGACAATTTCCCCACAGCCTCCTCCCAGAGAAGCTGATGCATTACCATCAAGACAAGTGATCTATATGGTGGCTGGGGAACTGGCTGACAAGCTGCTCCCAGAGGGTGGTGATAAGTAATTCCTTTTCAAACTGGCATCCTGTCACACGTGGGGTCTCCCAGGGATCAATATTGGGCTCAACGTTTGAATATCTTCATAAGCGTTCTGGGTGATGGGATCAAGTACACCTTGAAGTTTGCCAATGATGCCAAACTGAGTGAGGAAGTAGACACTTTGGAAGGGAGAGCCGCCCCACACGAAGACCTGGATAGGCTGGAAGAGCGAGCTAACAGGAACCTTATGTAAGGTCTTGCACCTGGGAAAACATAATCCAGGAGTGCAGCAAAGACTGGGATCTACCCAGCTGGGGACCAGTTCTGTGGAGACCTGGGGGTCCCAGGGGACAACAAGCTCAATATGAGTTAACAGAGCACTGCTGCTGCAAAGAAGCCAACAGGATGCTAGGTTGCATCAACAAGGACATCACCAGCAGAGATAAAGTCATTATCCCACTCTACTCAGCACTTGCCAGGCCACACTTGGAATACTGTGTTCAGTTCTCGTCCCTGCTATGCGAAAAACTCCTGGGATCATCCCGATTGGACAGAAAAGGACAATTTCTCACAATAAGAACAATCAGCCATTGGAATAATCTCCCCAGGGAAGTGATGGACTCCCCAACATTGGACACAAGATTCAGCTAGACAGGCTGCTGGATCATCTTGTCTAGATGGTGCTTTTGCCAAGAAAGGTTGGACCAAATGATCCTTGAGGTCCCTTCCAACCTGGTATTCTATGATCAAAGCCATTTCTGTAGATGACCACAGGTTCTGGACAGGTGCCTGACAGAGGGTAGCATCAAAGAGATGATTCAGTAGGCTGGGCACCAGCTTTGAGCAGTAATAATTAAAAAAAGGCTGGAGGTTACTTTATCAAAACTACATTCTTTACAAATCTTTTTATTAGGGAGCCATATTCCAGTTATGGCAAATTATGAATTAGATAATCCATTAAATACCACACAGTCATCTTTGTCAATAACACATTGTTGTCAGCTGCTTATACTGAATCTAATATATTTGACACAGGCTGCAGTAAGAATCAGGCTGAAATTCACATCAAGTTTTTTTGTGAGTACCCAAACTATTTTTTGTCAATCTTGTGACAGTCAAGATTTTTAAACATGTTTTTTATTTATTCAAATTAAATGTCTGCTGTTAATCATAACCATACTTAATAGAATAATAAAATAAGGCTTTAATTGGGTAAGAACATTTCTAAATTCCTCAAAGACAGTTTTGCTAAGTTGCATTCTCTGAAGAAATTTCAAATGAAGCCAAATGCATATTTTAAGTATTTTTATAGGCAAAGAGGTATGTTTGCCATAATTCATATATTTTTCCAGTCACTCCAAGATTTCCAGCTTTGTTATCCCTTGCTGTCTGCAAAGTCAGTCAGCTTCCAACTCTCAAACATCACTTATTAAAGCTAAAGATTTACACATAAAGCAGACATTTTCTCCCTGTTCTGGACTCCTAATTGGTATGATCCAGTGTGCATGTCTTTCCAACTCAGTTAAAATACATAACCAAGAGTCACAGGCTTCTACAGAGCCAAAAAAAAGATTTAAATTCTTTTTTTTTTTTTTCCTCCTTTTAATATCAAGCTGTCTTTAGAATTATACTTATTTTCTTCCAGGGCCTGATCCAAAGCTCAGTGAATTCAATGGAAAGACTCATCAGTTTCAATAGCATGGGAGCAGGCTTATAACACACCATATGCCAAGTATGAAAGTATCCATCTGTCACTGATCCATATCTTGTTATTGTTCTGTGCATTGCATCAAGGGATTAGTTTTCTAAGAGACAAAGCTTGTAAAGGAGTTGCTGGAGGAATTTATAAACAAGGTTTTATAAATATGTAAGTACACCATAGCAGAGGCACATATCATCCAAGTGCAGTGCTGCTGTGACTGTCCAGCAGCATTTTGTGTTCACCCTCACAGCTGCGCAGAGAACATGCACTATCACCTACAAGCCCAAGCCTCTGGCTTTTGAGTTGCCATTAGATTTATAGCTGATGTGCCAAGCAAAAGCCTGCGTGACCTTTGTGCACAGGCACAGGGGACTCGGCAGCAGGGCAGTGTGACAGTGGGGAGGGTCCCATCACTGGTAGCACTGATAGTCAACATCAGTCTCACAGGGGCATCAACACTGCTCTATTGTATTATTGAACTATCTGCCCTTATTTTGCCTGAAAAGCAGGGAATAACATTGTCCCTGATCACAGAAGAGATGGAACAAGTAATTTTTAAAAAGTATAAAGTCCTCCACCAATTAAGGATCTTGCTTGTTTAGTTAATTACCCTTTTCAACATTTCCCTACATTTTGGCAAACACGCACAGCCCTCAAAACAAGAGAACAGAAGGCAGGCGCTAATCTGAAGATCCCTTACCATCTTCTTTCTCTCCAAGATGAATCAGTTGCATTTGAGAGCATGCCGAAAATTCATTTCGCCAACCCATCCCTTTGCTCACAAGTTAAGATAAGCAGAAGCAACACTGCTCTGAAAGCAGGGGTTGTGATGAATAGGCTCCTATATTTAGGCACTCACCTGATCCACAATAAGTCCCAAGAAATTACCTTATCAGCATCTTGTCCCACAAACCGACTGCCTCTTGACCTTCTCTCAAGACAGCCCCCACAGCCAGGTGGCCCCCAGCTCTTCCCCATAGCCTCCTCCTACAGGTGCCAAGAGCTGCTAGCCAGCAGCCTGTACGCACACAGCCTCCATCCTTCTCCCTAACACCTCCAGATAATCACCTCCCCACCTTCTATGAGGTCTCACGCTGGATCCCCCTCCATGCTCCCTTTCCCCACCTTGCACTCCTGCGTACTCCCTGTTGTCACCCCAGTGACTCACCCCCCCACACATCCCCATTGTTTATTCCCCAGGTTTAATCCTACCTCACCTTTGCTAAATTCCAATTTCTGCTGCATAAAACCTAAAACTCTTTCCTAGCACAAGCAGCCATCATACTCAGGAAGACAGTTAAAAAAGTAGGTCTGATTAAGACAGTCTTCATAGTACCAGTGCTTGCCTAGGGATGGTGATGACAATAGTACATCAACTTGTCTTAGGCACCTTGAAACAGTGTTCAGCGTTTCACCTTTGGCAAAGCTTACCTGTTCATATATCACCTGTTAGACCAGCAGGCATAAATTCATATTTGAAGTCACATCATTTCCAAACCCAAATACATGTGGAAATTGACTGTTATGATTAAATCTATTTTATACATTAGTCTTCTCAAAGGCTATCCTCATAATCTAATACTTACAAGAGATTAGCATATCAAAAAGTGACTTCAAACTGATGAAGCTGAGCAAAATCTTGTTTTGCTCTACACTGACACCTATTTTGTTTAGTGTTTGGATGAAATTTAGATCTGTTGCAGACAACTGGCATGTTTAAGGTGCATACAACTTTTCAACGTGTACTAACTTAATACAGCCAAAAATATGGCAAAAATCTTATTTGATATATTTATTCTTTTATCAACTACAGCAGCTAACCCACCAAAAATACCCTGCAATTTTTTAATCAGTATTGCAGACAGTCCACAGTATTACACACCTGCCCTGGTGCTAACCTTACAGAGCAGAATAAAAATTAAAAAGCCTGTCCCAGCATTCTACAATATTGCTTCATTGAAAAAAAGAGTTGTCCTAAGAGACCCAGAAAATTTTCAGTATAATTTCTTAACTGTACTGCTCATCCACGTAAAAGAAACCATCTTCAGGCAACTCTGTCCCTAGAGAACTGGAAGCTACATGTGCTTTTCCACGTCATGTTACCCATCTTCTCTCCTCCTTCATCTACCAGATTGTGAGCTTAAAACAAACACTATGCACGACACTAACTCACTCTTCCTCCAATGCCTGAAAACTGAACAAAGATTTTTTGTTGTTGCTATGAAGACACAGACATTTGATCTACTAGGCTCACATTTAAGCTCCTTGGAATCAGAGAGTGATAACTCATCAGTAGTTACAGGGGTGGGGTTCCCCCACTTCATTTCTCAGGGGAAATATGATTTACAGAAAACCCAACACAAGTTCCATATTAATTTCTTGACCTACAATTGAACTAATTCTTTCTTTATTTTGTTTTTACACGCAAACTGACCACATGCTACTGATTCTCATTTAGAATAGACATTGCCACCCATTCTTCACCTGAAAATTTCCATCTTCCTTCTTACAGAACATTCACTTGCAATTAATATCACCTTTGTCATTCAGAAAAGGTGGGGTGGAGCTGGCTGTGCACATCCGGGATGTCCTCACTGGACATTGCTTAAAAAGGACTAGAAAACTGAATGCAAAGCTCAGTACCACTTTGAATCCTACAGCCTAGCTCCTGGTAAGAACATTTTATTTAAAAAAAAACCACAGGAAAACTTTCACGAGAATTCATAATCTCTCAAAGAATAACTGTAGAGTCTTTACCTTTTTTATATTTTTGCAATTGTTGCCTTATTCAAAAAATTATTTTGAAATTTTATCATTACTGAATAATTGATCTTACTGAAATTATGGACTCAAATGGTGACATTATTTCACCACAGATGTCAGTGTTCCTACAGACATCATCACTAGGCTGGATCTCTTATTAGGTCAGAAGCACGGTTCTATTGCAGAACTAGTTGCTAATGTTTAATCATTTTATCTGTCTTCCATTTATTTGCAATGGGTGGCAGTGATCTGCATGGATAGCATCAACTTCATTGCTCAAATAGTCCCACGGATAGCCAGTCAATAGCACATGATAGACACTGAAAAATTTGTGCTTGCTTGTGTTTCCCAGCAGGGCTGATGTAGAACAAATCCAAACTTTTCAACTTCTCTGTATAACATCTTAGAAGTCATTGATATTATGTTGCATTGAATCAGCTGGGTTTCTTTTCTTTCTTTTTTTTTTCAGAAGCGTACTTTATCAGAACTACATTTATTATTCATATTGAAGTTCTGGCTCAGGACTCACTGTGCTAGGCTTTCACAAAACACTGATGAAAGATGGTTCTCGATTGCAGAATTTACAGTCTACAAGACAGATGAAAGATGAATATAAAGAAGCCTGCATTGAGAAACATGAGTGCTCAGTGTGCCAGAAACTGTCTCAGCACAGTGATTGCTAAAGAGGTTAGACCAGTCCCTATGCTCATTTTGCCTTGGGTTTAAAGTGAGAGAGCTGATGAGTGCTGGGTTTTTCACATGGAGAGCACGTTCCTTGAACTGCACCCCAGATACACCCGTCTCCCACAAAACTGTCCAAATTCAGTAGCTTAAGCTGCTCATTAGCCTTCGGAAAGAAATTATTGTGGTCACTTCCTAGCTCATTTATGTTTGAATTGATGATAGAGGAGAAAAGGAAGTATAAGTTTTTATACTACTTACATGACATTACCTAGAAACACTGGGGTTTTCTTCCTGTACCCCTACCACTTACAACCTCTCAACAGAGCTTTCCATGTAAAGTTATTACTGGGCAAGTGCCTTGATTGTGTATTTTGTTTTGTTTTCTCTCTATAGTTTCTGTTAATTTTTTAGATAGAAGCCAATACTGTGAGTTAATCTGCCATTGTTTTCTACCATTTCTATTTGGATTCAGTAAAAAATTTAGGTTGGTTATGAAGTACATTTCTTTTTCCTGCTCTCATGCTCTCTGTACTATCAGACAAAACTATGAAAAAATTAAGGGATGTAATTATGTCATTGAATTTACATATTAAAGCCTTCATTTCCTAGGGTGACTGTATACTAGCAGAGATAGAAAAACACAGGGACTCATGATTGTAGTCCTTTTCTTTCTCCTTTTATTTCAGAAGAGTCTCTGCAATGGGTTATGCACCTTACTATTTAATTAAGCTATGAAATCAATATTAAGCTACAGTTTGATTTTAGTACTATTGAGCTCTTTTATTCCTTCACCATTTTTAAATTCAACATTTAGATGACTGGCCTGGCTAGTTGGTATTGTACCAGAGCAGAAGAAACACAACCAAAAACCCAAACACCCAAAAAAGAGAAATCACCAAACACACCACGCTTATCTCAGATGAATCTATTAAGAGGGGAATGGGGGGGGGGGGTTAGCTCAGTTTTTCCTGAAACTATAATACGAAATGTGAGTAATGCTGAATGTGAAAAAAACCCACAGAAACACTGTATTGTATCTTAAAGCTTTGCCTAAAGCTAGCTAAAAGTGATAGTGAGAAGACTTCACAATTGCATTCTCAGGGAAACTACTCTTGAAAATGGCTTTTAGGAAAAACAAGGTCTCCATTACTGTACACTGCTTCAAAATATGCTTTAATAGTACCACTTCCTATCATACTACTAAAACTTCTGATAATATAACCAAATATATGCCACTAAAAATAGAACACTTTTTCATAATTGGCACTTAATGAAATCTTTCATACATAATTTAAGCTGGTTAAAAGAGGAGCAACATCCACTTTCATAAAGATTTCTGCTTCCAGTTGGAAACTGGGAGGAGAAAAAGAGATACCACCACACTCCCCAAAAAAACCCCACGCTTCAGAGAAAAGCATAATCCTGCTACATAATCTTGCCAGTAATGTGGTCTGTCTTTACTTCCCTGCTGGTAGAAGCCATCACAGATAGCTCGTGACATCCAAAACAGGTGTCAGATGATAACTGAAGATGTCTGTCTCCTTTGAAACACAGAAGTATAAATTGAGAATATGCATAAGGCCATAATCTAAGGTGTCTCAGCATTTTAGGGCTCCTTTTCAATGCAAACAGGAAAACACAGTGTCTGCTTAAACATGGACAGTTATTTGAGGTTGTAGTATTCTCCGTTTTGAAAAGCCATTTCTCATTTCTTTTTCATTTCTCTCACACAATGAACTTATTCAAACAAGCATATTTTCCATTAATAATGTCAGGTTTAAAATACTGAAGACACTTTTTGAGAGGAAAACAATAGCATTCTGACATTTTTTTAAAAATTGCTCATGTTTGTTTCTTTCTGTAAGGAAATATATTCACATTTCAACTTGCTTTTTGCAGTGAAAAAAAACCAAGAAGTATACCTCGGTAAGCTTTGGGAGAGGCTGAAAGGGTTTATTTTTTCCTTTGGTCCCCTCTACCCCCTTTACTGAACACCAGTTTTGAAATGCTTATGAAAAAATGCAATTTGAACATTTAAAGACTGCTAACCCACCTTCCAGTGGTAGGCTCACGTGTAAACGTACAACTTGGAAACAGTTATCAAGAAGATTCTAGGAAATATACACACACCCCCCCATGCTTTTTTGAAGTTCATGCTTTATAATAAACTGAATGCACAAGCCACTTTATCACTCCTCTGTAAATCAGATATCTTGTTGCAGGCACAGTTGCTTAGATACAAAGTAATCGGCGTAAGTGAATAAATCAAATTATCAATAACATACACGATTGCATCCTATTATTGAAACAGTCAATTGAAGTAATTTTTAGATTAGTTAGAAAATAGACATTTAAAAACTTACTGGGTAATGTGAGATAACAAATAACTTAATTAAATGAGCATTAGTAGACATTTTAAGATTTGTTCATTGCCAATACATTGAAAACACAGTTCTCTTTACAACAATAATTACAGGAACTACTCTTGTAAAGTATCTCTCCAGTAACTCTGAAGTAAACACTCAACCAAATGCTTCATAAATTGTTATTCTTGTTACAAGGTAAACCCTTACGCACAAACTTTCAATGCAACCATCTGAAGCCGCTCTGCACTTGCATTGATTCTACTGCATGTGACAACATGAGACTGAAAAGATGGGGAAGGTTCAGCTTAGAGGAGAGATGATTAATAAGAGACAGAATAGAGGTGCACAAAATAACATATGGTAGAGAAAACGCAAATTAGGCACTTAATTGCTGTGCCTCCTAATGTAAGAGCAAAGGCCAATCAATGAAACTGAAAAGCAGACATTTTAAATTGATGAAGGAAATCTTTTTACCCAAGCTATAATTAATCTGAAAATCACTTCCACTAAGTAGAAAGCCTCACAGCTTATTAGAAAAAAAGGATAATGAGAACATTTATTTGTATTTAACAGGTTGATAAATAAAATAAATTAATCATTAATTGATGGGAGCTATAAGGGGGGGGCTAAGGAAACCAATTTTTAGCAACTTATTCCATTCTCATCAAGCAAAATAATTGTTACATTCCTCTTGGACCTCTCAGAGCTTACTATTGACAAACAGCTATTTGACAATACAGGTAATTGTTCTAAGCTAATATAACACTTTGGAGTTCACAGTCCTCCAGAAAGCATCTATAAGGTCATTGATCTCACATTGATTTACTTAGTCAGATCTACAGAGAGTCACTCTGGAGACTTTGCTACAACATCTTTAATGGCATTGACAGCTACTGTCCTTTCAGAGAGAATCCTGAACTCCAGAAATAAATGAAGCACAAAGCTTATTTACTGTCTCCCACAAACACACCCCTCCTTTTCCTTTAACTGAATTTCTAGAATTTCTGAAGTGCATTGGTGATAACTTCTTGACACAGGTGATCAAGATTCCAACAAGAGGAGAGACTGTTGCTGGACATGATTGTTAAAAGTAAGGAAGAACAGGTTGAAGGTGTGAAAGCTACGAGCAGCCTTGGCTGTAGCAACCATGACATAGTGGAATTCAAGTCTGTGAGAAATGCACGAGGCAAAGACCCAGACCACAACCCTGAGCTTGAGAAAAGCAGAGACTTTGGCCTGTCCAGGGATCTGCTTGGAAAAATCCCATAGGGCACAGCCCTGAAAAGAAGGATCCAGGAGAGCTAGTTTATTTTCAAGGATTACCTCCTCCATACTCAAGAACAGTCCACCCTAACAAGCAGGAATACAAGCAAAAAGTGACAGGAGATATGTAGAGACTAACAAGGAGCTGCTGACAAAAGCCAGACATAAAAATGAAGTGTGCAAGAGGTGGAAGCAGGGACAGATGACCCAGAAGAATACAGACATTGGCTGAGTATGCAGGGACACTGTTAGGAAAGCTGACTTGGAGTAGAATCTGGTGAGAGGTATGAAGGGCAACGAGAAAGGCTTCCACAGGTATAGAAGCAGCAAAAGACAACTAGGGAAAATGTAGGCCTGCTGCTGAATGGAGCAGGGGACTCAAGTGGCAAAGGACACAGAAAAGGCAGAGGTGTTCAAGGCCTTCCTTGCTTCTGTCTTTACTGGTAAGAGTGGCACTCAGTAATCACAGGTGTCAGAGTCTGGGAAGTCCAGAATAAGGAAGACTCAACCTTGGTGAAGGAGAATCAAGTTAGGGAACCATTTGAACCAATTGGACAAATATAAGTCTATGGGACCTGATGGGTTTCAGCCACAAGTACTGAAGGAATAGGCCAATGTCATTGCAAGGCTATTCTCCATAGTCTTTGACAAGATGATGACTGGACACAAGCAGAAAGTATTCATGAAGGGGATATCATGCTTTAGCAATCTAATAGCCTCCTATGATGAAATGAATAGTTAAGTGGATGAGAGGAGAACAGTAGATGTTTATTTTAGCAAGGCTTTCAACATCTCTAACACTTATAGATGAACTACTGAGGTACAGACCAGATAAGTGAAGTGAGAGATTGAAAACTGACTGAAATGCCAGGCTGAAAGGGTTGTGATCAGCAGCACAGTGTCCAGCTGAAAGTCTGTCATCAGTGGTGTACCCTACAGGTTAATAGTGGGGCCAGTGCCATTTCATACCATAGTGACCTGGATGAGAGGCAGAGAGCAGCCACAAGTCTGAAGGTAACGTAACTAGGAGCGATTGATACACCGGATGCTTGTGCTGCCACTCAGAGGGACCTCAGACTGGAGAAACAGGCTGATAGGAACCTTCTGAAGTTCAGCCAAGTCCTGCATCTGGAGAGAAATAGCCTCAGGCATCAGTTCAGGCTAAGTAGTAGAAAAAGCATGGGTATTCCTGAGGGACACCAAGCTGGACATCAAACAGGAGTGTGCCCTTGCAGCAAAGGTGACCAATAGCACCCTGGTCCGCATTAGGCAGAGCATCACCAGCAGGTTGAGGGAGGTGGTTCTTCCTCTCTGCTCAGCACTGGTGAGACATCTGGAGTACTGGGTCCAAGGCTAGCTCCCCAGTACAAGAGACATATGAGCATACTGGTACAAGCCCAGTGAAGGGCCACAAAGATGATTAAGGGACTGGAGCATCTCTCATATGAGGAAAGCCTGAGAGAGCTAGGACTGTTCAGCCTGGAGAAGAGAAGGCTCAGGTAGACTCAAGGGGAATCTTATCAGCATATATAAATGCCTGACAGAGGGAGTAAAGATGATAAACTCTTCTCAGTGGTGCCCAGTAGCAGGACCAGAGACAACGAGCACAAACTGAAACAGAGAAATTCTACTTTAATACAGTGAAGGTAGTCCACCACTAGATTTAGAGACATTCAAAGCACAAGTGGACACAGCCCTGACCAACTGCTCTTGCTGACCCTGCTCTGAGCAAGGGGCTGGACCAGATGATCTGCAGGTACCTTCCCTGCCCCTGCCAGCCTGTGCTTCCAAATTAATTGTAACAGAGCACATGGGGTTACTCAAAACACAATACTGGAAGTTGCAGTATGCTGAAAAAAGGGAGAAAAGCACGAGGACAAGGACTGCTAACTGAAGCACCCAGGTAGGGCCACTCAGAAGGGAGCGTAGGTGTTTCCCCTCAAGGAAGGGAAGACTCCCTTATAGGTCCAAGGATCCTCCACAGTTACGTCCTTTGACTCAGATACAAGCTTAGGGTTTTATTTTAGTAAATTCACGTAAATGGAAGAGGGGAAAAAGCAGTTGAAGCAATTGCACAAAGTAGAACTTAAATAATTCAGAAGAGTCAGTCCTTTTTAATTCACTCTGAGATGCAGAGTAACTAATTACACAGCTACCACAGACAAGTCAGACTGTGCTTTGATTTCAGGTCAGGATACATTGACTGAAGCTCTCAAGGGCAAGGGCAAAAAAATTTTCATCTCGAGCGCTACTGATGACTACCTGTTTCACAGTGAAAACCACTGTGCTGTCTCTTGCTCTTCTGTATTTTCATGTACTCCAGCCTAGGAGAGAGGCCAGAGGACACACTTCTCCCACATGTCAGGGAGCACAGGTAAAACAGGCACGTGCTCTCCTCAGGCTTAACAGAGCTCTGTAGTACCCAAGGATGTGTCTGTGATCAGGCACAGCAGACCAGATAGACAATACAGCAGAAGCAGCCTACTAATTTGGCATGTCCTCTGAAAAACAAATCAGACTCCTCTTAAACTAAATAAATCATGCTATGCTGACCTTGAAAAAAAAAAATGGTCTTAGCTTTAAGCACTGGAAGTAATTCCCCTCAAATCACTAATAATATTTGTGCTTAAAATCCAGGTTTTGCTCAAGTTTTTGCAGAAATAAAGTGATGGAAATATTAACAGAACACAGTCCTTCTAGCAATTAAACTCTTGGAGGATTAAGGAGGATATGTTTTAAAAACATTATTGCTTCTTTTTGCAAAAACTACAATAGCTACCTTCTGGACCATGGTCTAATTAAGTATTTTTAAAAGCAATTTCTGTTTCACTGGAGATATTCTGAAGGAAGTAGGTTTTACTCTTTTTTTGTTCTGACAGCTTACTCTAATATATTTCTTTACCTTAATATATTTTATCACACCTCTCTAATTAAGGAAAAAAGAAAACACAGTACGACTACATCATCTTTACTCACATCACCACTAATCAAAATATATATGTATAGATATATATATATGAAAATAATGAAGTATGTGTGTATATATATATTTGAGACAGAGTGATTTTGGAAATTCCCAGGACTTTGAATCTATCATTCATCTGGTCTCTCAAGGATATTCCAGCACTCTTTCAAGGGAAGCAGAGTTTTCTTACCGAACAAAGGGAAAACCAGGTTTCTAAAACTATCTGTTAGAGATAAAGGAACGAACACATGTGCAAGGCTTCTTCAGCACCTTCAGCCTTTGAAAAGTTTAAGACTGGTTTGGCTTAAAACCAGCATGACAACAGATGTCTTAAAACAATGTTTAATTGATTAGGATACACAGGTGACTAAAAGCAATCAGATCCATTTAAACATCCAGCTGAAGCTTTATTATTTTAACAGGCTGAACATTAATGCATCTCTAGTGCAAAGAGGTGAGAGTATATGACCAGTATATGACTCACAGCCACAATAAATCCATTTATATATATAATGTCTTCCTCACTGAAATATAATCTTCCCTCAAGAGAGCAGGAAATCGTTCAACTCAGAGCTGCAATGATTCCAGATTTCCCTTTTGCCCCAGGACAGATAATCCCCAATAAACCCCCACATTTCTGGTTCTGAAAACTACTCTTTTGACCTTTATATTTAAGCTGGTGCTTCAGCTGTTCCCTTACCTGCTCTCCAGGCAGGACTCTAAGCATAGAGGGCTGGGCAACACAAAAAGGATTTGCCAATACCTGACCAACCATTCTGCCACTCAGCTCCCCACCCCCTGCAAAATAGGGTAGGCTTGCTAACAGAAGGATTAGCAAACACTTGTCCAAGTTCTCCTGCGGAAGCAATGCCTACATATACAAGTAGATGGGGCACCAGAAAGGAGTAAAGGGGTGCTGGGTTAGTATTTAGGTTTAGCCATATGATCACTATTAAAATCAAGAGCCCCAACAGGTAATGCATTATAAAACAGAAGGTAGAATGCATAACTAAAGATCTTTTCCTATTTTATATTTCTTCTCTCTATATAACTATTAACATACAATTAAATTGCTAAAGAAAATAAAGAATGAAAGGATGAAAATGTACTCTAAATGCAAACATGATTCTAAGTGATGGGATATTCTGGGACATGCCTGCCTTAATCTGTAGACCACTTAATATGCTGTCCCCCTCGCTTTTCCCTCTATCTGTAGTCAAGCAACCTCTTGAATTCCTCACTCCAAGTGAAAGGAAGTGAAAAACTTCTCAGGCTGACAATTCTTACAGAAAGGACTTAGATGTGAATTAAAAAGGAAATTACTGCCAAATGCATTTTCATTTTAAAACAAGAAGATAATTTGAAATATTTCACTGTTAGAGATTCCACTCCACAACCATTTGCCCAACCCAGAGATAAAGTTGTCTCATTTCACTGTAGAGACCATCATCATCATCTCTATCCACCTCAGCTTAAGCAACGGAGTTGGCTGCATAGTTCAAATAGGAAGAAAAGAATGCAGAATGAAGCTGAAGCCCTTTACTACTGGCTATTGCTACTGAATAGCAACACCTGCAACTGTGCCCAAAATCAACATGTGTCAACCATCTATAATCTGAAAGAAGAGAATCATTTGCTTTTCCATGTTTTATGCTTCCCTTTGCTTCTAGGCATGGAAGGAAAGCAATACTCAAGAATAGTTGACTGACATGACTAGGAAAGAAAGGATGCTACCATTCTTCTAATGCAATTCTGCCTTCAAGAAAATGGGTCAAGATTATGTCAAGATGTGTATTTCTTACTGTTACAGAAGCAGAATGAATTCCCTTCATTTTACAGACAATAGCTATACTCCACAGCAGCTGCAAGACTGAGAGACAAATAATATGGTACCCTATTAGGCAACTGCAATTAAAGGGAATTTGTCCTTCAACATCAGTGAACTTAATAAAAGTTTTTATAAGCCAACTGAAGCATTTAACTTTTTTCCACCTAAATGAGATACAGTATGTTAACATCCTTGGATAATGTCATTTTTCTGAAAGCAATTGATAACAAAGATTACCATTTGAAAAATGAAAATTGTTATGCAAGACCTTGAATGAGGTGAAGCTTTTTTATTTTTAAAAGTTTTTCAGGAGGGTGTAGCTATACCTCTTCATTCTGTGTTTTTAGACAACAGCTAGAATTGCTTAAATTAAGAAGCTACAAGTACAGTTCTAAGCAATAGTTTTTAAAGTTTCCTGCCACCCCACCTCCCCAAGGACTGTGCTAAATGAGAAAACTGAAAGGAATAGAATAATGCATAGATTTTAAATATTATAAAATAAAGTTTAAGGAAAACAAGACAAAGATCTAAGAAGCAGTACCCTATTTCTAGAGTGAACCATTCAATATTGGTCAATATAACAGAAGAATAATTTAAAAAGTAAATTTAAAGCACATTAGTAATGAGGTAGAAGAATAACATTTGCTGCCCCTTTTACAAAATATAAAAAAAGCATTGTGTCCCATTCTCTAATCTGAACTCTGTTTCAGAGTGATGCTAACATACCTCATCTGCACTTTATCAATGTATTTGACCATTCTAGCTTCAAGGAGATACATAAGAGAACTGTCATGAATGGCAGACTGACAGAATGCTGCATTTCTTCCACATGGCCACTTTCTACTGTTTACTGTTACAGGTTACTGTTTTCATCTATTTGCACATTTTTATTTAATCCTAGTTTATTTTCAAGTAAAAACTAGCAATTTGAACTCTAAAATAAGTAATCTGACTGCAGATACCAGAATTAGAAAAAAGCTCTCTACCTATTAATTTCTTCTTCCGCAGGGCTCTACTCGGATTAAATGCCCAAGTTGATATTTTTTTCAAGGTAAATTTGGTATTGCTTAATAACAAAGAGATATCCTCCTCTTGTACCACACTAGACTCAAGGATAAGGCACAGCATCTTAAAAACATGCACTTCTGCAAACAGTGACTTTTATCAAATGACTGAAGCCTGACATGCAGGATCATCAGTTATTCTTATGGGACAACCCCAGCCAGACATAACGGAACAAGAAACAACACATTTCTCAATTTACAATCTGTTACCATAATATGGATGCATTATGAATGGGTAATAGCTTTACAAGATAGCATATTACTTATTCATTAGACCAAAGGGGATCTTCATAACAGCAATGCCCTGAAAGCTGCTGTTTGCCCTGTCACACTCAATAGAAACAAACGTTAGTTCGTGGGGAATTCAGAGTTAAGTTTTTCTTTTAAAAGATATTTTATTTCATGTAAGACTACCAATTTTGCCATAGCATTTCAAAAAAGTCAAATTTAATTTTTTCCTTTTAGTTTCCTTCATTTTTAATTAGACAAAATGCCATGTGCTTAAAACATGTTTAAAATGGGTCTCAGAAGTGGGACTTAAGCCCTAAACATGCCACAGGAAAAAAGACTTTGTGCCATCCTTTTGTAAGTTACTGTCTCACCTCAGAGGAGCTTGAATGAAAAATTCTACAGTTACTTTAAGCTTTCATTTGCTTCCCACAGAACAGCAGTTAGATATTTTTGCTTAATGAATTGCCTTAAATTGGATAAAGCCAGCCAAAGTGGATTATGTTATTTATTGTCCTTTACTATGCAGAATATACTTACTGATCAGAACAATCAGATCATTTATCTCCAAGACATTTCCTAGTGTTTTATTACATTTCAGAACACAGCATTTCCTAGCTCCCTGTGTTAAATTATATCAATGAAGTACTTTCCTGCTGGAGATTCCATTTTATTTTCATAAATACAAAAAACCTGGCCACACTAGTGTAATTGGTGACTAGCAAAAGCACATGATCCCTATAGAACTATATTTGAACATATTCCAAATGCACAACTCAAAACATACTGGTACCAACTACCATGTTACCATATGTTTAACAGGAGGTTAAACAACAACATTAAGCCACTTTCAAGTAAAAAAATTAAGAGCTTTATAAGTAGCAGTAACCAGGTTTATTAACATCCCTTTATTGTATTATATGTTCAGAGAAGCCATCACCTTTTTATTTTAAAATATCATAACATTTTAGCATAGTTAACAACTGAGCAGCCCCTTTCAGAGGTACAAGTTTTGTAAGTTTATCACATGCAATCAAAACATAAGATTACATTGTAGTTACGATGTACCAGGCTATTGGTTTATTTCAGACAAAATAAATACAGAACATTGAAACTTTTATATAAGAACCTCTGGCAAAGTTATTAATTGAACCACTTAAAGATTAGATTGATCTCTAGGAAACTGCTGGCCTAAATTGAATGATTAAAGTATTATTTTGCAATCTATGTCTGACAACTCTGAAGTAGTTTCCTTAATTTCAGAAAAAACAAAGCAAGCCCCCGGTGTATCAGAGGGAAGCTGAAGGCCAGACAGTTTGAGATGAAAGAATCAGAGTTCAGTTATGCAACTGTAGAAGTTATAGCATAGTTTTATATTTTTGCATTAGTGTTACAGTAAGCATTGTAAGTAGAAGAGAGGAAGGTACTATAGGGCTTAAAGAAAAGTCATATAGTAAATGTTTCCAAGTTTACACACTGCATTTGAAAAACATTGAGAAAAATCTGTTATCAAGAACTGAAGTGCATTAAAACATTTTCTGTAAAACCCATTACATATTAGACATCTTCAGAAAAAAGAATATCACAGAAGATATCAAGATTCCGTTCATGCAAGCCGAAGAGGCTGGACAAGTGCTGTTTCACATCACACTAGCATTCTCCAGGCTCAGTTTGCTGATCACATTAGACTCTGAGCATGTCTAACATACCAAGAGAATTAGGATCCACACAGAGCAAAAAAGACTTGTAGTTGCCTTCTCTTCAAAACATGCATCATACTGCAGGCTCTGTTATAAAACCCTCATTAGGGAACAGAAAGCCTCAACTCCTTGCATCCCATCAGGGTCTCTAACCTACACCTCCTTCCATACAGGTCACTGGGGGCACTTGCCACCCTCCTGTGTGGCAGCCATGCCATCCCCAAAGAAAAGAAACAAGTTTCATCCAGACATGCAGGCGAGTAAACAAGAAAAAAGCACAAATCAACCAGCAAAGGCCAGAGTATAAATACAAAGACTACAGCTGCTCTGGGTAAGGACCTTTTCCCCAAGAGCACATACATATTTGACATTGAGCACATGGATCATGGGATTAAATTCCCATCATTGTTCAGATATGCAAGAAACTTTCCCTGTATGTTGTAGGTAACAGAACACAGCATCACACAAGTGCGAGCCCCTTCTGCTGCACAAGATGTAAACCCCTGCCATCTCCCTCTGTCTGGTTCCACCTACCCTCAGGCTTTTCAATGTGAAAGTTTTCACATGTACTGGTTATATTTAGAAGGAACTAATCCAAGAGTGATTATTTCAAAAGACATAATTAAGGAATGGAAAAAGCAGGCAGTATCACTAGACACAGTTAAGGAAACTAATCAACAGGTTATTCCTGAGTTCAAGTGTCTTACATTATTTAAGTAATGGTGTTTCACCATTTGCCTTAAAACTTGTGAAGCAGAAAACACTTTGGTTTAAAAAAAACCAAACAAACCCTACAACACCCCTGACTATTATTACAGTCTTATCTCACACTTCTAGTGTCACTTTAGTAAAAGTCAAGATAGCCATTCAAAAAATAATAATAACCCCACAAACCAAACCACCAAAATACTCATTTGTTACAGGAAGGGTAAAAAGTCATGGGCACGAATATGAAAAACATTCTTAAAACAATCTGAACTAATGCACGCTAAAGAGCACGTTACCAGAAGAAGCCTATGATCCTGCCGCTCAAAGTCACTGGTGAGGAATGAGCCAAGAGCAGGCAAACTCTCTGTTCATTAAGTCAGTACTGTAAAAAACACAGGTTTCGTCAACATTAAGCCTGCAACTCCCACTTTCTTTTTTAAGTGCCAGAGACAAATTGTATACAGAGAGATTTCACTGCATGTTGCTTTATCAAACAAGTTACATTCCTAATACCCTGTATTACTAATACGAATGAAAATAGATTTTTTTCTAGGTTGGACTACTAAGTCAAAACCAGTCTCCAGACAAATAAAACAAGCTACTTTATGGAAGAATCAATTTGCCCTGATGTGAAAACTGAGTATACAACACCACATTGGAGTCTTACACTTGATGAATTCAGGGATAATTTTCTAATCCTTTCATGCGCTATATCTCATTTTCAAATCTATATACACTGTAGTACTGACAACAGCTTTTGCTTTCTCTCCTTCTCCATTCATACATTCCCCAGTCTGAGCTGCTCCGAAATTTTAAGTTTATACAATAAGTTTTATTTCAATCTTCAAAATTTTATAGCAAGAAATGCAATGTTTTGTCAGAAGAGATTTTAGATACAAAGAAAAGGGCTTAAGGCATAAGAATGTCTGCCCTCCTTTCCCAACAGCCAAACATAACAGCTTGATTTAAAAAAAAAAAAAAAAAAAGAATCTGGCCTACCAGAAATAAAGTGGCATACTTGTAGCATGTAATCAAACAGATTTGTAAGACAACTGCTATTTTTGGATACAAAGTCAGTTTTAATTAGAGTGCCCTAAATTTAGGGCCTCAAATTACAGACAGATCTTTATGGTCCTCTTTCCAATAGATTTCCAGCACTTGTCTTTTTCAAATACACTAATGTCTGTGCCCTGTAACGTACATGGAAATTTAGCTGACCTTTTTTTAAATTGGGATGAAATTGCCTCATCAGGATTGAAAGAGCCCTCACCTCTTCTAAAGCAGTTTATTCACTAAATATAGCTTTTGAACCTTAATTCCTCCATTTTAAATTAAATCTGCTAAATTAACACAGAGCATGTCTCTGCAAACACTTCAGTAATGATAGTTCAGATGAGATGTGTTGACTTTCAATTCGCAAGTTATCCTGAGCAGAATCCCTGAACAATAGAGTATCCATGGATACCCAGGTCCACCATCTCCCTCCCTACTTAAGTAAACTCTTAAATTACATCTTGCTTGCTTAATTAGTAGAGCCTCATAGCAAGCCATATTACCATGGTAGAGGAAAACTGGCAAGTTAGAGGTGAAAGCTAAGCTAGAGGCACACCAGACTGCAAGCAGCATTTGTTGCTTGTAGCAGCAATTAATTACTTAAGTGCAGAACAAGCTAGTTTAAGGCAGATAACAAAAAGTGGTTTACGAATATATTTTTCTCATCAGAATTAATGAAGAGAACTGTAGTGATAGAAGACAATTATAAAGAAAGCAATGGTAATGGAGAGACTACCAGTGTCCTTCAACATAACAGCTGCATTAAGCTATAGAAGAAACAGGCAGGAACATACTGTCAATTTCAAAATAGTTTTCAGTATGAAGAACAGTAGAACTTGACATTTGATATTTTAAAGAGTCACAACTGGAGGGGGTTGTTAATCATTTTAAAGAATTAAATCTTGACAGATACAAGTGTATTCCTCATTTGAATGTGGTATTAAAGTGAATTCATTTAAAAAACAGAATGCCACTTACAAAAGTAAAATATCTGGTGGTTAACTGCACAAGACCACAAATCCAAGTTTCAGTATTACTTTTTCTGCCAGGAAATCTGACAGGAAGTTTCTCCAACCCCTGATGGACAATTTAAGCAGTTCTATTTTTGTCAGCCTCTGATTCATCCCAAAAACATTCTCTTAGGAAGAGGACTAAGTAACAGGTCCAGCTTGGAAATATATTGGTAACTCCATTTTCTACAAAAGTCTCTAGAGCACTATTATGCATACCACCTCTCTGTAAGGCCTGGATCCATCCTTGAGCACGGATCAGGTTAAAGATCAAAGAACCTCTGTAGATCAGCTGTATTCACCACCCTGAGGTGCTGTTCCCTCTGCTCTCCTTTGAGAGACCCTCCAGCCTATTCAGCAACCATACCACCATTTAAGCTTGCGACACTCTCGCACATTTGCTTCTCGTTAAAGCCATCTCAGCACTTTGATCACCCAAGCCTGAATAAATCTAATATATAACTCTTAAGCTTCTCACAATCAGGAAGTTTTTCCCACCTATTTCCAAGATACCTAATGCACACCTAAAAAACAGCTCTTGGGAATTCATGGTATTTGAATTAATACCTTCACATCCAACTCGTGTTTACAGTGGCATCATCACTCCCCCTTGTAAGAGTTTCCATCATAAGAAATGTTAAAGGCCTGCCAGGTAACAAAACACCACACACAGTGTATTCTCAGCTCTAGGAGAACAGCTATTCCCACCTCTGGATGGTTTTTTGGTTTAATTTTATCTAAAAATTAACATTACAGAGAACAACTTGTTTTCTAAAAGTCATGAGATTTGTGAGGGCAAATATTTGAAGACTGCACTCAGTAACAACTCTCCTATCATAAATGAGGTACCCCATGAATACCGGGCAGCATGTGTATCTTCATCTGGAGATGGAAAGTGCATGCTAACTGATTCACACAGATATTTTTCATTGACACTGATTACTCTCCCTTTTGATTTGTAGCTAAAGGAAATTCTCTAGTAGTTGAAATGAAATCAATTTGAAATTTTAGCTAATTGTATGCTTTCTCAAGTGGAAACTTTAAAATATTTCATTGTCTTTCCCAAAATATCACTTTAAAGAAAAGGTAGCCAAATTCAAACCTCAGCTAAAACCTTAACAAACTGAATGTCACGATTTTGCCACAGCTATCACACATTTACAATTTAAACACTGTTTATCATATGTAAGTTACTGTCTAGGACTAAGCCTGGACAAAACAGACAAAGTTCAAGAGAGGGCATTTACAGAGAGTTGTCACCGATGGTGAATTGCAAAATCAACACATTAAGATAAGATACATAAAAAAGCTTGTCAGAAGTTAAGTAACAAGGCAGCAGTGCCACTATTTTTAGATAATGTCCTTCTGCAAGACATTGAGCATCTCAAGGTACCAGGCATCTTCAGCTTCCATTAATGTCAGCTGAAACCAAGGACAGAGTCATGACATCATGATAGGTCAGGGAAAAATAAAGTTTCCTATCCCAATATATCATAAGATGATTATGATTAATGAATTTCCCCAAATGGTTCTTGTAAATACTGCATTTCCAGTTTTGGAGGTTTGGTGATTTTTTTTTTAAACTGTCATTACGTTATAAAATAGGTCTGATCTACTAGAAACTTTTTCCAACTCAAAAAACTATTATGAGATTATTAATAATCCCATAATTACAAATAATAACACCTGTCAAGACCCAAAAGCCACCTGGATCACAGCCATGTTCCAATGTTCAATATTGAAGGAAACAAATTGATCTCAAAGTTGTAAAAGTAGAAGGGTCACAATTACTATGTACTTTCAAATAAACCATAACCCAGCCAAAAGTGTCTAGTATGACTATAGCTCTTCCTAAGTTTCAGGGATGCTGTACAACAGACTTTGAAAGAAGATTAAAAGAAAATATTATAATTCAGAAATTACTCTGGAAGAGGCAATTAAAATATTTTTTCCCCTCACATCTTTTAACTATTGTTTGTTTTAGTGCTCTAGGAAATTAATGAAGATTGCAAAATACCATTAGGAAAGTAAATGGACTAAAATTCATGTAATAAGTAATGGCAAAAAAAATAACACACTCTACTTGGTAACGTTACTGTAATTTTTCTACAACATCCTCCACCATGCAAAAACATTGTTACAGTAAAACATCTGAGAACAGATTTTTTTTTTTAGTATATATTTGGATTATGAAAAGAACTTTAAATATTGAAAACCCACTGAAAACACCCATATTTATCTACTAACTAGTTCCTTCTAGTCTCTCCCACATTTTATGCAACGCTGGTAGAATTATTCCTGTGGACTTAGAACAGTGCTGGAGACAAAGCAAACAGCTCTTCTGGGAGAGACAGTGACTGAGACTGATAAAGCCAAAAGAAACTAGACTCTGCTGAGACTGGGCTTGAATCTTCAAGATTTTCTGGCAAAGGATCAGTGTCTTTTTCATCTTGTCTTTCATAGACTTAATGAGACTGAGTTAGGGGGATTTTTTTGTTGTTGTTTGTCTGTTTTTAAATTGACCAAACTATAAACACAAGTAAACTGTTATGGGTCCAGTGCACCAGGGCAGAGAAGACTTGCATTAGGCATACAAGCAATCCTATTTGAAGGCTACACAAACATTCAAGCATATAAATACATGTCTTGCTGGTTTAGAACACACACATGAATTGAGTACAAAGTGGGGTTGTTTATTTTTAAATATACAATGAAGAAAGGAGAAAAAATTTGAGGGGCTTAGTGTAGCATATTCCTGGTGTTAGCATTGATCAGAAAACAACTTGTTTAGCCAAATTATTTTTGGTCAGATAACAATATCAAACAATTAACAGCTACAATCCTAGCACACTAAAAACGTCACAAATACTTCATAAGGAACATTGTTTACAATTGAATGGGACAAACCGGAAGACAGAAGACATCTAATATATGTTTGACAACAAAGATAGGTTTCTTTGGCTTTTTGAGGGAAGGAGTTCTTTGCAGACACATGCATGTGTACAGACACACAACCCATAGGTTACATCTAAAGTTATATGACAAGTATTAACATGAAGAGGGACAGCAGCAAGGGCTGAGAAAAAGGAAGCGGGTATGCAAGCAAGTAGTGCAGCAAGCCAGCAAACTATCCAAATAAAGAGAACACTCTGGTGAAAAATGAACACACTTGAGTGTAAAACAAAGCTACCAGCATCAAAAGGCTACAGAATAATACTGCGTGTCCTCTTACTCAAAGCAGGATTTTGTAGGGATACACTTCTTACAGACACAGGTGGGTCTAAACACTTAGATCCTATAAACATAGGTCCTATAGCCCAGAAAGGGACAGCCTCCAATACACCACTTAGGTCCAGAGGAGCTGCAAGGAATCCCTAAGACACTGAATACATTTCCAGATGCACTACAGGGCACAAGGGCTTCGGTTTCTCATTTGTCAGCCACTGAACAGTTGGATATTAGCTGCAGCTGCTACTGGCTTTTGTTATGGGAGAGAGGCACAAGGGACACACAGTGATGGAATGGTTTTTCATGTCGTTTTCTTCCTCCCCTCGCCACAACTCTTCCCCCATCCCCATATCTCTCAAGGTCAGAGAGGACATGTCTGTCTGATTAAGAGCATGAAATTATAAAAAGTTCATGATTTCACAGTATTGGGTGTTTAACTACTTTTTTTTCCTGAAGAAATCCATTACGCAGCACATGAAGTCTGTACTGTGGGCATCAGAGCTCCAAGAGTAAAACTGCTGATGTTGAGGGCCAGCCCACCATATAGTTTGTTTTCATGTAGACATTAAGCAAAGCAGTTTCAGACATGCAGAATACTGGGGGTTTGTTGATATTACTGTTTTAAAGCAAAGAGTATTTGCTTTTCCTGTTTTCTTCTTCTTACCTTATCTTTTTAAGGGAAATACAAATTTAAACAAAGCCTTGTAATTCTCTTGTACTACTTTTAATAGAATATACCATAGAAATCAGGAAGATCAGATCATTAAAAACCAATTACTTTCTTTAAGCTCACCCAGCAATCCCCTAGGGGAGTTAAGATCTCCCACTCCCCAAAGAATTATGGTCTTGATTTTCCAACAACCTCAGGGAACCGCAGAGAAGTGTGGGAGTAGCACAGCATGGGCAGAGCTGGGCAGACAGAGCAGCAAGGGAATTCTGTAAGAACAGACACAGGGAAACAGAGGGTGGAAAAAATACATGGGCTACTGGACAGATGCTCTGGTAGTCACAGACAACCACCATCCTGGCTAGCTCAGCATGAGCATCCCAGGTGGGCGCTTAGTGGCTCACAGTGAGACCAGGGAGAGCTCTTCTGAGAGGATAAAACTCAGCCACTCACAAGCTACTTCCCCATTCTGCCCCCCCCCCAATTTTCCTCCCTATTGCCCATCGGTCTCACCCAGCAAAACTTCACAGGTCTTGTAGCCCAGGCCCAGAAGCAGTAGAGCTATTTCTTCACCTTTTCTCTAGACAATCCTGCCCACAAATGCTCCTTATTCACGCTACGTGAAAGAACTCCTGATGCAGTAAAAAATAAAAAGGTGGCCAAATACAAAAATATGCATGGGAGTTTCAGCTGGAGACTGAAACAAAGGGAACTGAAGTTGATAGGGATTTTCACAGAAGTGGGCAAAGTAAGAGAAGGGAGGCAGAAACTTGACTAGAAATAGGAAAAGAGCAAACCTGCCTTGACTGCTCCACGGCTTGCTGACTACAGGCATAACTGAGGCATTTCTGGGTATAACGCAAGGCACTTCCTCAGAAAGTAAATTGGGTCTAAATCCTGAAAATCCTATTGCTGAGATGAACAGATGAAGTAACTTTTAAGCAGCACCTGTAATACAGTTGTGTTTGTATCCATAAATAAACTGAGGCTAGACCAGGGATAAAGATGTTGAATTTCAGCACAGAACACTGTGGGCAGAAAGTAAAGCTGAAAGAAACATGTACACAGATAGACCAATGCAGGAAAAACTACAGAAAGGAAATTGAAATTGTTCAAAGAAATTCAACTACACTTCTGGCAAGTATTCTAGCAATAAAGGTAGTAACACTGAGAAAAGACCAGTGTAAAGAAACAGGAAAGTACAGCAAATAATCAAGGTTAAGAGACAGGCATAGGCATAGCATAAAAACACTGGGTATACAAGAAAAAAAATATGCAGTAAAGAGACTGAAAAGTGACAGTTGAAGAGATAAATCACAAAAGTACACTTGCCCAACATGTTCTGAAAATTTAGATCTTTTCCAAGTACTTTAAGTACAGCGAGTTGGAAAGAAAGGATCTATGAGATTAAGGTTTGAAGGATGGTAAAGGTAGCTTTGGCAGAATAGGTAGAAAAGTTATTTCCCGTCTCAGAAAGGATGAGGATTCAAGCAGACACTGCAATCCTGCTCCTTGTATCCATCCATTTGAGTTTAATTGGCATGTGTAGATTGAGGGCTATGAAATATTCCAGTACTGTTCATTTTTAGTGGCTTCCTTTCAATTTATTACATTGTGATCACAAAATCACACACACCCCTTATTGGGTGACAAGCTCCAAACATCAAAATGTTGAACTGTATCTTTGACATTTGCCAGAAGTATTTCTGGACAGGACAATATAATTAGTTCTGGACTTAATTTATCCTGCCTAGATAATGATAATGTCATGGTGATGACCTTCAGTCATAACTGTCAGCTCTCCAGCAATATTACTACTTTGCTATCAGCTTACCCTCCCCAACCTTGGGTGGAACCAGCCTGTATGATGTGATATATTGGCCTAGAGCAATAGCACATACAGTTATTTATTTGCTTTTACTGTATTAATCCTTTCCCTTAGATATCAAATCTTTCCAGCTTTCTAAAGAAGTAATCCTTCCAATATCCGAAAAGTCAAAAAATTACATCAAGCCCTTAAATGTAGTTTATTACCATTTTTATAAGCCTCTACCAGATTACAAAAGCAAGGAATGTACTGACTCTCCTCTAGCAGTGGTTGTTTTGTTTATTTTTTAAAACCTGAAAGTTTTACATATGTCTCCTTAAATAAACACTCTATTTTCTTCACAGCAAGTTGATGTTCACCAGGGCAATACACAGAAACATCAGAGCATTAGCAATATTTCAAAAAATCAGATACATGGCATGCTCCAAGGGTGAATGCAGAGTGCTTATTTGGTAGCAGGAGACTTCCTATTTGTGAAAACTCAGCATCCCAGATCAATTGCTGAAGAGCAAACTGGGTAAATCCTGATTTTCTGCAGATATGAAATAGTTTATTTGAAGATTCCTGCTTCCTGTCCATCTCTAAACTTTGAGAGCTCTAAGCTACCCAAGAACCTGGAGTTTATTTCTTTCCAAGTTAAGAGCTGCTTATAACAAGGTCCTTGCAAGGATTTGGATCTGCAGTCAAAGGCAGTACCAGGTGTGCCATACAAAGGTTTCTGATTCTTAGCAGGTTTTTTTTTAGCTCAAAAGAATACTAATTAGTATTTGTGAACTAACAGTTGAAATTAGATTTCAAATACTTCTGAAACATTCACTTTTTCTCTTCAGGCAGCTTTGAAGCTTACTTGCTAGAGCATCCACTGAAGGAGGGCTGCAGACACAAGCAACACACATGCACTTAAAATTTGAGAGATTTCCAGTTTTTGCAAGATTTGGCTAGTTGCTCTGCCTACCTCCCTAACATTATCTAACCTGTCTGCCTGTTAATAGGCAGGCTCAGATGCATGACTTTCATTGCTGTCCAAAATAATCAGACAAGTGCACATCCAGTCCTGTCCCAAACAGTTGACACGTTTCCTTTGAGCTGTCACCACACCAGCACTTAAAAGCCTACTGCTGTATGCCTCTGTGGCAGATGCTCATAACATGGAAGCTGCTAGCTATTTTGGACCATTGTCTATAGGTAATAAGCAGAATGGTTCTAGTATTACTTCTTTTTTAGTCTTGCATAAGAAACAGACAGCATAGCCTGCTGAAGAGACTTAATTTTCTTCCTGTGCAGGAGCATTACTGTCCCCATATCAAGTGCAGGACAAGGAAACCCCATCTCCTACCCAGATTTCTACAAACTCGAGGAAACACATGCTACTTTCATTAAAAACCTAATCCTGGACAGATGTGAAAGAATCACTGATAATTCATTTTTCCAGGCTTAAATTTCTTTACTCACACCAAGTCAAACAGAGGCCAGGCACTTATAATGCCCTTTAATTATAAAAGGGCAAGTGAACCAATCCAAGATCCCCTAGGATGGGTGTGCAGTGCCCTCTAATGCATTTGTTTTGTAGGATAGAGTCCTGGCTGTACCTTGGACTCTGCTTCTTGAAACTTGTGTCATTCCCTTGAGGAAACAGAGGGTTTGCTCAAATGTGCATGTGTTTTAAAAGAATTGAACACATTTTTGAGGAAAAAACCTAAGCACATACCCATGATTTAATGCTGTTTATCTGTGCAGCTTTTATCTTCAGTATTATATTTCTTGGATGTTTTCATGTGTTTAACTGTGTTGTCACACTGCCTAAGAATCTCTGACTGTAAACTAAACTGAATTATTTACTAGTATGACCCTCAAGTTCACTAAGAAAAGGTACCTACCTATGAGAAGTCAATTAGAAAGCTAGAAAGCTAGATTTTGTTCCTATTTTTAAAGGAGAGAAGATATTTAAAATAGTGGTTGAGAAAGAATGCAAAAAAAAAAATCAAGCATTCATCAAGTAAGCAGACTAACCTGTCTCCAGACTTTTTATTCACAGGCAGGTACCTGCACAGGTATTTCCAGCTTCAGCTACCTCATTAGGAAATCTTTCATTTTAAATCCTACCTGATCTGGCTTAAAACACAGTACAACATCCTGAATCTGAATTTTAATAGAAAGATATATTTACAACTTGGATGGGAAAAAAATGAATTAACAGATTTTTTTAATCAGCTATTGACAAATAGAAGACAAAAAACCCAGAATGCAGTAGATTTCTTTTCTTTCTTTCCTTCTCATCTTTTTCCCCCATATTCTCCATCCTCAAAAAGGATTACTTGTCTTAGAATCTTTCCAGATCCAACTACTCACCATCTCTTGACACAGTACTAAGATAAAAAGTTGGAGGAAAAAAACCTACATAAAACCAAGTCCTGTGGTGCTTCAATTTGCACACCTCAGACTCATTCTAGCCTGCTGAAAGGTTACTCTGCACTGTTCTGGTCATTCTACTATTAAAAAAAGGATATTACAGAAACCATGACACTGCTATAGAAGACAATCAAGTCAATACAAAGACTGAACAATCAGAGTTATTTAAGTTGCCAGAAAAAATAGGTCCATTCTCTGAAAGAGCAGAAATTGGAAGCAGACTTCACTGAGTTGTGCTTATTATGGGAATAAAGAATAAGAACAGCACTAGGGCAGGAGTAAAGCCAAGGATAATCTAAGACACATTGAATTTTAAGGGGTTTTATTTTTTATAGTCAAGTTCACATAACTACTGGCTTTTTTTTAAAAAAAAGCCAAACCACACCATGCAAAACCTAATAAAAGCATACACATGAATTCTGAACACTTACCTTGGAAAAAGTCCCAATTAATATTCAGCCAATGTAGATTAAATACAGGGGGTGGGGGAGAATGTTTTCAAAAGGGAGATGGGAAGTGAGAAGCGCATCCTTATTTTCCTTAATCAATCCAGATAAAACAGACATTATGAGCTACTTCACTACAAAATTAATTCTTTATCCCTATGGATGACAAAAGTTTCCCCACACACCAAGAACTCTGACTCATTTCTTCAACTGAGAAAAGCCTAAGACCAAGCAGTAGAAAAAACACACCCTGCCAGGTACAGCAAGCTATAACCATTAGCAACTAAACGTTTGCCCCCATCAAAAACACCCTCTGTTCTGCTGTACTTCCCAGGACACTAGAATACACAAAAGTCAAGCTTGCTCCTGGCTACTACTACTGAGGAACTGGGGACTGAAAGAGCAGCTAAGAGAGAAGCACCTCACCTTCCCTGGTAACAACAGATGCAATGCCAACTCTTCTCCCAGCTCTACCCATCTCCCTTTCTCAGTCACTTATCTGAGCAGTACAGTCGCTGTTGCCTAAACACCTCTGACGTTTTGAGACATCTCAAAGGGCAGTGGGCAGGAGTAGGGACACAGGGATCACGGAATTAGAAGCTATGAAAGTTACCCCTATTTTATGTTCATGCTGTGCTGATTCCTCATCTAATACGAGTTTAGCTATACAAGAGCACAAAGCTTAGAGAGAGAAGCTGGCTAAATGCTTGAACAGATGGTTCAGCTGTCTGTGACCCTCAGCTTAGCTCCACTCAGGTGGAGTGGGTACCAGTAGGGCTTGCTGGTATTTCTGGCTACAATAAGCACAGGACAGCATCAGCAGGCTGGTGACAGCACTGTATCTTAATATGCACAATGTACAGAGAAGGTAATGGAACTTGAGGAAATCAGCATGACATCTACTTGTCTGACCTCAGTTCATCACCAGTCATGGCTGACTTTAGCACTGAAAACTCTAGCACAGGGTTAAAAGAGAAAGGGAACAGTCTGTGGAGTCTTTCTTTCACCCTTGCTCTGGCACCTACTGTCATTGACCAGTGGTCATTTTTTAAGATATCTCTCTCTCAGATATCATCCAGCTTCTCTTTGGTCCAAAAAGCTATCTGAAAGCCTTTAGGAATGCTAAAAAATAATTAAACAGACTATTAAATAAAATATTACTAAAACATAAATAAATAAGCACTCTAAAATTAAAGATAAAGCCTAGAAATTATTCCTACTTGTATCACAGCTGGGCAAGTCATTACAAGGCAGCTGGTGGCTGAGAGGCATGCCAACATCAATCTATCAATCTCTGTTTTGCTATATTAATATGTCACAGGTCCTGTGACTTGGATTTCCTATACCCAGATAAAGGGGTTTCAAACTGCCTGACATTTAGCATATTGGCAGCCTACTACCTTTACTCATATACTGCCTTCTAAAGGTCCATGTTACCTGCTATTCTAGTTTGATTCAACTGAAAATCAGCTGAGAAATTTCACTATACTTTGGGTAAAAACAGTGGCAAGCAGGGCTTTGGAGACAACAGGCCAGCAAAACCACCTCTTGTGTCACATGCCCAGTGAAACAATTCACAATTTGCTACTCATGCCCAGCAAGGAAAGACTGACCACCCCAAAGCACTCCCCACAACAGTCTGCAATGCCTGAGAGCAGAGACACCTACAAGCATCCCAGTCTAAGACACACTGTGGCAAATATGTCATTTTGTTCAAGTAAGCTCACTAGCACTGAGCTGTGCTTATTCCTGCATCTCGATTTGGAAACACAGACTGTATCTAAAGTCTTGAAGGAAAGCTTACAAAATGGCAGAAGTCTTTGCAAGATAATCACAGAAGTACCATGATAATGTATGTTTCAGTGCCTACTCAAATTCTGGGTAAGGATTTCAGCTGTAGCTTTTATAAAGACCATTAACAGCAACTGGAAGAATACTGGGAAAGCTGAGAAGCCAGCCACAAAAAGCAATGCAGCTAACAAATGATTCTTGATCTACAGCACTTCCTGAAGTTTAATGCAGGCTGTAGATCCTGGGTAATATCGTTTTAAAAAAGGCAAGGCTATGCAGATGCAAGCCTATGGAAGAACCGCACTGTAAGAAGTCTTCTGCTTTCACGCTAATACAACTCTGTGGTGCACATTAGGCACTGTAAAACACTATGGTAAAGCTCTACTATCCTAACATAATAGGATTACAGAGTACTTAATGGAAAAACACATCAATAATACATCATTATAGATCTAGTATTTCTCACCAGAGTGGCTCATTTTTAGACTGCTGATGTCCTGTATCTGCTGCAAGGGTACACGAGCATCATGGTTTTACCCCAGCCAGCAGCTGAGCACCACGCAGCCACTTGCTTACTCCCCCCCCATCAGGATGGGGGAGAGAATTGGAAAAGTGAAAAAACTCACAGGTTGAGATACAGACAGTTTAATAGGTAAAGCAAAAGCCGTGCAGGCAAGCAAAACAAGGGATTCATTCCCCACTTCCCATGGGCAGGCAGGTGTTCAGCCATCCCCAGGAAAGCAGGGCTCCATCATGCCTAACAGAGACTTGGGAAGACAAACGCCATCGCTCCGAATGCCGCCTCCCCACCCCTTTCCTCTTCCCCCAAGCTCCTTATAAACTAAGCATGACATCATACGGTATGAAATATCCCTTTGGTCAGTTTGGGTCACCTGTCCTGTGTGTGTCTCCTCCCAACTCCTTGTGCACCCCCAGCCATCCCGCTGGCAGGGCGGTACGAGAAGCAGAAAAGGCCTTGGCTCTGTGTAAGCACTGCTCAACAGCAACGTGTCTATATAACAAAAACATCTCTGTATTATCAACGCTGTTTCCAGCACAAATCCAAAACATATCCCCATACTAGCTACTATGAAGAAAATTAACCCTCTCAGCTTAAACCAGGACAATGAGAAAGTCCAGTTTTGAAAGTAGCAGTAGTGGGTGATCTTTGATGCTTTTGTACAGCTCATGTTTCAAGCACAGTCTCTCTGTAAAATACATTCTTAACATCTACCTCAGACTTGCAAGTAACCAAACACTGATCCAACAGGCCAGAAAGGTAGTTTTAAGGATGAAAACTTTTATTTTCAAACCAATTATCCTTTTGTTTCTTTGTTGTGGTTTGGGTCTTCATCCCTGACTGAAAGATACAAGAGATGCTTTCTCTCTCTGCTGATCAGATGAGCTTGTTTTCTTCCATGTGAACCTGTCAAAGCCTAGCAACACAAATATGGCAGATTAGTTCCTGCTCTGTGTAGGTAGGATCATACTCAAACATCTCATCTCTAGGTGCAATGCCATAGGCAGGCTATTTTGGACAAAACCAGTGAAACAAAATTAAAAACATATAGTTACAGAATCAAGCTGGCTTCACCGCTGGCACAGGACCTACTATCTCTGCCTCAGGCTCATTCAACATTAAGCAAAATTCAGCTGGCAGGCAGTCAGATGGCATGGTTGAGGCATTAATTTACTAATAGAAAGGAACTCACTGCACAGTGCTTTCTTGCAGTTGCTTCTGTGTGATAATTGCACTGGAAAAAATAGTTTATATTTGCATTATTTTTTAATGGCTCCAGTTCTTACCAGTATTATGTTTCCAATATTCTTGCTATTACACCTAAAGCAAAAGTATTACTGGGTAGGTAAAAGGACCCTTTGATGGATCGATGTTATATTCTGGTTCCCTTAGAGACTTTGCATGGCCTTTGGCAAGTCAATTTACTCTCTCATATATAAGGTAAGGTAGTAATAGCACAGCAGCTCCCAAAGGTGTTCTGTGTTACCCTAACTTCTGAATGGAAAGTGCTTCATAACTATTAAGATCATCCAACAAAAATGCATAAAATATCAAAGCTTAATAATACAGATGGATCTTAGTCTGGAAGATCAGCTAGCCCTAATCTGGCAGAAAGCCAGGGAGAAGCAGCAGGGATGGGTCAAGGGATCAGCTTCCCTGCCGTGGGTCTGCACATGGTCCTGAGCCCCAGAACATGGAGCAATGTTTTTCTTGCCCCAGGGCAGATGCACAACATCCAGGATGTGAATGCCGCAAAGAGAACCAGGAGGGTATGACCACCTTCTATGAGACACAGCAGAGCTGAGGTTTTGCTGTTAACTGGAATTACCCTCTCAATATGCTGAACTGAAAAAGTGACAGACTAGGGACTTTAACACAAGGCCAGGTATTCATGGTCCTGGCTGGCTGTTCTCAGATGGATTTCATTAACTGGCCACCAGATAAACCCAAAATTTGGTCCCCCAGCCTCAACAAGATGATATGACTAAGCAAAGGTGGAGAATGACCAGTGTTTCAACAAAGGCAAGTGCAAAGTCCTGAACACGGGTTGGTCCAATCCCAAGCACAACTACAGGCTGGGTGGAGAATGGATTGAGAGCAAGCCTGAGGACGACAACAACTTGGGGGTATTGGTGGATGAAAAGCTCAACATGAGCCAGCAGTGTGCACTTGCAGCCCAGAAAGCCAACCGTGTCCTGGGCTGCATCAAAACCAGCATGACCAGCAGGTCGAGGGAGGTGATCCTGCCCCTCTACTCCACTCTTGTGAGACCCCACCTGGAGTACTGCGTCCAGCTCTGGGGGCCCCAGTACAAGAAGGATATGGAGCTGTTGGAGCAAGGCCAGAGGAGGGCCATGAAGCTGATCAGAGGGCTGGAGCACCTCTCCTGTGAGGACAGGCTGAGAGAGTTGGGGTTGTTCAGCCTGGAGAAGAGAAGGCTCCAGGGAGACCTAATTGCGGCCTTCCAGTACCTGAAGAGGGCCTATGAGAAATAGAGAGGAACTGTTTACAAGGGCAAGTAGTGACAGGACAAGGGGTAATGGGTTTAAACTAAAAGTGGGTAGATTTAGAATAGATATCAGGAAGAAATTCTTCACTGTGAGGGTGGTGAGGCACTGGAACAGGTTGCCCAGAGGGGTTGTAGATGCCCCATCCCTGGAAGTGTTCAAGGCCAGGTTGGATGGGGCTTTGGGCAACCTGGTCTAGTGGAGGGTGTCCCTGCCCATGGCAGGGGGGTTGGAACTAGATGATCTTGTCATCTACCTCAACCTCTACCTAAAAACAATATCATAGATGTGCTATATATTGCATTTAGATAATTTGCTGAAGAGATATAAATATTTATAATTATGCAGAATTTATTTTTTTCTTTTCATCATTTCTTTCTGGCCCCACTTCTGACCACTAAAGTCTAGTGATTGTGTTCAGTGCTAACAAGTAAATACCCACCACAGCCTGAAGCAAGCAAGGTGATTATTTAACAAGAGAAAAAAATTACTTTTAGAAGTAACAAAGTAACAGGGGTATTTCTGACCTTATGCAAAGCATACAGGAAAAACTGAAACTCCTGTCATTTTGCAAGGACAAAATGTGCTGCCAACAGCATCACATTCATCATGACATGTCATCTTGATAGTGATCCTCATTGTCACTGGCATAGACTTGAGGGCATGGTATTTATTTTACTTAGTTCCCGTTTCTAAGATATTAGTTATGAGCAGTAGGACATTCCCCACAAAATCTAAATTAAGCAAAACTACCTCAAATAGAAACAACAATGCAATGATACAGACACCAGGTCTCAGCTACTGTGCTTTCAGTAGACTGTTTTCCAGCACTTAAAAGCCTGAATTTTTTTTTACAGTTATTACATTTCATTGCCTTATAGAAGTTATGTAAAAGCTAAAGAACAAATACAGCAAGAACAAGGCTGACCACACTTGCAGCCCTGCCTGTGCCACTGATTCAGTGTCACAACTGAACATTTATTTTCACTACGTTATATACTATATAATATAGATATTATACATTATTTTATTACATTTTTATATACTATATTATATATTCACTATATTAATTCCCAGCTTAAGTTAAAGTTAATCATAAGTATCATCTATAAATTGCTCTGATAAAAACCCCCAAACATTAAGTTGCACTATGATAATATTCAAAATTAAGTTCTGTTCTTCTGGTTTAAAAGAACCTCCATATTATTCTGAGTTGTTTCAAGTATAAAACAAGTCTCTGAAGCACAGAAATTAAGGGGTTTTTGCCTTTAAAAATCCGTCCTATTATCATGATTTTATTTGACATCAATTCCATTGTTATTTTGCAGAAGGCAACACTTCACTCCCCTTCATTCCAGGGCAGGGGAAGCAGCAAGGAAAAGGGTCATAAATAGGTGTGAAATCAAGCTTAATAGAAAAAAATAATCACAAGACTATGAAAGGTATGTTTTATTAGAGGTAGTGTAATTCGGACAAGGAGCAGGGTTGGGAGGAGAGTAAGCAAGGAGCTGACAACACCCGTAGCAGTCTCTGCTGTGCTGAATGACTACCGAGGCTTGCTATTTGTTTCCTCATGGCATTTTCCCTCATGTCAACAAGTAGGCCAGTTATACAGTTAGTGCGTATAAAAGCATTAACTCCAGTAGGGAACTTTGTTTAAACCTTCTTTCAGTCATTTTCTCCATAGCTGAGATGAGACTCCAGAGGTGCAGTAATGGATAATTGGGGGGGTATGAAACAGCTTTGACAAGAAAAATCCCATAGATGAGACATGACAGGTTTCAGCTGCTTGTACACAGTATCACAACTTACTGCTCCACATAGATTTCACTCCTGATTAGAACTGATTCAGAGGGAGTAACAGGTTGGAGTGGTATTAAGTACTTCTGAAAGCAAAGCCAACTGCAACACATCACATGGCGCCGAGTCGAACACCGGTGTCTGAAGGGACAGCTATACTCCAGCTGGGATCAGTCTAGAGGGAAACATGAGTTTCACAGATTTTACAGACCAGAAGGGCCATTCCTAAACCAATGCAAAGTGAACTTGTACAGAGGCTTAAGACAAGTGGTCTTTGGAGCTTTCACAGTTTAATAGTTCCCTTTAACAGTATTTTAAACTCTTTCTGTTGATCCTACCTCTGAGATCAGTACTGGCTGTGCAAAAATCAGAAGTAGAAAGACCTAACCCTTTAACTGTTGTTAGGAGAATCTCATGGATGTGTGCAACAGTGCACTTCAAGCCAGAAATGCATTTGATTGCTAGATTATGTAAGTGAAAAGGCCATCACAGCCAGCCTGCGAACAAGTGCCACCACTCAGGGCGAGCAGCAGCATAGCAACAAGCTACCACATATAAAAGTGCATTATAGGTAGCATTAAAGAGGGAGAGCAAGCATTTAATGAACAGGGATTTGTGAGGACAACTTACAGCACAGACAGTAAATCAAAAGGGATCCCCCATTAGTCTCCCATGAGTCAGAGGTTCAGGGACAGCAGCATTTGAGAAAGTAGGTTTGCAGAAAGACTTACAAGACATGAGCCTTGAAAAAGCAGCCGCTTACCAAAATTTATAGCCTAAAGAATTCCACTAGGTTGTAAATTATATTTCTCATGAGATTCATTTGTGCACATACGTATGCCAGATTGAGAGAGTCACAATGCAAACATACTCCTGTGTATGTACACTAACTTATGATATGTGCCCTATTGAGTTTGAAGATTTAAAATACTGTGCTGCAAAGCTTATGAGGTCCACAGTCAGATTAGCACTTCAGAAAGAGCTTGCAAGCTAGAAACTTACCTATCTTATCCAATCACTTTACAGAATACATTTTCTCTTCTTTAGATAAGCACCTTCAACTCCTACTGTCATGTTATAAAATAGATGCATCTGCTTTGATTAGATATTTAATGAAGGTATTCCTTGTAAAAGAATATCTGTTTGTTTACATTGCATTAAATATTTAAGCACCTTGTTATGGAAAAGCACTTAAAAGAAATCTTCCTAAAGATTACTAGATTTTTCCATATCTTTTCTTCTTAATCTCTTCCAGCAAGAGCTATTAAAATTGAACTGCTTATACTGCTATGCTAGAGTACATAACTTGTAAGGGAATGCAAATAGGTGGATAACGTAGCTGAAAAAATTGTAAGGCAGACGCAAGACTGGGAAATTCTTCTCTAATCTTTGTGCCTACACCACCTCCAAACAACACAGGTTATATCTGGCCATCAGTCAAAATCTGACCCGCACTCACATGGGCCTGCAGGTAGGAGAGGTCTCAATTTCCTCACTGTGAGAAGTTAGGTGTACACTAAACCCATGTAGCCTAACTGGGTTTTAAATTATGGTACAAAACAATAATCTGAATGAAGTTCTGATTAAAAAAAGATAACAAAAAGTCACCTCTGTTACACAAAACAGAGCAATTTCCCCTTTTCTTACCAAGATGAAGTCCTACTGTATTCCAGTCAATCTTTATGGATGCAGGAGCAGAATTTAACCTAAGTATTTGGATCTGCCTTTTACAGTTTCTATCAGAGAACAGGCAAGTACACAAGAAGCTTAAGATCATCCCTTCCAACAGCTCTGGATTAAAGAGGGTTTTTGTTGGATTTTTTTGGTGGTTTTTGTTCCCAAAACCTACTCTAAGGCTTTATACATATATAAACCATCTGATACAATCCAAGCATATCAGATCTTTTGCTTTGAAGGAATGGGCTCAAAAAGCTTCACTTGCAGCATGCTGACATTTTAATATTTACTCCACAAACCTCAACAAGAGAATACAACAGTAAACATAAGCCTTAGAAAGCCTTATCCTTTAATCAAATTACTTCCAAGCTTCAATTAAGATAAATATTACATCACTTACTGAAGCAGCATTCATGAAATATCAGCCCTTTATGATCTCAGAAAGGCCAGTTACACCTCAAAAGGCCAACCACAAGCAATCCTCCTTGTTTATTTCTAAAATGAAGCAGCTCAATAGTTTACTCATTTTCCATAGAGTATTCTCACTCTGCAAAACTTACATTTCCATTTCTAATACCCTAGAAAATTGTTATCAATAGTGTATTGGTTTCTTCTGGTAAGAACTGTCTTATGAAGCAATAGGGATCCAATTTTCCATGCTATGTAGTTATTTACATGATTTTCACCTTTTTTAAACTTCTCTCACTACTAGACAGGAGTTTGATTATCTAATTGGTATAGCTATTCTTAGGACAATAAAGTGCCTTTTCAAATAGCTGGCCACATTCTGGCACAGGAACTACAGGACTGGGGCTTACAATTTTTTTTATTCAAGGCTTCCAAAGTATACGTAGCTGTAGTTAGACAATGCGTTTAGCAATACAGAAAAGACTTCCCACTTCAAAATTATGAAAAGACATATAGAGGAAAACGACCAAAATTCTAATTCACATCCTTCACCATGCAACCTTCTCCACAAACAGTGCATTACCTGAATACTAAACTCTTCCAAGGCTACAGTGAGTTGATAACACCTACCGCTAATTCATTATATCACCATTTAAGTAGGATTAGTATTATAATCTGCTGTGAAACTTGACAGCAGGAGCTGTGGTTCTGCAAATAAAATATTCATTTACAGAGACTTCTTTAAACTAAGGTGATTTATGTTCTTCAGTTTTTGTACAATTAAATTATAGCTCCATACTCCTCTGTTGAACATTGAGACAGTGTAGGCTAACATCCATCTGCACAATTTCTCCCCATCTTTTTCTGAGGGATCAGACCCAGGACCCTAGAAGTTTGTGCATTCACATGTTACAAAGCAATCCATGATGCTACAATACCACATCTTATGCATGCACTTTGGAATTTTTCAACACTTTCTCTAGCCATTTTGGTCACTCAAAATCCACTCCCATTCTTCTCCCAGAAAGTGTTCATTTTTTTGTTTCTGTGAACTACAGATTCCACAACTTTCACTCTACTCCTTCATACAAATTTGTAAAGATCATGAAGATATTGCCTGATGAAGAGGTCCAGGACACTTCTGTGTCAAACTGGACAGGGAACAGGCTTCTGCAGAACTACTCATGTTCTGTAACTGAGACTGCTCCTTTCAGTCCCATCCTCCTTTCCCCCTCACCCTCCAAAAGGGGTTACCACTACTAACATTTGCTGGAGTATTTTTAAAGGTTGCATTCATAAGTCAACATGTCACTTCACCCCTGACAGCATTACAAAAATTGTGCAAGGCTTAGCTTAAGAATGTGATACCTCCATTGCCAGTCGTAAATATTTAAGATAATGCCTCAGTCTCCATTTCAGTATGGGACACATCAGGTTTATATGGCTAGATGCAGGCTTTTTCCTAGTCTTGTTTGCTGTACTGACTAGCATGCAGAATGCAGAGGGGAAGAACACAGAAGCACACACATCTCCAAGGTACACTCTTGTGGCTATGGCTTTCAATCTTGTGTTTATTTACAAAAAACCTCACGTGCATAGAAAAGTATGTTCAAACTCAGGAAGGATTTATGACACACACTGCTACTCTAAGAGGAGAGATAACATAAATCAGTTTTTCTGTGGTTAAAGAAGTTATGATTCCACAGCAAATTTGCAACAAGCTTCAGAAAGAAAAATATGTATTGTACACATTCTGATCAATAAACAGTATTAACAAAGGGTAACTTGCATCTTGTGTCAGCGCTCCCTCCTCCAACTCCACTGGCACACTTTTAAGTTTGGATAAAGTGAGATAAAGACCAGCTGAACTGATACTCTGTTGCTATTGCAACCTTTCCTTTGAACTATGATTTCATTACAGCTGTATCCTGTTTTTGATAAATGTACTGAGATTATTTAAAGACATTATAAGCCATATCTCAGCATTACCTCTGTTAAGTTAAGCAAAGAAGCATGGTCCAGTTGCTCTATCAGAAAATTGATGATCTAGAATTCAAAATGTATTAATGGACCTAGGATCACAGGTAAACATGGCCCTGACTAAAGGAAGATAACTTTATTCTGTAGTGGTTTATGTTCTTGGGGTTTTTTTTGGGAGGGGAGATTTTGTTGGTTTGGGGCTTTAAGTATCTAGACATGTCAGTTATGTTTAAACTGGTATATGACCTCCTTAGTCTTAACACACCAAAGTATCAATTCTAATTAGGATGTATTCCTATGAAAGAAAACTATGATCATTAAATATTATGGACACAAATTTTCTCCTGAAATAAGAAAATTAAGCTCTCTTAACCAAGAGCCTACTGTAATTATTGCTTTGAAACATATATCCAAATATAACAAGATTACACTAAATCACAAGTGACTGTATTTTATTCTTTCTGGAAAAAATTCTTAACCAGATATGCTGATCAGTGGAGTCAGTAAAAGCATATTAATTTCACAGAACACTGGAGTTTGGAACCCTGCTCCAAGGATCACAGGCAAGACCACATGTAGGATATACCATGTGCCACAAAACAGCTCAAAATAACTCACAAGCATTATTTGAGTAGCAGTGTTACACTTTAGAAGCAAGTAATCCTCTGGCACTGCTGGTAAACTTTCCTAAACTGAGACAGAAACTCAGCATTCAAATAATACAAATACATCTGTCAAATACAAAACTCTTCATTATATAAATTTGAGCTGGTTCATTACTAACATCAAGCATATTTCCTACATAAAAGAAAAAATATTACATTTCACATACCTGCATTTTCTACTGATTTTGATAATTGACTCTGAAGTCTCTTGGTTTGTGCTTGAACTGACTATCTTTGGACAAATACATGCATTGAAGAAACAGCTGAATTTTAAGTTCTTATTAACAGTAATAAGAGAATAAACTTCCCATCAGGGTAGGGGGGAGGAATAGATCAAGTCCCATGCATCATTATACCCAGACAACTCAGCTTTTTTTGCCTTTTAGTGTATTTAGGTTTAGATGCTTTGTTCACCACTTCATTAAATAAGCTGTATATGCACTGAAGGTAAGTTAGCACAGTTTCTGGTTCATAACAATCCTGATTCCAGTCACATAACAACACATAACCATAACAATCCCTCATTCCAGTCACACTCATGTCTGCATGAAATGCCTGTGAAGTCAGTTCCTACACAGGTAAACTCTTATGCAAAAGAGCCAGCTTTAATTCCAGTGCCGGTTTTAAGATTTGATTGGATTTAATGATTTGGCACTTAAAGTTCTGAAAACAAAAATATGTTAAGTTGCTCTTTACTTTGACAAGTGTTCTGTAAACTGCTGATGGCAACATTCTAACTGAATTACAATGAAAATATTTAATAAGAAATTTGAAGTGAAATTAAACTTTTATTTTTCTTCCCCCAGACAGCATATGTCTGTCTCCTACAAGCCTGAGACACAGGAGACAGTTACATATTCTGTCCCATCTAGTCACTCTCAATTGGTTTAGATTTTAATATACTATACCTTTCTCTTTATGAGTTTTGTACCTGTCAAGGTAGAATCACATAGGATACGCTGATTCTAGTAGTATTTAGCAGTTATAGCTTCAGAACTTTAAAACTAATACGGCACTCCAGCAACAGCACTATCTGCCACACATTCATAGTGTTATATACAGGGAATACATTTGTCTATTTTAAGGCTTCATCTCTCCTTTATTAACAGTGCTTTGGCAAGGAACCACAGCCAGAGCATTTGCAACAAACAAGCGAGCCTTTCCCTTCTCTACTAGAATACTACTTTCTAGAATGCTCAACCACCCACCGCTTTCAATCACTCATACTACTACATCCTGTACTTTCTCTTGTACAATACAATATTCTTCATATGCTTTTCTGTTTCCATAAGTGCCAGCAGCTACCATCATGCTATTTTTAGTACACTGTCTAACCACCAGGGCTAATACATCAAGAGTGCCCAGCCTGCAGTTCAGGCCGCTGCTAGCCACACAGTGCTTGTGAGCATTGTTAACACCAATGAGTTTCATCAAGTTCTGACAGGACCCTCGACTCCATGTTGATGGAGCTTTAAGTCAAGCTCTGGGGTACACAGCAGTGGAACACGTGCCCTGGAGGCAGGTGCACCTGCTGAAGCATCCTCTGAAGTGAGAGGAAAGCCTGCTCAGGAGATCAGGCTCAGAGTATGAATTGAGGTAAAGTTGGATTCGATCAGAGAATGGCCATCCACATTTGCAATATAATGCAGATTCATCTTGCTCCATTACAGGTAGATTAACAGTAGTTAACACTGCCAAGTCGGAACTGCAACATATCACATTGCTATGGCCAGGAAACTCAATTAGCTTTTCTCTCACTCTGGGAAGTAAAGGGAGACTCCTTTTACACTTAGAACCTGAAGGTTTTCAGTGATTTTTCTGTAGACCTATATTGAGTAGCAGGTTCCCCATCAGTCCCTATTATGGCATGTATTGGCAAGTAATCCCAAGCTTAGCTGGAGTCCCCATTCTACAGCCACAATTCCTGGTGAGCTTTATTTTTCTTAAAGAACATTTGTTATTCCAAAAGTTTTTTTCAATTTCAGATACAGTGAAGAATCCTTCTTTACACCAGCTGTAAGAGAGGTACTCGTGAAAGACAAAGCATGAGTATTAAATATAGTATCTCTGTAGTCTGAATGACATAACCTTACCTGTTTAGGATACTAGAAGCTATAAGGTTTTGGAACAAGGAGCATTAGACTCATCTTTCATGCTGAAGTTGGCATTTCAGTGTTTATACAGATTTATACTTCAAAAACACCCCCTTTCATTATTATAACTTATGCAATGCATAGTTTGCAAAACAATTATGAAGTGAATAGTTTAAAACTCAGTATTTTTCAAATTACAACAGCTACAACAGATGAAAGATGTGGTTAATATCAATTAAGCAGAAAACTGTTTTAAAAAGCCTAGCCACAAGAATAGAGTGCTTTCATAAAACTTAAGCTCTGCAGCTTTTAAAACTATTCTAGATTTACAGAAGCTTTAAACTCTTCCTGGTGAGTACTTATGTTTTGAATATAAATTAGTTGTTTGACTGCAGTAGTCATGTGTCTACGCACAGTACCTTCTTTCCCACAACAGATGATTGAAATCCTGACATATCACATCACTAAGAACTTTCCAGCAGAATATTTTACATAAGTCTAAATGAGTCAGGGGATTTTTTTTGAGCCAATTCCTAAGGAGGGAAAAAAATCTACTGTAGCTGATTTTTCCCCAAAATATCCTGAGGGAGTTTGTATTAAGAGTTTAAAGAATGGAACTGGCTTTGGTATTCCATTCCAAGTTGCTAATTTATTATCTGGAAGAAGTCACATGAGCCTTGAAGGAAATCTTTATGAAAAGGGATCTGTCTCAGCTGCATGGGGTTTAATTGACTTCTGTCTTGCAAGAAGAATGCATTAGTATTATCTATGCCTCTGTTTAACCATCAGCCAAATGGCAATTATTGTGATGAATTAATTTTCTACACTGCCATGCAAATAGTAACCTCACACTCCTTTTGTGGACTCATTTCTCTGTTTAGCAGGACACCTGGTAGAAACCCATAAGACCACAATTCTAGACAAGATCATATGGGATTGCTCAGCAGGAGGGGAGAACACTGCCTAAGGGCCATCACATTTACCCATCTGGTTATATTCAAACAAATAGTTCTTGTTTTTTTCCCCCCAAGGGGGTAGGGGAAGTTTAGCAACTTCTACTGTAGGACATTATATCCAATTAGTACTCAGTATTTCCTTTAATTATCTCTAATGAACCAAATTCTCTCCTGATTACTTTCAGAGTTTGGAAGTGCAGGAGCCTACCTCAACAGAAGCAGCCTCAGGTTACATCCACAAGGCACAGCTCTGATCAAGCCAGCATGCAGATGCTGAGCAAGTAGCTTATTTCAGTGCAGCATTGCCAGGCCTCAACCTCTTTTCTGCACTACTGATAATCCTTACAGCTATGAAAAACCAGCAAAGAACCCAGCAGTCATCCCAGAGGATGGGGCATCTTTCAACACTACTGCTGTTATTGCTGTCACTGGTCATCATCAAAGAGGAGGGGAAAAAAAATATGACTGCGTTAACATAAATTTAGCAAGTCCAAGATGGATTGGCAAGCATACCAGAACGTTTCTTCACACAGTAGAAGTGTTCTTCAACCATCTGTTGGGTGCAGGAACCCATGGGGAAAGAATCCCAACCAAGCAGAAAGTCCTCACAAATTTTTTCAGCACACTAATGTTTCAGTCAAGCTAGAGACCATCAGTACCAGGGAGACTTTTCCAGAATTGCAAGGTTATGAAGTTATTGTTTAAATCCACACAACTCAATTTTCACAACCACCAAAAATCCCAAGGAGGCGGCTAGCATTCAACTAAAGAATTTAATATTTTGCAAACGCACATTGCCAATCCTTAGTTATTTCCCTCTAGTCCTCAGCAAAACATTACATTTGAGATAAAAGGGGAAAGATCACACAAAGCCTAATTGAATTAGCCTAATTGTGGGTGGAAAAACAAACCCAAAAATGCTTTATAGAAGATTTTGTTTTCCCAGTTGCTAGTTTTTTTCAGGAACACATGCTTACTGTGATGCTAGATAGTCTAAAGAGGATGCCCCTAGAACTGTAAGGCACACTTGGGATTAAATAAATAGGTTTAGGTCATAGGTGTAACAGATTTATGCTTCACATTTTAAAAGCAGTGTGCAAGGCTGAAGACAGTTCATGAAGATGTTTCACAGCAGATGTGGGCCATCAAGAACAAAAATGCTATTGTATATAAATTTATTAGACAACCTTTATTATGCTAGCCTACTTCTACTGATCTTATGCCATAAGTTGAAGTGTCATATAAATCCATTTGTAAGCAGTTTGATAAATTCAAACATCAAAACAACAAGTTTCCCTTGGCATTAGAGAAAGTAAAAAGGGCAGACTCCATCTAGCAAAAAGTTAACATCCAAGTCATGAAATCATAGATAAAGAGCAGTTTCACTTCAATGAATGCTTGTTAATATACCACCTCAAGATAAGTCAGACATTATTTCTTAAAACATGCCTTGCCTTTTGAATAACACAATGCCAGACATTCTTTGCAGCAAGCTTATTTGAGGCCACAGCTCATCCAGAAGTTTTCACCAATTCACATTCTTTACAGCTCCTCCTCCTCTCCATCATTACTTTAAATTTAGGTAGAACACTAGGTTTGGGGAACATCTGATTAACATTGCTTCTTTTTCCCTTTTTCTCCTTGTACAAGGTAGAAATGAAAATTGCTAGGCAGGACAGACATCCTAAATAATCTGACAAGAGTGTACTTCCTGTTTGATAAGGACCACGTACACCAACTGATCAAGAGGTACAAAAAGCTTTGCAAGCTACAAATATAACAAACTTGCCTCGGTATATATTTCTTTACAACTCAGTCTTCCAACCAAGAACATAAATCAGTTAACCAGTATATTATCTGCTTAATAAACAGAATGATATTTAAAAATGATGATCCAAACTATGGAGTCAATATCCAAGCCAATGTGCACTTTAGAAGCAGCTGAGCAATCACTTCCAAGACTTTATGGAGATAATACTATTTATGGTATCTGATTGCATGCTGCAGCATAATTCAATCACAACATGCTCTTGATATCAATCATGTAGTATAAAGACAGCATAAAACTAACCTTGAAATTTAGTACAATGCTTTTGCCAGATTACACAAAACAGCACAATGTCCATCAAACTCCAGAAATAAGAAGTGGGGTTTTATTTAAAGTAATCACATATGTTTAACAACGTATGGAGCACCCTGAAGCAAGACATTGGCGCATGGTGGGAGATACAAATGCCTTCTTTGTGAAAGCTGACCTGTTTCAAAGTTACTTAATGCCAAGGTGTGTATATACCCCCTGCTGATGAAGTCATGACTAGTATGTGGTCAAGTCAGCAATGACACCTTAAAAAGGGAGATACACAAAAGCATGGAATTGAGCACCAAATTGAGATCCAAATTGCAAGAGACCCCTTTAACGAAAATAAATCCATCACCTTTAAGTTTCCAACCAGTCTTACAGTTAATCACAAGATGTGGGTACTCATCCACAGGGCAGAATCAGCTGTCATACACAAGACAATACCCCACGTACCTGCACTTAACTAGCTAAAATGTTAATTGTTTACAGATGTTGCAGTTCTAAAGCTAGCTGAAGAACCCTATAGTGCTTCTTTAGATTTACATTTGAAATATCAGAATTTAACATACAAAAATGTTTTTTTCCAAAGCAACAGTATACAGAAAGCAGGCAATTAAACACAGATATTTGAGAGCAAAATATTAATTTTATATCTTAAACCACTATTTAGATGACCTTTTACCATTTCTCAAAAGTGAGCATTTTTTGTTTCAGAGAAACTACTGCTTAACAGGAGTTAAATTCTGAAACATTTTCATAACGCTTTCAGGAGTGATTTTGCTCCCCCCAGTTCTGTTCAGACTGAAGTGACTGAGTACTAACAGAAGCTGCAAGTGATCAGCACTTCTGAACATACCAGGCCCCATGCTTTTTGAATGCATAAATAGGGAAAAAATCCACTTGCCTTCATTCTGCTTGTCTGACCCAGCAAATTTATGTCCTAAAGCGGGATGAACAACAGGGGGATATCACTACTTCATCACCAGCAGCTTTTGTCCTACAATTGCTCTGCATGCTGTAAGTGTCCCACAACACCATGGTTGAAGAGGCAAGGCCAGGAATTAAGAGTCTGAACAGCTTATATCCACATTTTAATTCTCTTTCATTATCAGCACAGGTTGTTTTTTCCTTTAAGTGATATGAAACTATATCCATGCAAAACCAAATTTTGTTTGTAAAAAATATTTCTGTATAAATAGGTATACAAGTTATGTTTATTTTAACACACACACGAGCTTATGACCATGGACCCTGTACTTTCCCTCATGCAGTAGCTTGGCTCAGCCCTAAAGCTGTTTTTGGACAAGATCCACAGGTCTTCCCACATGCTGCACTTTTAGGAACAGAGATAGCACATACAAGTCGCTTTTCCCTGCAAAGCACTAGTTGTGATTCAGAGTCAAATCTTCAGCAGCCACAAAGGTATTTTTTATTTTTGAAGGGGATCCAACTCTTTGCAGCTGAGGTAACAATGCCACACAAGCATGCCACTACAGCTCAGACAGATTCAGAGGAGATACCACTTTTATCTTCTTGCCCAGAAATGCCCAACAAGTGCATTCAACACTGACAACAAGCAGCACGTGTTTGGGCACAGTGAACACTTTGTCCCAGCCCCCAGCACGCTCATGTTGAGGTGCCCAGCACTACAGAGGTTTACTGGCAGATAAGGTTCCCCTCATCAGCAAGCTACCACACCTCAAATACGTTGTTATGCTGAACCATTTGTCAATTCATTCGTTTCCCATCAGACATACCACTAGCATTCACCAGGCATCGTTGTGCACAAGGGGAGCGTGACAAGGGTTTCAGCCAAACAGGATGAGACAGTCCTGTGCTGTTCCTCCACACCGATGAACCCAGGGAACGCCATCAGGTCTGGGTGTTTGAGGGAGAAGCATGCACTCAAGTTATCCAGTTTGGGACATGTACCAACAGCTCTAGTCACCTATATTTTCCACACAAATGAAATTGGGGGAAGACAAGGGGAGAAAGAAGGGAGAACCACCACTATGTCTATCTAACTATCTGTATCACCACTATACATTGTATCTATACATTTTAATGGCATTAAAGTACAAAAGGAAACCAAGAATCCAGAATATGTACTTGCTTAACACTTAGTGCCAGTTCCTAACAATTGTTATTCTGTATATAAAGACCAGAACAGTTGTCTCAAGTCATGCAACTTAGAAGGAAATGTGGAGAGGATCAAGTCCTTACTCACAAACCCTGAACAATGCCAAATCATTCTTCTAAGAAAAGTCATCATGTCATAACAGCAGCTTGCTCCAAATCTGCATAATTTTTTGCTAGAAGTTAAGAACAAATGAGGTCTTAAGCCCTTTTTCTAAAGGCTGTGTACAAACTGAAGAAATTAGAGGGCTTTTTGTTGCTAATCATGACTACAGTTACTAAGTTCTGCAACAGTAATAATAAAATCTAAGTCTTCATTAAATTGATGAGAAAGTATTTATGGCATGCAGGGTTTTTTAATTGCATAAAAATACTCTCTGCTTTGAGTTGTGTTTACACTGGTTTTTAAAGCAATTATTTTAATGTAGCAAGCATCCAAATGCATTTGAGACTTGAAGGTGGTATTTTACTGTATAGCCAGGAAAAATTCTGGGCGATGGAAATCACATGTTCTTCAGAGAAATTAAATCACAAAGACAGGTTTTATTAAGTTCTGCAACATCCATTTCCCCAAACATGGTCTCCATGTCTTCAACAAGCATAACATCAAATATGATACATTATATACCCACACTTAATAGACTGGCATGTTTAATAATGGCTTGGGAAGCAACTGCAACTTGTAACATGTTCACATTTGCAGTTGTTTTGCACTGTCTTTTTGCTAATACTAACATTACAGCTGTCTGAATCAATCTTAGCCCACTAACCTTGAGACACAGATGGATTCTGGTCTAGCACTGATATTTTAAGAATTGCCAGTGCCCCCACAAAGGACAAAGGGAAGATGGTCAGCCTAAGTCTCACACCAGCAAGGAGGAGGGTGGTCCATTGGATCTGGGAAAGGCTCAGTTCAGATGGCAAGCATTAAACTGAAGAGCCAGGTCAGAAGTGTCCTTCTATTAAGAGAAGCTTCACAAATTAATACCATTATGGCCAGAAGGGACCATGACACAGATGACTGGACTGATGACTTATGACAGGCTCTTAAGTATTGAATATAGTAACTTGCATTTGGATAAAGCTCAGCTTAAAAAGAAGTACCAAGTGCTGGATCAAAACACCCCTAGAGATGGAGGGTTTATCCCCAGAGGTTAACTGTCTTTTCTGATATCAAGATATCACATGCTTTAATTTGAATTTGTTAGCATTCACTTTTCCTTTCTTGTTATGCCTTCCCCTGCTAGGCCTTCAGCATCCAGGATTTTCTGCCCATGAATATCCTCAAAGTCATAAAGTCACTTCTGTACCTTCTCAAAAAAGGATTAAAAAATTACTGGTTGAGTTCTGTAGACATTCACCTTGGATCTCAGTTTTTGCAGATTTTTTCTGAACACATTTCTCATACTAGAATCAACATATACAAGAGTCAAAAATAACTTTCCTATACTTATTTCCCTATGTCATCACATTACAAGCACATGCTGAATGGAGCCCTGCAGTGACCGCTAAATTCTTCTCCGATGCAGTCCCTCTCTCTCTGGCAGCACAGCTTACATCCCTCACTCCTGAACACTGCATTTACGCAAATCTTTTTCAAACACCCAGGCAACCCAAGCCATTTTGTATGAGTGGAAGTGAAAAATGATGAGTTAGTGTTGGAGCTAGTAATTATCCCCGTGGAGATGCAACAGGGATAACCCAATTCCATTACAATTCCCCAATGGCAGCTTTTGCAATACAACTGTTTTGTGGGTTTGAAACCATTTACTAGGCATTTTACTGCTAGTACTAATTTTTGTGTGGTGTAATATATTGTGAGAAATTACTTTATCAAGAAAATTTATTAACAGAAAGTATCTGACAGAGCCTGCTTTCCCTTGAATTACGCTAACAAGCTTTAATTTTAAGATTTTATTTTGTCTTTACATGAAGTGAATACTCATAACTCTTTCCAATTATTTTACCTAGAATTGACAGCAGGATGTCCAGACTAATGCTACCTGCATCAGCCCATTCACCTTATTAAAATATTGGTGGTCTGAGCTTTTGAACAAGACCTCAAAAAATAGGTGTGGAATATTTCTTTATATGGCAAGTACATCAACATATTCTACTCTATCTTTTCTCTAGTTTCATGAAAAGGCAAAACCTGCACCTACCAGAGGTCAAGTTTTGTGTCCAGGAGGGCAAAAGTTGCCTCCACACCGTGCCAGAAAGCAGTAGACCTCTGAAGCACAAGATTAGTATAAACAGAGTTAAAAACAACTGGGGTAGAATCTCCTTCAATATATGATGCCCTAGATATCCAAGGACTTAGTGCACTAGCTTCACTTTTATTCACCAAGAACTTCTCTACTGGATCACAAAATCCTTTCTGCAGGCCTAAGAAGTGCCGCCTGAGAACAATATAGCCTCCTCACCATTACTGAGTGGTTAAGGAGGCCATGCCAGCATTTCACTCCCAAGAAGCCCTCCTAAAACTTCCAATCCAAAATAGTTCAATGTGAATGCATGTCCCAACAAATGGAACATCCCAACTCCAGAAGTGCCTTATCTAGGTAACAGGTTACAGAAAACCCCAGAACAAAATGAACCTATCCTCAGGCTTGCAAATACCATCTCACCAAGTTCTTCTGAGCTTACTTGTGCTAACAGCTGTGTGAATTTGCTATATATTATTTCTCCCCAAACCCATAGTCAGATTTTAAGCACTGCATTTCAAAGTTAAACAATAACAATGAAAGATGAGCAGAAGTAAGAGATCACTGTGGGGTATATTGATGAAATAAAAAGATATACCTGTGATGAATATCACTGTGGAAATTAAACTCTCATCTCTTCAGGCTTATAAACACCTGGGACAATTCCATGATCCTTAAACTGATCCTGTTTCTTACTCATCATAGAGTTAGACCAGGGAATTGTGTCCCATTAAAAAGCACAAATGCTTGCTCTAGGTCTACTGCTAACATCTAAATTCTAATACTACATTATAGCAGGAACATGAAAAAACATTTTAGAGCCTTTTGAGAGCTTACACTTATTATGATACCATACACCTAAAATATTGCCACAGAAGTTGATTTTGAAACAGACTTTCCAAGTGAAACAGAGAATAAGGGATAATTAAGAAACACATAGGTAACATTTCCTGTATAGCTTTTCAGAGTATGTCTGTTCTCAATAATGATTTTTTAAAATGGGAAATCAAACTGAACATTGAAAGCAATTACTAGCTATAGGAAAAATAAACAGGGAAGAAAGCACTCAGCTCAGAGTTGTAAGCACCTAAAGTTACTAACTGCAACTTCACTTTCTGCAAATCATGTGGACTCAGAGATATTATTTTTGTCAGCCTTCAAGTTCTCATCTTCAACTAGCAACTGCCTAAGTACACCATTATACACTAACAGGACCACCCTTCAACTGAAGGGTGCTTTTCTGTGTTGTACTCATCCTGCATTTTACACCACTTGCCCCTCCTCCTCCTCCCTCCCCCTCTCCCCCCCCCCATACTGTAAGTGAGCTAAGCATGGAATGGGGAACATGTGCTTCTATAAGAGGTAACACAACCAGCCTAACCAGGAATGGCTGCAGAGACAGCTCACCAGACACTTTTTTCCACGTTCTCCTCATGCTGCAGAAACTTAGATAAAAGACATAACATGGGAGCCAAAAGCAGGTCTTGGAAAGCACCCGAACAGCCAAACCCCACCACTTCCTATTCCCACCAGAGTAATACCCATCCTTTTAAATGCCAAATTGAAGGAGAAGCAGTTAGCATGAGAAACGCAGTAGATTGGTACCATCAGAAGAAACACTTCGCTATAAGAGCAAAAGATCTTCCAGAATTGCACCACTGAGAATTCAGTGGGAAAGCACCAAATATTGCTGCAAGAGTATCATTACACTACCAGAGTAAAAACAACATTTACAAAATCTGTCACAGAAAGTGTAAATTCTGCTTACTACCACCTGAACATTTTCAAAGTTAAATTTCCTATAGCAGCTCTAATTATTCCATAATACAAAGCAAGTATTTTGTCACTGTTTCTTAAAACAAGTACAACATAGATAATTTTTTAAACAGTCATCTGTGTAAGGACACCATTATTTTAAGGTTTATTTATTGGGCAACCACATACAGCTTCAGGAAGAGTTAATTTAATTTGTAGCTCCACATGCACTTGTGCTGCAAATGAGTAAACGCTGAATGGTCTATAAATACCTTTACTACCACGGATTTGGTTTCTTTCCAAGACTAAGCAAAAAGAGCCCAGGCACCTGAAACTTTATCTTTCTCCTCTGGGGGAGCGTTACAGCTGCTTCCATTTACAGCTTTAACGACCTGCCCCGCTAGCACAAGCGGCGCAACCATCCTACCCGTTTACCACAGCCCAAGGTAGGGAACACCCGGGGGAGGGAGGGGGGACACGAACGCCGCTCCTGTCACACCGAGATGCGCGATTCGCCCAATGGGCCCGCGGGCGAACCCCTTCTATGCTGCACAGCGCAAGAAAAAGTTGTGCTAATCAGAAATAATTAAAAAACCCACTAAAAAACAGCTGACTGCCGCCCCCACGCTCCCCCGGGCCTCTGTACCGCGTTTCCCCCGCCGGAGCTGCGCTCAGCCCGCCTCCCTCCGCGCTGCCTCCCCGCCGGAGGGACACCCCCCTCCCCCCCGCAGCGAGCCCAGCCCAGGGTGAGCCCCGCTCCCACCGGGAGGAGAGGAGCGCGGAGCGGTGCCTACCCGACCGGCTGCGGATGATATCGCGGAACTCATCGGCGGCGGCTTCATCCCCTCCAGCGGGGCCGGCGCGTCCCGCCTCAGCCATGGCCGAGGAGCGCGGGGCTGGGGAAGGGAGAGAGAGAGGGAGCCGGGGGAGCCAGGGACGGGCCGGGACAGGTGCGGCGCCGCCCGCCCTGAAATAGCGTCGGGGCGGCGGCTCCGGCCCGCCCCCGCCCCGCGCGCGGTCGATGAGGAAAGGAGCAATTAGCGAGCACATGGCCCCACGCGGGGCAGGAATGACTGGGCAGCTCCCGCCGCGCTGCCTGCGCCGTAGCGGGGGGCAACGAGGATTAAGACACCGTATCGCTGTGGGGCGGAGGGGGAGCGTAACTTTTCTGGGGGACCCGTACAGTTGTACATCGCTACGTCCCCCCTGGTTGGGCAGCGCTGCCCCCTCCGGCAGAGGGGCGCGAGGGTTTGGGTGCGCCTCTTTGCCCAGCGCGGGCCGGGGGTGCCGGTCCCGCACTCCACGCCCGTGCCGCGGGAGGCCCCCGTACCCCGCAACCCTGCCAGGCCCAGGGAGCAACCGTGCCTGCCCCTCCAGGGCGGCGCGGGTATGAAAAACGCGCCGGAGTTTGTCTGCTTCCCCCCGCTCGGAGGGGTGAAAGTCCCGCAGACCTCATCAAGCGGCACTGCCCGCACCGCGGAGCAGCGCCCGGCTCGCCCAGCCCCGCGTCGAGTTCAGGACAGACCTCTGAAGGCACCCGAGTGATAGACAGCCCACTGATACCTGCCGGGCTGTCAAATCTTTCATCTGTTTTTAGCAAAAGGAGGACACGGAAAACATTTCCCGTTGTGCTTGATACTGAAAAAGGGCGGCTTAGTTCCGTCATCCCAGTCAAGGGACAAAGCGCTTCCCGCTGGCACTGCTTCCTTGCACCCTTCCATTAAACATCAATTTGGTCGGTTGCCTCCAGCCCACCGTTACTCCTTTCCCTTCAATTTTCTTTCCCCACTGACATTCAGGACTTGCCTTTTATGCTTAGTTCCCCTCACCTCACCAGGCCCCCAAGTATCTTGCATCACCTCACCGGGGGAGCAACCTTGCAGGGGAAATAAATGTGCTGGGATGTATTTAAACATCCGCTCTCCCTATGACAGAACTTCAAGCTCTTAAAAACTGTGCCTTAAAATACGGACACTAAGAAGGCGGATAATCACCTATTTTTGTTTGCTAGTTTATGGGACAACAATGTGGCATATTTAATACAAATTTAGCCTAACTGCTTCACAGCTTCAACACCAATTCATAGATAATTCATAAACAGATACAGAGGGACAGGAAATTAAGGAGAAGCTGTAGAAAGGATGTATGCTTTTACTGGTACTTTGCGTAAAGGTCTTGAATCTCCATGTATGCCAGAGTATATCAGAACAAATATACTTGTCTGAAGTAACAGAGTTAAATAGAATAAAATAGATTAAAACTAGGTAAGAAAACCAGGTCAGAGACAATGAACAGTTAGAGGAAAACTTTTTATAGGCAGCAAGACACACTGTGGTAGTTGGATCCTGAGGAAAGGGGCCTGTCCCTGTGTGAAGCAGTGGGCACACCTTCCACACAGGTGCGGTCTCACGGCTTGGTTCTACCCTCTTGTTGTTCATAAAAGGTCTTACGAGATGAAGTAGGTGGGAAGTTTTGCACAGTCTGGCATTTCCAAAAGTATTTTTCAGCTTTGTTTGCGCTGATCAGTGTTTATTACTCTAACAAAGTGAGTGGGAAAAGAATGAAGTATTGCCAGCCTTAAAAAAATTAAAAAAGCATTACTCAGACTCATGAAAGGCATGAAATTGCCCTCAGATTATTCAGGGGAGAAATATCATATTTCTTTGTCCATATTCCCATTTCCAATTCCCTCTGGTCACCCCCCATGTGTGCCAACTCTCACAAACTTCCAGTGATGCAATTTTGGCTCCCACCACAGGGGTTCTTGCTAGAAAACCTGACTGAGATCAAATTGCAGGCTGGGTTACAGCACTACAGCTAGCAAGAAGAGTCTGTAGTTTCTCCTCCAGTATCACCATTCTGCTTAATACCCTGTTATCACCCACCCCCAAGTTTTTCCCAAGCCATCAGCTAGATTGTCCCAGTCCCACAGAAATCCAGACATTCGGTAATTTGTGTCTGCCTCCCTATTCTTGTTTTCGCAATCTCTGCCTCTCATTTTTCTGTGGACTTTCTCTTTGCATTCTGGTGCTTTAGGGAAGACGACAGTTTGCACATGCCTTCCTCTCCCCCCATAAAACCCATAGCACTGCAGAATTTAAAATGGGATTCGTGTACTTCTCAACAGCTAATCCAGAGCCTCCCATACATTAGCGGTTCTGTCTCTCAAACCCATGTGGGGAGATGGTGTAGCTGCTTCCCTCTCCTTGTTCCAGCTCATCTTCTCTCTGTTCCCAGAGGCAAAATGGAGGGAAGATAATTTTGCTTCTTTATGGCCAGGTTCTGATCACTGTTCCTCTGTAAGAGGAATGTAGAGGGAAGCTAATCAGGACAGAGATGAAGATTTCATGACTGACACTTCTGTCACTCCAGACTGCCTGCATCAGTAGCCAAAATCTCATTACTGTAATTTGACGACAGTAAGAGCACTATCTTAACTAAATGCTGAAACTGTTCTACTTTGTTTTACAGACCCAGCAAGATTGTACGCAGAGCTTTAATGCTAGAAATCCTGACAGATTTGGTTAACTTTATGAGCAGGCATTGTCCCATAGTGTGCGGTACCTGAGGTTTTGGGGCTAAGCAAGAAATTTGCATCCCAGTTCTGCAAACACTAGCTGGTACGCCCATATGTATTTATACATGCATATACGTTTGCAGTATTGCTTAGTTAAGTTCTGAGAGTCTCCGGTAAGAATTCCCCGCTTACTTCAGTATTTTACATTGTTATCCTGCTTATGAGTCTTGTTTCCCCACAAACAGAATTCTGGTTTGAGATAAAGTAAGTCTCCAGGAATCTGATCTAATCTAATCACAAAACTTGCTTAAGTATTTAAACTTCTGAAGTCCAAATCAAGGTAAGACACTAGAGCAACATATGTTACATTCTTTTGATAAAGTTATTCTGGAATGTTAATAACAGGGAAAAAACCCCCAAACACCAGGCTTTATACACTTCTTTCCCAGAACAATTATTTGAATCATGAAGAGGTTTTTCTACTGAGGCCTCTGAATGTCACGGTAAGTATCTTTGTCATGGCACAACAGCAGAATAGCTAAGAGATTGGTTTGTGACACTTTTTCTAATCATATGCATCCAAAATCCTTCTCGCTGCTTTCAGCAACAGTACATGTGTGTTTTAAGCTCAGAAGCAGAGAAGGGCTCTTAGAAGATCACGTTGATGCCTGTAGCTCTGCAGAAAGTACATTCAACACACTCTGTAAATTCTGAAAAATGTCAAGTCTTTGAACCTTAATTGACACTATCATTTCCAAAACTTAGGAACAAGCTGTGTGGTTTAAAAAAAAAAAGAAAGAAAGAAAGAAAGAAAGAAAGAAAGAAAGAAAGAAAGAAAAAAGTAATTGGTTTTGATAGCCATTGTTTGACATGTAACTTTGAAAATCTTGTTCTTTGGGCATACATATGTGCATGTACTTATATGTACATATGTATGTGTGTCTATATATATATATATATGTAGCTTATACTTTGTTGCTTAAGGATGAAGAGAATATGTTCAGGATCAATGATCCTAAACACTAACTGGCAACTCTTGCTAGTCCATTCTTGTTCCAGAAAGCAAGTTTCACTTAGTTTATAGTCCCCCATGGAAAACATCTTGTCCTGTGTTTGTAATGTATGCTATCAAAACTGTTTGATCAGTTGTTTGCCAAAAGCTGGGGCTGGTTAATTCAAATACTAGAGAGCCCTTCAGTTAGATGTTACATTTTAGGATAAACACTATGTTTTAATTCCATATTTGAAGATTATTAAAAGCCCATTTCAGCAAACTATTGGTTTAATAATAGACTCTAAAATACGCTCAGAGTCTGAGGTTTGCAGTTCTAGATGACAGATTATCTATCCTTAGAGGCATATTTATTCTTTGATTCCACTTAAATATACTGATTTTTTTTAGTTACACGTTCAAAGGCAGACTTGTTGCTAGTCATGTTGAGAAGGCTGCTTGTTTTCAGCTGTGAGTTGGAACAAGCATTTGCTTGTTCACAATTAGACTTTATCGACCATTTTCATTAATATATGCAACATAATAAATATTAAAATATGACCAAAACTTTATATGGGACGGAGTCCTGACTTTCAGGTTGGTAATTATATTCCTTGTGAAGAAAATTTCAAAACTTTAGGAGAAAAATTAACATTCTGGATTAAAAGGGTTTTTTAAATCCTACAAAATCATGCATGCCTTTTCCAATGGTTCACACCAAATTCTGCCTTTGCTAGGCCATTTGGGATACTTCAGAACCTTTTCTGCAGCTTGATTAAGCTAGGCAAGGAAGCTGCTGGCAAAAGTCAAAGTAAATCTAGAAAAAACACTCTCTCTCTTAAAAAAAAAAAAAAGTAGTTATTTATTCTGCCAACAGTGCATAACCCATCCCGTATTAAAACCAGTTCTTTGGCTACATAGGATTCTGATACTCACATTATCTTTTAATTATTTTATAAATCAAAACGAATAAACAATCAGTCAGAAAAAATACATAAAAGCTTTCCTTGTGATAATTTAGGCTTTAAAATGATTGCTTTGAAGCAAAAAGGATGTGTGGCTGTGCTACAGCCTTCATCTGATCTAACTAATTTATGGCAACCCCCTCAGCTAACAAGAATCACATGGTATAAACAGAAAATGAGACTCTACTGGTATTGAAAATGAAGAGGCAATTTCTTTCCATCTTTCATAACTGCTATTCAAGATTGCATATAGGTTTTTTGTCACAGCTGATTAAAAAGCTTGTTTTTCATCTCAGAATTAGTTTTATAATCTATTCAAGCAAACCTGAAAGTCAGCACTCTAAATACAGTAAAAAACCTGAAAGCTTATTTACTGATAAGTAGTTATTAAATTGGTGACCTGCTTACCTCCTGGGAACACAAATATTAGTGCAAACTGCACAAAATCTTGTCACGGGCTTCCTCATGAAACTGTACTTGTGATGGATAGTGTTATACCTTTTTTCTGCATTTTTTTCTGCTACAATGTTTGTAAAATTAAAGATTTATTAGAAAGCTATACATACAAAGCAGTGCTGTAAAATGCTTACTTTAGATTTGATTCTTAGTGTACCTAATTCTGGAGAAAAATGTGTGTTGAATCTTTAATAAAAAGGCCTTTAAGTAACTGAAACTAAATAAAAATAAATGTCAAAAGGAATTATTTATTGCACAATGATGTATCCTGTATTGAAGCCCTTGTACTAAAAAGTTACAAAATAACCTCTCAGTTACAGCACTCATAACCATATTTACAAAGGCAATCAGCATTGCCTCATGCATAGACTTAAGCACTCTCTGTGAAGTAGTGCCTAATTACATTTTCATAGCTATCATTAGGCATCTTTTGGCTTATACTGTCATATGCAGTAAATGCTTAAATATTTAGGTCCCTATCCTCAAAGATATTTAGGTTACTAGTTCTCATTTCTAATTTATAAGAATTAGGGACCATTAGGGACCTTGTCCCAAAGCCAGAGTATTTGAAATTTTCTCTCTCAGAAAGGCTTTTGCAAACTTTTGTGGACAAAACCAGATTGTCACAATAATCTGAATTCAACACTGCTGTGCCTACAATGCAGACTTGAATGAAATAGTCTATTTAATGTTTTTAAAGTATTCTTCACCAAACCTTTATGCTATTTCTATTAGTATTAGAATCCATTACAAATAATCTAGTATGAATATACCTGCACTAGGACAAAACTGTCCATCAAATCAAAGGAATATTCAATTCATGCATGAAATGTTTTCTTTCCAGAGAGCCCTTGTCATTACTCAAAATAAGATGTCACCAAACTCAAGGAGTGTTTTCTTCTCACATATTCCAGTCTTCTCAATATCGTTGTAGTAGTTGATTAAAATACCAAACAGTGCTTTTTGTTTGTTTGTTTGTTTTGGGGTTTTCTGTTTGGGGTCTGTTGTTGTTGTTGTTGTATAGCAATGTTGCACTTCCTGTAATAAATATTCCCTATTCCCCTTAAAGTTTATGACAAAAGTCTTACTGGTTTTAATGCGAGCTGGATTTGGTCTTGTTTTAAACCTGTCCTTCATTATTGTTTGGGCACATCTGCAGGGGCTACAATTTACAGAGATACAGTTGAAGAATGGTTCACTATGTGTGGCATATGCATGACTATATGCGCAGGTTATGGTTTGTTCTTTATGCCTAGAAGAATGTTTTTTCTTCGATCAAAAAAATAACAGAGGAGGAAGTCTTGGGGCATTGCACAAAAATGCAAGGGGAAGAAAGGAAAAGGGAAAATGAAAATGTATGTGGCTCACGAATGGAGTTTCTGATCTGAGTATCCTTCACAAGTTCAAGTTAGAGCTTCACTCTCCATTTTCTTAGTCTTGCATATGTGTAAATGCACTTGTTTAACTTCAGGAATGTGACAAGAGATAGAAAAAACATGCAGATAGTAGTCCTGTAATAACCGCAGTAAAATTTACATAATGAACATTTGAACACAAATGAAAACACAAAGTCTTGATCTGAGTATCATACACTTGAAGCAGAAAATTCACAAGCATTCATCAACGTGACCCAGCATTGCATTAAGTATAGTACTAGTTTCTAGATAAATTGGCAAAGGGGTGCAAAAACAACCCCAGTGATCAAGCACTTCTGTTTCACCATGTCCTTGTTGGTAAAATTGCACTTAGTTTACTTTTATAAGCACTACTGCCTAAGAAGGAAAATTTCATTCTAAGGAGCAATGTTAATGAACCTGAGCTTTTGGGAATTATGAAATTGTTGTTAAAGAAGCAAAAAAATCAGAGTTGAGTAAAACTTGTTGGATAAGCTGGATGGGCTGCATCTTGGAATGGAGCGTAAGACATGTATGGTTTTCTTATTTAATGGTTAAACCTCTAAAAAGGAGAAGGGTTAGAGGAACTGCGCTCATCTAATTTTCCATTGTTGTTAAAATTGTATTTGCCGGTTCAGGTTTGCATGAATTTATAAAGAGGGCTTTTTAACGTGAGGTTAATTAGCAAGGCTTTTCAAAGACTTTTCAGATCTCTGGTACAAATCTAGCCTAGCTCAGCAGCAGCTGATAATCATTACCAGTATATTGTTATTCACTTTATGCATGAAATGAGTGTGCAGCCGCAATCCAATTCAAGTAAGTTGTGTTTGCATGTTACCAAGACACAGTATAGATGGGAACTAATTGAGCCTCATATCGGTTCTCCCAGCAAATCCAAGGACTGCTATGTATCTGTGGAGACTAACTACCTGCCTCTTTTAAGACTAGTCTTGGAGCAAGGCTCCACTTGGGGTTTTTATAATCAAGTGCTTCTGTGTGGAGAAAATCAAACTTCGCTTCCCGGACTGACTGTCAGGGACTTTCAGTAAGCACTACATTCACATACAAAATATATGTAACAAAAACCTATTTTTGAATGACATTTTGTCAAGGGCTTTTTAATTATTGTCATCTTAAAGTATATCTATAGATTGACCTGTCAACTGTGGAGCAACCTCTCTGATAAATCATTGTGACTGTTGAGGGATTTCCACCAAAATGTTTTAAATAATTGCATTTAGATTGAAGAGCTAATGGCTAAAAAGAATTGGGGAAGTTAGAAAGAAGCATTTGAATCTTTCCTCTCAACAGAAATGAAGGAAAAACACAGTAAGAGGTCATTCTTGTGAAATTCTTCAATTACCTGCAGAGTTAAAAGGAAGCTTTTAGTCAGATCCGTTCATGATTAAGATATATTAACAAGCCTGGCCAAATTATATATTAGCTCAATTATATATTTTTCTACACCTAACACTATAGACATAATTTTTCACTTTCAAATATTTGTAAGGAAGATATGTACCCGGTGCATTGAATCCAACTTCTTGTATTTGAAATATTAAAGGAAACTCAGGTGTAGTTGTACCTCTGCAAAGCACTGATGTATTCTGCCGGCAAACTTAATGTGCGCAATCAGAAATCATTTTACATATGAATCACTCAGCATGGCCATGGTCCTTTAACACTTCGGGACAAACCTAATTTTATACACTTGTTTGACTGTTCTCACACATCTCAGGGCGCAGCAAGAGCAGGGCGGCTCTCTTGGGGCCTGGGGCCAGGACTGCAGGGGCTCCCCATGGGGGTGGCTGGGCAGGGCCTGGCAGCCCAGGCCTGTCCCACCACTCCAGCCAGGAGCAGGGTAGCCAGGGGCACCGGGGCGGCCTCAGCCCTGGGCATTGGGCACCTCTCTGGGACATGGATGGATGAGGCCAGGATGTGGACCCACAGGTGGGCCCAGCTTGTTGGGGCCCATGGCCGGGCAGGGCAGGGCTGTGTGGAGCAGGGGGTGACATGGGGTCTTGGGCTGTGGGCAGAGTGAGGGAGCCCTGAGGGGCTGGGCAGGGGCAGGTGGGGCTGGTGGTGCCCTCAGCACCCTGACAACATGTAAATGGTGGACCATGTTAAAGGGGTTTTGGATTAAGCTGCTACATGCATGGTGTTGTAGTCTTACACACAAAGTTGCAGAAAAAATCTAACATGGTCATCTCATAAGCAATAAGAACCTATGTCCTCTCTTAAAACCCATTTATCTGTCACTATCTACTATGTAGTTAATGCATTATGTTTCAGCAGTAACTTGAAATTAGGAGAATCAGAAACGTATAACCAGTACTGTCCTGCACCCGACCTTCTCCTGCCCTCTCCAAGATGTTATGCTTGCACGGCTCACCATCCTGACCAACCTTCCCCTACTGTCATGACCCCACCAAACATACATGGTCCTGATGTTGCAAAGGCAAACCATCTACGTCCAGCAACTGCACAAGTGTGTGGTTAGCACACCTGTGGTCAAGCAGAGTACACCATTCAGCTCCACGTAGAGCAACCACAGCTCCAGGGCTGTGTTTCACAGGGACCGTGCAATCTCCTGCTGTTATTCTGTCAGAAAGGTCTTGCCATGCCCAGAGCAAGGCTTTGTCCTCACCAGGAAACCTCCTGTTTTCTCCCATATTTTTCAATGGGCTGTGAAAGAAACACTGCTGTGGGTTTAAAGTGCATTTCTCTGATGCTGGAGTCAGGGTGCATCATACCCTGAAGGTTGCTGCCTACCCTGCAAAAGATCTAATAACAAAGCAGTGTTGATATGGCCTGCACAGGGAGCCACTCGTCCAACATGATCATCTTTTTGGAGCTAGCAGCAGAAATAAGTATCTCTGTTGCACCAGAAGGCTTTGAGCTAAAATCACGTAAGGCTCAGAGTCTGCTGCCAGATGCATAATGCACATGTGAGTATAAGCAGACATTCAAAGAAAGAGCAATGAGCAACTTGGGAAATGTGTAACCGATCTTTCTTCATGCATACATCAATTTGCTTTTCAAACAGAAAGTAAAATAAAATAGTTTATTTCCACCTGTTTATTGTCCCACTACAGTGAGGTAAACACAGAGCAAATGCATATTCAGGAGTGAGATAATCTCACAAGACAAATATATGATGTTATTTTTCTTCATTCTTACCATTTATTGTTGTTGCAACTTTGGAATTTGTCACGGAGCTGGAAATTAAAATGGCTCTGAATATCTTCTTGGTGGTTTATATGGAAAAGATTGGTACTAAACCACCATTGTCCCAGGTTAGTTCCTTGCAGAGTCTGCCGAGGAGTTGGGAAATAAGAGTCCCTGATATCTATTTTGAAATGCAATATTATTCCTTAATATGCAGATGCTTTTCTTTTCGGATGTTAATAAAATGAGTAAAATGGAGGCACAGACACAGCACGTGTAACTTTGGAGTGGTGGCAGGCAGCCAGCAGTTTTACTTCCCTCCTAGCGCGTGGCAGGGTGGCAATGTGGGTATGTGGCTGTATGTTGGACCTGTTCATCTTTTAGGTGTTATGTAGTTCAGCCTACATCATGACAGCTGCAAAAACAAATACTCACCATAGGAATGGAGTTGATGAAAATGAAATCATTAATAGAAAGGCATCACCCTTTCCAATGGTAACAGTAACGCCATTTAAGTACAGATGGGCCGAAGAGAATAGATTAAATCCAGCAGTCAATGCAACTTCTAGAACAACTGCAAGAGTTCACATTTCAACTCGTTAGTACCATTCTTTCAGCTCTATAATGTTTTATTCTTCATCCAATATCCCTTTTGCTATCAACTGTTATAATAGCAGTTTTATGTATTTCTGGTGAGGAAATTGGCAGCTAAGTTCTCACCCTGCAAATGTGTTTACGCATGGAGTTGACATTAGCAGATGCAGAGTCCAACTCTATTTTCTGGACTAATCAAAAGAGTAGAGTGCTAATGGGAAGATTGGCTGAAGAAGAGTATAAACCACACTGAGCAGGGTTTACAGTAAACTCCATACTCATGAGGTGACTCTCCCTACTATATCTCTGCTCACTACTACCTCTGGCACTGAATGTCCCTGAAATCAGCACTGGTATTAAATAATTGTGTCATTCGATTTGCTTTTCCCATTTGAGAACAGTGTTCTCAAATAGTTCCATGCTGAAAAAACCCTAATTTATACTTACTACTAATAACCATCATACACATACATTTAATTTATTAGTTGCCATAAAATTAATGGAAGTGCCTAAAATAAGTATGTGAAAAACCAAATCCTTGTAATAACCACTCCAGAGTAATGGCAAAACAAAAAAGAAAAAGAAATAAAGAAAGAACGAACTCCACCAAAAATCCACTCAAATATTACTTTACTGATTTATTTGAATTATAATTTAAAATACGTATTAGAACTGATGGAAAATTCTAAAATTTTGCTGATTTTGTCCTGAACTGTGCTAAAAATTGCAACTCTAACTAGTTCATGCAATGGGAAGTTTAAAATGTCTTGGTATGAAAGCACTCTAGTAACATTGCCAAAATGTTTTTCTTAGCTACCATTCACATATATTTCATAGTCACAAAACCTTACAATATAATATACCAAAGGAAACATTTTAGCTATACCAGAATCAAATATTCTGACATTATTGGGATGAAAAGAGGAAGTTTCAAATGAGAAAGTAAAAAATAGTTGCTCTGAAACTCATAAGATCCTAAAATCTCCTCTGACAAGGCATTTCCGTTTACACAAAAAAAGTATTTTCTGTCATTAAATTTCTCTCTTGATGTGGTTTTGGGTTTGGGTTTGGTTGTGGGTTTGTTGTTTTTTTTTTTTACAAGCCCCAGGAATTATTCACTTATTTTTAAAAATATAATGAAAATCATACATATGGGCCTGAAAGTAGTACAGCTTTGAAGTTAAAATGAATGTCTCTTTCCAAGGAATACAAATAAAAACATACCGCTTGCTCGCTCACTCTGTGCTGCACGCTTTCACAAGCTCATGCTTAGCTCATTTTTTGACCCATATTCTCCCTGCCCCAATGGCCATAAGCTTATCTGCAACCAAATGAATGGCAGTGACAAACGCCACCCCACAGGCCCCTCGTTTTGCTGTGCCAGGGCAGGCACCAGGCACCTTCCCCTCTGCGCTGGGCACCCAGTGCCTCAGCACCCTGCACGCCTCCCCAAAGCCGCCCCGGTGAGGAGGGAGGCAGGTGCAGACCCACCAGACAGGAGGACAAAGGGGTCTACAGTCTTCACATTAATATGTCAAGATTACTCTCAAATTGAACGTTATCTGCACGAGGAGACATCAGGGATCTAGGGGGCCATTTAGAGAATCAGTGTTTGGAACATCATTTTTGTTCATAATGAGAGCTTAAGCCTTCAACCTTGATTTCTGACAGAGAAGCAGTCAACCGAAGAAAAAAACTTCACATTCCTTACATTCACTTTGATCTATTTTTGGAAACATAAATGTTTTTAAATGCATCCATCTAACATGTCAATTAATGTCATCATCTTTGACAATAATTAAAACAAACTATCAAACGTAATTCCCCCAAGAAAAGAACAAGAAAATACATCAGAATATAAGAAGACAAAAGTGAAGATCAGGAGATGAAACATTTCTGTGCAAAACCTAGAGATGTGGCTCAAATAATTAAACGTGTCCAGGCCCATGAAATTAAAAGAACTAGTATGAAAGGCAGGTATTTCACAGGCAGAGTTTGCAAATCACTTCAATGTAGCCATGTAAATTTGCAACAATAGAGGATCTGTCCCAACATAAGAAAACTAAACAGGTTCCTAAATATTTACAGGATTGAGATTCAAGGTTGCAACACCATGAATACACCTTGTTAGGCCCTTCCTTTTTTCCCTGTAAAAGGAAGGATCAAAGCCCTCTAGCATAGTGGAAACAAAACCTGACATAATTGACATGTCATTTTAATCAGAAATGTGTTCCATACTGCTATTCATCTGGACAGTCTTTATTCATACAACTTGGAATGCTGAGTTGGACGCAGCTCCTGCCTGGTTAGGGGTGACGTGCATGAATAGCATTGCCCTGGCTGTGATACGGAGCTAGAGCAGCGTGGAGCCCTCAGCTCTCAAGTCAGCTTTCAGTGTCCACAACTGCCTGGACACAAGAGAAAAAATGATTCAGGGGTTAAGTGACTTGCGCTGCACATTTGTGTCTAACTGATGTTCATGTTTTGCCATTTGAGCTCTAGGAATACTGTCCTAACATGCATAAATGCAGAAAATAATTTTAATCAAATTATGATGAAAGAGCAAAAAGAAAAGAATATTAATTTTTGAGAAATTAAATACATTGGCAATGTTTTTAACATATCAATCTCACATTTTGCTTGATTCTGAAGCATTTTGCTCTATTCTGAAGCATTTTGCTCAATACTTGAAATAATTAAGAGCAGTCTTATTGGTTCCTGTCCTCTGAGGCAGAATGAGAATTGTTGCTGCAAGGTATCTTTTTTCATTATCAAAATAAGAGCAATGCAAACAACATGTATAAAAAAATGACAGTACTTCAATAAGAAGTTTGCCAGTTTAAACATAAATTAATCCAGAAGGCAGACATTCTGTATGGAGAAAGTCAATATTTCTCCATATGCAGATCTGGCTTAAAACTATCCATACCTTTCCCAGCCCTGGAACGGTGCCGAGGGAGGCAGTTCACCTGCATTTTGCAACCCAGACCCTTTAGAGCTAGCGCAGCACCGTAGCACATTGCCCCTTATGGGCTATCTCAGTGAATTGGCTGGAAAAGTTAGCAGGAATAAAAGTTAGGGTTATTTTCTGACATATTTTGTTTGTATCGCAGCCACATAACTTTAACAGCTATAACAGGAGTATCAGAATACATATGTACAACGCAAGTAAATTACTTTTAAAATGCAACTCTCTATTCTTGTAGTCTGATTTTTTCTCCAGTCCTGCAGTGAACACTGACTAGGTGGAGTCAGCTGGCCAGCTGTAATCAATAGGGATGGAAGGGAAGACAGAGCTGCACCAAAATGCAGCTTATTAGGTCCTTTGCTATTTTTGGTTTGACCTCATTAGAATTTCTGCTTTATTCATTAAGGCTTTGTTTCAGCGAAGCATGCAAGGCCATAGTAACAACAAACACACATCTCAATGAATAAATTGTATTACAGTTAAATATGTGCTTTACTGTTTTCCTGAATGGGTGTTTTAGTACTTTATTTTTCTAATTAAAAGAAAAAAAATACAAGAGAGGAAAATGCAGTCATGTAATTCCACAATTATTATGTTGCACAACTCAGACAGTAAAGTTAATTTAATCCTATCTAGTATGCTAAATAACTTGCAGAAGTTCCTCGTGACCTAGTAAATTTCTTAACATTTGAGGGGAATGATTATTACAAATGTGCAAAACTCATTACTAATGAATAAACACTTTATTTACATCATTTACTTTAAATTCATATGATTCTTTCTGTGTAGTGTCCATTCATGTAATGAATTTAAAGTTCAGCTGGTTTATAATTATCCATTAGAAACAGAAAGGGGGGAAGGGAAAGGGAGAGTATACATTTTTGTACTCAGTTTGTTCAAATATAACTTCAAGGACTTGATTTCCAGTTTAGAAGAATACCATTTGCACTGGAATAAACTATGTCCTGCTTAATACTACAGTGGATTTTAAAAGCAAACTTATGAGGCAGCAATTACAGGTCTTTTCTGATTTATCTTGTAGCTTTAAATGAAGAGCATTTAATATCATTATTGGGGACAAACAGCACATTCCTGCACTTCCTTTAAGGCTGAGAACTTACCTTTCCACATCAGACAGCTTCAGTGTGGCATTGCTAACCTGAAAAAAGGACAGAGAGCTTGACTTCAGTTTCTCACAAATGAAAAATTAGTAGTAATACAAAGAACATAAGAATGGTCTTAGTGGTTCAGTACTTTGTACAACTTTGCAGCATCCTTCAGCAGCATGTCTCCAGCAATGACCAGTAATCAGTTTCTAGGTGGGTCTCTAAGAAATGGGGCAAACACACGGCAATCTTCCTCCTCATACGAGTCCAACAATCACTGGCTTGTGAACACCAAAGCTAGAGTTTAGATTCTGTCTTAAATATTTTTATGATGACTTTATCATCCAGCAATCTATCTAATCTCATTTTGAAGCTATCAGTGTAGGTCTCTACAGCTTCATCTGTGTATCCTCATTTGTTTGGTCTGCAATTTTTCATGTGAGTTCCCTTAATTCCTGATGAGAAACAAAAATCAGTTCCCTCTCTACCTTCTTACTTTCACTCATGATTTTATAGTTCTGTCAAAAGCTCCCTACAGTGTCTCTTCTCTGGGCTGAAGAGTCCTTGTCTGTCTAATCCTTTCTCTGGGAGTTGTTCTGTAATTTTTTTCATCATTGATGCTCTTCTCTGTACTTTTTCTGTTAAGTCCTTGCAAAGGCAGTGAGACAGGATTGCGAACAACACTCAAGATCCATGTGCATGAAGTGCCAGTATGTTTTTCAGCTTTGTTCTCTATTTTTTCCCAATAATTCCTAAATATCCCCTTTTCTCTTTTGACCATCATTGATTCCTGAACTAACATTTTCACCAGTCCAGTTACTAGGCCTCTGAAATCTCTTTCCTCAGAGATAATCGATAGTTTAGAACACCTGACTGCAAATGTAAAATCACCTTTTACACGGCTATCATCCTTTTTGACTTTACCCACACTTAGTCATCTATACTACTGAGTTTTAACACACTCAGTAACTCAGTATTGAGAGTTTATTGATGGTTATATTAACAACTTTTCCAGCCCTGTGTGCCCTCAGTACCATTGACAAACTTTGCCATTTCACTCTCCAGTCTTTCTCTGACTATTTATTCCTACCTCTTCTTTCCTATTTTTGAGTATTTATTTGCTCATGAGAGAGTCTTAGAAAGAAGCAATGATTGGATTTCTTTGATGGGCTGTGGAAAGCTTTTTGAAACACAAGTATACAATAGCAACTGATTATTGATTCTTTAAAGGATGAGCAAGACCAAACTTCTCTCTACAAAATTGATATTGATTTTTCACAGTGATACCATATTTATCCATGTACTTACTGCCTGTCTTCTACATTATATATTCCACCAATTCGTCTGATGGGTAGTCCCCAGATCACCATGGGAACCTTTTCTAAAATTTAATGTAGTATTTTCTGCCTTTTCCTTTTGTACCCAGGCCAGCTTAAGAGAAAGGTGAAAAACCACGGTTAGTAGCATGCTATTTTTAAATGTTCAAGACCTTTTAGAACTCTGACAACTCATTACTATGATGTTAGCTTTTCCTGCTTTTATCCTATGAGATAGATCCTCCAAAATGTTTCCCATAAATTTTCTATCATGTTCTCTTCAGAGAACAAAAATGCAAAGAACTGATTTTACCTCACTCATCTTTTACACAGCTTCTTTCACCAGTAGCACTCAAGATACTTCTCAAAAGAAATAAGTACAATCCCTATTATACAGAAGCAAGAAAAAAAAAAAAAGGCAAAAAAAAAAGCATTGAGAGATGAAGGGCTAGATTTAATAAAGGACCGACAGCAGGTCCAGGTGCATAAATACCTTGTCTTCTCTGTGGTGGTTTAGCACAAGCCAGCTTTGATATGAAAGTCCCATAACTGCTTAGCATGTCTTGAGCCTGTTTTGATGCACACCCCCTCACTGGAGATAGGATCTGTCTCCTGACTCCCTGTCGTAATGTCCTGATCACTAAGCTGTAGTGCCCCTACAGTTAAGCCTGTTTGAAAGGGTCCTTTTACAGTAATTTAAAAAAAAAAAAAAAATTAAAAATCAGGATTTATTTGGGGTTGCCCCAAAGCAAAAAAGCTAGCTGAAAAAAAGTCCAAGATATGAGCAATTCTATTATTTCACAAATAGTTATAACCCCAAATCGGTCAATGCATGTTATGATATTTAAACGTATTTCATGACTCCTGAAATAACTTCTCGGCTCACATTGCAAGTGAACACACAGATGACGGCAGTTACAGACCATCTTCTGTTATAAATTCCTGATGGCTACGCCTTCTGCCCCAGCACTCTTCATGTTTGTACACTAACTGATGAACACACACCTCATCATAAATTAATGCTTCCTCGTCTTGTATGAATAAGCTCCAGTAATTCTGTAGCTGGCAAGCAAGGAAAACAGGAGAGGCTAAACAGGATTAGCAGAATACCAAAGCATACTCTTTAATTACCTGTTACAATATGTTCATTTATTTTCATCTCCAAGTAACTTTTTTGCCATTCATGCCTGATTGATCACGTAAGGACAGGGCTGGGAGCTAGGACAGTCTATTCATTATCTTAAAGGTTATTATAGTAGGTGCTCCTATTAATCAGACTTTCAACAGGAAAGGTATGAGATTGCTCACTGCCATTCAGAAAACTAGTGCTCGAGGGGACCACCTAGGCAAGTGCAACTCACACCAGCAGGTCAGCTAATCTAATTGATAATAGTCCTATTAATTTGGAACTGGATATTAACAGCCTGCAGCACTAGATCATCTTCATACCGTTCTCATTATATGGAGATTTCATTCATTTGGGAGGGTAACAAGTGCAGAGTATTAATAACAAAATTAAATGGAACTATGTAAATTGAAAATAGATATTTATTATTAAGTGTTTACATGAAAGAAAGAAGTATTTTAGTTCCAGTATCATTTAACAAACACTGCATATGAGCACCTGAAGTTACATGAATACCAGGTAATGATTTGACAGTAGAAATTAAGATTCTTTTACTTCAAAAGTAGGGAAGTAGAAATATTAATTATGTTTCTTTTGTCATCTGCAAAGGAGTCGCTATGAGTCTGGCTAAACCACCACAGTTAGATAGTGCCTCTCCGAACAATGTCTGGGTCATCGTGAACCATGCATAGATTGTGGCATAGGCATAGGCAGCAGGATGCAAGCAATTTTCAGGGATGCTGAATTTCTTAGTCTCTACAGGCTTAGGCAAGAGAGAGTTTCTAGGACATTTTGCACAGCTAACCTCTCTAGAAGTGCTCAGAGCAGAACTTCAGGCACTTAATAAATTTTACAGCTGAAAACTGAAGAGCTCTTGGCCCTCTGCTACCCAAGCAGTTCCTGCAGATTGCTGTCATGGACCTGGGTGTATAAATTCTTCCTGTGTTGCACTTCAAGCATTACTCTCTAAGATTTTTCCTTTGGAGTCGCAGAAGATGCTCTAGTATAGTTTATGTTCTATATAATGTGTTAATAAAAGTGTTGAACAAGCCAGTTGTATCTAACATATAAAGTAGAAAAAAAGTAAATGTATACTGATGCTCTTCTGTGCTGCTTCTGATTCCCTTTATAGAGTGGACATCAGCCATAGATGTCATCTGTAATATTTTTCCTTTCAATATGAGAAAAAATTTGGTCAAGGGAGCTCAAATTTATTTATTTATTTATTTATTTATTTATTTATTTATTTATTAGCTTAAAGCTTCTGGTATGTTTTATCCAGTCTATTTTTTTTTTTATTATTATTTTTTTTACATATTTTCAAACAGATGGGTATGGTTTGACACAGCTGGGTTTATCCTACTGATTGCACAGCTTGGAAAAGTCCTGATTGGGTTGGGGTAAAATGAGTCATAGATTCCAAAAATCATCTGTCACTGTTGTAAAACTAAAAGACAATTGGTCCTGATTGGCAGTTTCTACTCAAAAAAAAAAAAAAGACATTTGCTTTGAAGGAGAAAGACTGCTGCAGATAAGAACACAAGGGTCCATCTCAGAATTGCTTTATTTGAAGAAGTTAGGACTACATTTTAGTAAATGGGAAATCGCTCGCTAGTCCCCTAAAACTAATCCCTGTAACTACAGTGATCTTGTAGTTACTGTGTAACTACTCCAGTGCCAGAGAATAAACACTGAAAAAGAAAAAGAATAAGAGGTAACAGTTTTGTAGTAAAACTAGAATTTGGCCAAAATGCCCTCTTTGACTTCATAAACAAAGGAGTACAGTAAAAAAAAATTGTTGAAGAGAAGGAAGGAAGGAAGGAAGGAAGGAAGGAAGGAAGGAAGGAAGGAAGGAAGGAAGGAAAACACCTTCTGTATTTCTAGACTTACACCTATGAATTCATATACTTTATGCAAGACTTAGTTGATTCCTCCCTACTCCTGCTGGGCTATTCTGCTCTCAGATTCGTACCCTGGAGCAAAAGGAGAAACCTGCAAAGAAACCAAGTCCAAGTGAATGAGCCAGAGCGAGCCAACACATGCTTAGGACTTGTCAGAGTGGAGTTATGGTAAGAGATATCTATGGACTAAATTCCACTCCCTGCTGTTTCTTCAAAGGGGGAGTGAGGTTCCCAGAGGAGACCAAGCAGAAAAGAAAAAGCTCCTATGCAGATTGCCATCACTAGCAACTCCTGCTCTACAGAAGACACTATTTGTAATACAAGTTTCTCTTAGTCCAGAATAAATTTTGCTGCACTTGCTGCAGTTGGATTTGTTCAATATTTCTCCCAAATACAGCTCTAGGTCTGTCCTCCCCTCATGAATTAAGATTATAATTTTACATAAATGAAAAATTCTGGTAATGATTTGTTATCAGCTTTTCTCCCAAATACCAAATGACTCCTCATAGAGTCCCTCTCTTCTACTTGGAAGAGATTGGCCACCCATGTCTTTTTCATATGTGGTCCTAACAGAGCACAATGTGACTCTTATGAATATCATTCTGAAATCTTAGTGTATTAATATAACACTGCTTTCAAGACAGATTCTGCTTTACCCTGTAATGAAGAACCCTAAGGTAGAATATCATTGCTGTGCATTGCTCTGTTTTTATACATCAAAAAATTCTTCCTCAGATCATCAAGTTTGGTTGCTTTAAAATATAAACAAACAATGCCACTTAGCGTATTTTGGATTAGGCAATGAATGAGCTGATTGCTGAAATGAAGATTTATTATTTGATCAAGGAATCTAAAGAACCCAGGATTTCATATTCAGAAATTCGTTATTTTTTTCAGCTGTAGCATGTCAGCATCTGCACATCAAAAGCTGAACTATGTTGCACTTCTTACCAAAGGGAAGGAAAGAGACTGCTATGTTTATACAACAAATCCACTTCTTTCCATTGCTGTCTTGATTAAAAGAGGCTTTAATTTAAGCTTCATTTAAGCTTTTGTCTTAAAGTTTCTGGTACATGATACCCATCTAGATCATTCCACTGTGTAAAACATGATCAAACTTGTACAAGAAAAAGAAATTCTGTGGTTTTCTGAAACCACAGAAATTCTGTGGGGTTTGTTTGTTTGGGTCTATTTTTCTCCCCATTAAACTAGTGGTTCCCATCCTGGGCTCTAGGATCTGCATTCATACATGACCTCGTAGTCCATGTGAGTTTTGGGGCACTCTTAAATGCATCTTGTCAGTGGAACAGGGACTTCCCCTAGCAACCCCCAGGGCATCTCAGGCCCAGCATTTATTCTCTAATTGGTGCTGTTCTGGAGCTGTATGGTTAAGACCATTTAAAGCTATAGTTGTTTATAATGGCCTTGGCCACATGGGACCTATTAAAAAATAATTTAGGCCTTAACCATATAACTTTTTTCCAGATAATATTAGAATAATGTGCAGCAGAGAAAAAAAGAGATTTAATGCTCTGAGATCCCCATCAAATCACACCCCCTTACTCTCACATGGATCTCCATTTTCATGGGATGCAAAATGTGTAAGAAAAAAGTCACAGAAGTTTTCTTATACATATCTCTTGAAGCTGATATGGGCCGTTATGATTTATTTGTTATTTGTTGTGCACTGACAGGATGTTTGACTATTTGCAAACAAGATGGATGATGTTACCATTGTGTGACCTTGCAGCCTACTTACTAATGAGTTAACACAAGGAAGCAGGGACATAATGATGTACTTGCAGACTTGGGAAACTACTGAATTATTTGTATTATTGCTCAAAGAGGCATAGGTGGCAGTTTCCTGATTAGTACCAATCAGTTTTCAATTAGTACCAATTAGTAACTCAGCTGAAGTGGAGGTGGTGCTGTCAAATTGCTAAAATTTATCTCAAAATTACTTCCTGTGGCAAGCTCCCACCTGAGCAGGAATTAGATTTTTCAAAACTTTTCTGTCAGTAAGTCAAGACACAACTGCTTAGCTAACTGACATGTTAACTCAATTAGATAATGTTTTAAACTATCTTCATTTTTATTTTTATCATATAATCTTAGCTGATTTTCTTTTTCTGTTGGATGTAAACACAGATAGCACATCAGCATGCAGGGTTCAGTGTACTTGCTGTTAGAAAAAAGGCCCAAAGTGGTAATCGCTTCCCCTGCAACTGGTCTGTAATGCTCAAATAAGGCAGAGTTGAAATTACTGAGGCTCTAAAGGAAATCCTACTTGTGGTGGATGGTATGACAAGATAAAGACCTCAGAAATGAAGTATCTTGATATACTCTGGTATTAATTGTTCCACATTTTCTTATAGTACAGCAGACTCATGACTGTTCCTAAGGTCTTAGGTATGAGCCTAATATAAAATATTAAAAAGCTACCCAACAATTCTAAAATGTATGAATGAACATAAAATAGTTTAAAATAGCTCTTTCATATGATTTGATGTCTGATTGACTACTGAAGCCATGGTCATTCTGTTTCTTGCTGACCTTACAAAAGCAAACCTATTACTTCTCTTTCAGTATAATAAAAAAAAAAGCTAAGTAAAATAAGATCTTCCTACAGTGATAGTTATATGCCATTACTCACAGAACAATACAAGGTACAGTTCAACCTTTCTTTGCACTGATATAGCCTACTGAAATTAATGATAGTGCCAGTGAGCAATTGAGGTCAAAATGTGATCACTAGATTATAAAAAACCCCATGCTGTTCAAGTATAAGAATATCTCTGAGGTAGTTTTTCTTCTATTTAAAGTTGAATGTAGTTTCTTCCATTGTAGATGAGCCACAGAGATGGGAACAAATACAGTTATGATTTGGGATTGTTTTTATGGGTTTTTTTCCTGGTCTCGATATACAGTATACTGTATACAACATCTTTATAACATATTCCTTAAATGGTTTCTTTTTCCAACAAAATGATACTTCAGGTTACCATTTTGATGGAAGAACAATTCATCAGGAGCCAGAGCACCAAGTTCTACGTGTGAAGGGTGAAGACTTTCAATCTGGAACTTGATAGTCCAGTGCTGGTTTATGCAATAATTGCCTCTTAATATTAAATTCAGCTGACAGCATCCTGTGCTTTCAATATCAAGTAGATATTTATAGTTTCAGACTTTTTAATAGTTTAATCAAATTAAAAACTAAAAGGTGGTGTTAGATGAAGGCAAAGGCATGCATAGTGGAGCACAGTAATCTGTATAAACTTGTGCATTTCCAGCTAATCAATTACATGGAGCTTCTTCCTTTTTTCTCTGTTAATGACTGCCATATTAAATAAAGTCTTAAATAGCTTGCTAGGATGCTCACTGGTCTCTAGCAGGCAGACTGAGTGTCTGCCAGCTCCTTTGCTATTACATCTTAAGGTCTTTAACTGTCTGAACAGCTGGATGATTGCATATTGCACTGGCAAGCAGCCACTATCCCCTCCAAACCCCAATTAAAACCGCTGTCACAGAGCTAAGAAAGCACAAGCTGCAGCTTTATTTTATGCAACGATCAATGACAGTCATTTTTTAAAATTATATAGTGCTATAGTTTTGTGTATGGCTCAACAAATATTCTTCTGTTTGCAACTGGTTAACGAACTGCCAACAAACTTTCCCAATGCCTTTGTCATTTGATATTATTTGCCAGATAATTCACATGAATATTTTTCAGTCTATCAACTGTGTGTAGCAGTTTCTTGCAGTAACTGATGTTTGAAATTTCAGCTACATTTGTTAGTTAGAATTGGAAAGAGAGGCCACATGGGTGGGTTTTGTTTCTTGGTACGAAAAGTATAACTCTTAGAAGGGAAAGAGGCATCTTCAGGGGATGATTCATCCACCCCTATATTAGTATGGAATGAATCACCCTGTGAAAGTGCTTATTGACTGCAGAAAGAGCCTGAATGATTGACTAATCTAGGCACCTAAATTTCAAACGTCTAAAGTAAGGTGATTCCCACTCTTAATATAAACTTCTGACAGTGATATACAACTGTTAATGGTAGATGTGTTAATGGTTACCACAGACACACTTATTATAAAGCATACCACTGTACCAAGTCTGATTATCACTGAGCTAATCCCAAATTTGACTAAAAAAAGAAAACACCAATGGTCTTAAATCCTCTCTCAATCAATAACATTTAAGATTTAAAACCACATCTAAATATGATGAACTGTGAATATGGATGTATTCTTCTGCTTTATCCTTATCTTTATTTTTATAAGCTCTACTTTCTTATCTGTCCTTGACACTGTGTGAGTCATATTCTAACCCAAGTTAACCAAGTTTTATTCAGTGGAAAAAATGCTACAGTCTGAGGTGTCATTCTTCTTTTATATATATAATATCATGTATGTCTCTATGCCCAAATCACTTCCTTCAGCTCCTTGTATTGGCAAACTTTAATATTGAAGGACCTTCATATTGATAAATCCAAAGTATCTTTCTTTTACCTAAGCAATTAAGCTGACATCCCTCAAAAGAATCCTATTCAGATAAATCAGAGATTAGTTGTTACAGAATATATTTTCTCTTTCTTTTCTGAGCAGATAGAAATGACTACTTATTCACACAATTTAAAATCCTTCCCACTGATTTTTATGGGAGCACATACATTCATCGATGACACACTGCTTGTCAGTGGCATGAAAAACTGCTACAGCATATGTAACTTTTGCACTACCCTGATGTAATGTGTTTGTCCATATTAGGATCTGCCATTCTGAGTCTGTCCTAAGTCAACATAGACAGAATCAAGCAAGTGGTAGTGGAAGTTATTTTCTATAAAGTCACCAGTGTGACATCACAGCCTATTGGGAGATGAATGTGTCATGGCCTGGGCCAAGGGACAGTAGTAGCCATTTTGTGGGAATTCCAGTATCCCAGGGTAACTCAGAATTACTTCCATAAATTTTTTGAGGTGCACTAGACATTTAACATGCATCTCATAAAAAAAAAAAAAAAGTAAATAGATAAAATTTTAATTCTGTCTTATTTTATTAAATTCTTTTTGTCTCATAAAGCACCAGGGTAAGCAATAAAACATTTCTGGAAAAAATCCAGCTGTGCCTCCTACTTGTATATAGACTATGGACACTGTTTCTACTTCTCAATAGTAGGTCAGTCTGATTCATTGAATGCTGCTTTTTTACCCCTTGGAGAGATCTCGTTTTGATCGTCTGCCGTACTTGTTCAGGAAAAGCTCCCCTAATGGTTTCCAGTGCCAAACTGACCTTTATATTGTGTTTATTGTCCTCTCTGTCTGGTACGGTACTTATTCTCATCTGCTATATCCTTTACAGCTGTCTGTGTCTTATGAGAAAGATACAGTTGCTTGTCTTTTTGAAAATTTTCTTTTCATGCCTTTATTGAGAAACGCAGCCTATGAATACAGTAATGATTCAGTCTTTCAAGATTAGTTATAAATCTCTCCTATAACAATGCATTTTCCTATAATTAACTCTGTGGCCAAACCTTCTCCTAAAAATACTTCAAAGGAATTTTCCATGCTTCATGTGTGAAAAGAGAATGACCCTTTGGAAGTAAAAAGTTTAACCAAGATCATATTATCTGGTTTTGAATATTAACATATTGTAAGATACTTAATAACAGTGATGAAAAGAAAAGAAACATGAAAGCTAAACTTTGTCATGTGAACAGACTTCAGTAAATCGTCTTTCACATTCAAAAAAATAGTTTGAGTTACCAGCAAGAAAGAGGAAAATTCACATTTTTCATTCCATGGAGAAGTTTTCTTTCAAAATGTCCTTAAATGTTAAATTGCTATGGAAAAATCCAATGTTAAAAGGTTCCTATGATGACAACAGTAAAAAACCCCATTTTGATAGTATTAAAATTTTTAATTTAGTTTGTTATTCATTTATATATAGTTCTATATTCCATATTGTCATAAATAGAAGTATATAATGACATATATATATATATAAAAAAAGGGTATAATTTAGTCCATTAGATGATAGGATGACACTAGCAGATTGACGCAGAGATGATCAATCTATTTCCATGCCAAAACACACTTACTTTGTGTCCTTTTAGCATTCATATTGCTTCTGTTCAGAGCAACATTTCCTAAACTAGGATCTTATTGGATCAAAATGTGGGAAGGAAATTCCACAAGAGCAAACATTTAGAGCAGATTTCTATTGCTCTTGTTTCCATTCAATCTAAAACCACTACCATGAGAAACAGAAGGGGTAAATCAGACCTTCATCATCAGGTAAAAATGAGGAGTTGAGAAAAATGAGAGACAATATGAAAAAATTATACAAGTTCTTTCAAACCTCAACAGAGGGACAAATTTTGGACAAATGTTTCAAGAGTGGGTGTGGGGTGCTGAGCTGAAATGCTTTCTGTTAACCATCTCTAATTTAATTTCCTACCTTGCATTGTGATCCAGGAAGTCTGTTCTCCAGCATGAGTCATTTTGTCACATTCCAGATCTGAAATGATTAAAGCTATTAACATTTATGGTGTGCTGTAGTTTTGCCATATCTTGCAAATGTCTATTTTTTTCATCTGTTGTCATTGTCAGGAGTAACAGCTGACAATGTAAGAATATATGCCCATTACCAATGTAGAGAAAAATAATAGTGCCCTTTACTCACTTCATAATAAGAGCTCATTCCAGTTTAAGATTTTTTAAAACATAAATTAATCAGAGCAGGAGCTCAGGAAGAGTGCTTTATTATTGACTATTGCAGTGGAGATGAGTTGCCTATGTTAACAGAGCCATTCTATAGAGGTTTATAAATGACATTTATTTTATGGGGCTTTGGCTGGATCTGAGCATCAGAATCTTTTGTGGTTTTTGGATCCAACTCTTGGGAAACCCTGCTCCAGGAAGGCATTATAAGTGGTACAAGAAAAATATGAACTAAGCTAGCCTAACTTCTCAGAAGAAATGATCTTGGAAGAGTGCATTCTTAGAAGTGGAAAACCACATGAAAAGACGAAAACAAACTCAGTCATTTATGATTGAAACCAACCTTCCCAATCATTCCACACACATATATAAATACATGTATATTCAATTAACTTTTTAACAGTATTAATTAACTTTTAACAATATTAGAAAGTTTGGCACTTTGGAGATATCAGCTCAAGAATACCCTTAATATCTGCATGAGAATGCCTACCATAAGCCTCCACCTCCCCCAGAAGAAAAAGAAAAGGAAAAGGAAAAGGAAAAAGAAAAAGAAAAAAGAAAAAGAAAAAAAAGGAAAAAGAAAAAGAAAAAGAAAAAGAAAAAGAAAAAGAAAAAGAAAAAAATAAAAATAAAAATAAAAATAAAAATAAAAAGAAAAAGAAAAAGAAAAAGAAAAAGAAAAAGAAGAGAAAAAGAAAAAAGAAAAAGAAAAAAGAGGTAATTGGACAAAGTACTTAAAAATTAGCCGCTTGTATCTACAGTTTTTGTTTATAAAATCCTCAAATTGTAACATTGGAGGCATGCATATGAATGCTAGTAAACATGATTTATGTTGGCATATTCATACTTGTGAACTGTTTATAACCCATTTCCATATCTACCTAAAGGTAGGTAATTGCATCAATATAGCAGTGAGTATACCTTAACTGGATCAACATGTCTTTATGCCTCCTAGACCTAGGCATCATAGACTATATTTCTGTTTCCATAACAAAAGAGAAAATTGCACAATTATATTTCCTAGCTAGTCAGAATAATCCTTCGTTATAAGCATTCATTTCTGACAACCGGCTGACTCAATGTGTGTATCTTTTTAAAAAATCATATCACAGAAAGGTGATGTGTTTTATGTGGTCAAATGCTGATGTCAGGCCTCTGATTTTATTCTTGGATGAGGAAATTGCCTAAACTAAATGGAACCTGTTAAGAATCCAAAGCCATGAAAGATATCGTCTAACTGGAGAATGACTTACACAAGAAAGTGAAGGTATTGTCAGTTCTTCACAGCAGTCAAAAGTTAAATAGTTTACACAACATCTAGGTATTTCACAAGCAAACTGAATGCAATTCCTGCTCTCAGATCAAAAAAGATGTAGATCAAGCTGTTAAGATAAGATATGGCAAGTTTTGTCAATGCTAATGGAGTAATTGATGGGGTTTGGAGTTTTGCAGGATTCTTAATAACAAGAACAGATGAGGTTATATAGAAAAGACGAGGTGAAGGTTTTGCGCTGTAGTTAAGAGCTTGGTGACCAAAAGAATCGCTAGAAGAAGAAAGAATGATTCACTGAGGAAGAAAGTAAGTTCAATATTACCATGTTAAGACTGAGACAAATTCGAAATTCTATAGGAGAAATTCCAGGGGTTTTTTTGGTGATGTGTCCAAGCCTAACTGGAAGAGTATTTGACATCATCTACCTGAATTTGTGCAAAGCATTTGACACTGTCCCACATAAAATCTTTCTCTCTAACTTGGAGAGATATGGATTTCGTAAATGGACCACTTGCTGGATAAGGAATTGGCTGGACAATCACACTCAAAGAGTTGCAGGCAACGGCTTGATGTCCAAGTGGATATCAGTGACAAGTGGCATTCCTCAGGGTTTGGTATTGGGACTGGTGCTGTTTAACATCTTTGTCGGCGACATGGACAGTAGGATTGAGTGCACACTCAGCAAGTTTGCTGATGACACCACGTTGTGTGGTGCAGTCGACACGCGAGAGGGAAGGGATGCCATCCAGAGGGACCTTGACAGTCTTAAGAGGTAGGCCTGTAAGAACTGCATGATGTTCAACAAGGCCAAGTGCAAGGTCCTGCACATGGATTGGTGCAATCCCAAGCACAACTACAGGCTGAGTGGAGACTGCATTCAGAGCAGGCCTGGGGTGTTGGGGGTGTCGATTGATGAAAAGCTCAACATGAGCCAGCAGTGTGCGCTTGCAGCCCAGAAAGCCAACCGTGTCCTGGGCTGCATCAAAACCAGCATGACAGCAGGTCGAGGGAGCTGATTCTGCCCCTCTGCATTGCTCTCATGAGACCCCACCTGGAGTACTGCATCCAGTACTGGGGTCCCCAGTACAAGGAAGACCTTGAACTGTTGGAATGAGTCCAGAGGAGGGCCACGAAGCTGATCAGAGGGCTGGAGCACCTTTCCTATGCAGACAGGCTGAGAGAGGTGGGGTTGTTCAGCCTGGAGAAAAGGCAGCTCCTGGGAGATCTAATTGCGACCTACCAGTACCTAAAGGGGGCCTACAGGAAAGATGGGAAGGGACTGTTTACAGGGAGTGTAGTGATAGGACAAAGGGTAAGGGTTTTAAACTAAAAGAGGGTGATTTAGAATAGATATTGGGAAGAAATGTTTTACTGTGAGGGTGGTGAGGCACTGGAACAGGTTGCCCAGAGAAGTTGTAGATGCCCCCTCCCTGGAAGTGTTTAAGGCCAGGTTGGATGGGGCTTTGGGCAACCTGGTCTAGTGGAGGGTGTCCCTGCCCATGGCAGGGGGGTTGGAACTAGATGATCTTTGAGGTCCTTTCCAACCCAAACCATTCTATGATTCTATGATTCAAAAAGAATAGGACTCTACTGCCTTGGTGGGTGACAGGTGAAGACGTACCACATGCAGATATCCACTGAAGGAAGGTGGGGGCAAAACATGGTGTTCTATATATTTAATAAACAATCATGTTATTCCTAGGGGTCTCTTAAAACTGCTCACACATTCTGAGTTTCTGCTGGTTGGGTGTTTTTATTCTCTGTGGTTTCTTTTCCTAATGATGGATTGATTTGAGTAACACATATATTTCACCAACTTTCAAAAGTTTGTCTTACCTGAAGACATTACTCTACATCATTCAGATCTTGCTATAAGAGACTAGTCCTTAACTGTGTAATAGATGTAGGAGTCAAAGCTATAAGTACCTTAATCAGCAAGATTAATATTAGAAGATTTCATTTATGCTTTTAAGTCTCATTTGCATGCTTTTGGGCATAAGAGTACCTTTTTATCCAAGACACTGTGTGTACCAAGAGAGCCTAACATACTGCCAAATGACAAGAGTACAATGCACCTGATATACACAAAAATTGCACTTATCTTATAGAGATACAAATGGTCACAGCAAGTGCAATGTAGCAGAGCATCTGGAGTGCCCCATTATAAATAAATGAATTTTAAGACCTGAAAAAGTTAGAACAAGGAAAGGTGGAGTATTTCTTGTTTAATAAGTGAATTTGTTTACAGGGTGCATTAAATTATTTGTTTACTTCCAAATTTTGATATTCTGTTAAGATCAGTACAAAACAGTTTCTATAGTTGCCATTTTGTAGGTATCTGTGCTAAAACTATCATCAATAAATGAATTTTAATGAAGTATGTTAACTAGATTCCTTCATACATCTGTAAATAGATATAAACTGTAAATCCTCCCTCACTGAACTTTGTGAAGCCATCTATAGTCAGTGAATTCAACTGATAGAGGGTAATTGGTGCTAGTATTCGCCCAGGTATGCCACTCAATATTATGCCTGGTTGTCAATCACACTTCCACGGATGTTGCAAATAAAACCACAACTTGCAGCTGCTCTGCCAATGAGGTGATTTGCCTGGTCTCCCTCCTGTGGGTGTCATGCTGAAAAACCTCATCATCCAAGCTAACAGGGTGGGGTCTTTCCATCACTGTCAACTTCTCTTAGGCAGTCTATCTGTTCCTAGAAGTCTATCACAACCAGTGTGTTATTAAGATAGATTAAGCTCTCACCATCTTTACCTTACTGCTACCAAACTGTAAATCTCTAGTTCTAACCACTTTATTTCTTAAGCTGTCCTCTGAGATCTGCTAGATAGAAAACTTCACAAAGTGCAAAGCTAATAAGATGGATGAAATCCCTCCTGGGGATTTTTGTGATCTGACAAAGTTCAGCATATGCAGAGGACAGATGATAAATATAAACCTATAAAAGGGTTTGAAGAAGAAAAAGTGGTCTATTTATTTAGCAAAGATAGAAATGTTAATGAATTTTGCTGCATGGAAGCATTATCTACCATGGATGGTTAGGGCTCAGGCTTGCACAACTAAAAGAGATAAATGAGACCCAGCTACAAAATAATTGTTAGGTTATGAATGTCCCTAGAATCCTTGCATGGGTTTGACAATATTAAATCTATCTCAATTTCTGATTAAATAATGTATATATGTGAGAAGAGAGAGCACAAGCCCTCACAAAAGTCTTTGAATAAAAGCTATTCTTACTTGTTATCAGTGACAATGAACTCATTGCTTTAATAGAAGTTGTAATATACTTAAACTCCACCACGAGTGTTTAATTCAGACACAACTTTCCACATTCATTCTAAACCTCAGATTTTCTATACATGCAGGATATAGTTTAGGTACTTTAATAATCCTTCAGTGAAAGTGAAAGCGGTAAACAAATCTGCCTTGTAAGGCCACAAGTGGAATTTATTGCCATTTCTCCCAAATCTGCAGCTACCAATCACGAAGCAGATTTAACCAAATACCACCAAATACCAACTGGTATTAACTAGTTAGAACAGGGAAGCTGTAGAGATGTGGCAAGGGAGTATTAGTTGCTTTATCCCAATTAGTACTGTAGTCATTGAATATTCATTAGGTAGGTCTGTATAATATTGCTAGGGTTTTTAAATATGAGTTTTCTTTAAAGAATCCATATGTGCTATTGGAAGTATCCCAGTTTTTACTTAAAAAACCAAAACTGTTACCCCCTTTCCCAACACTTTCTGACGTTTGTAAGGCAATGGTATTTTAGCTTTTATCTGGTTTTGAAAGAGAACTCCGAACTGCATCTTTCAACTCATGAGAGAATCTGGCCATTGATGAAGATATTATTTTTTCTAGTTTAAATATAAAGTTCTTTCTGGTGCAGCTTGGTCTAGTTTTAAAATACTGTGCCTTTTCATGTGCTCTCTTACAGGTGTTTCTTAGTACTGCTAGAGCTGGAGAAGCCTCATCCTTGGGGTATTGAGCTGGCAGGAAGCATAATGCCTGCTTATACCACCTGTGAGACTGTGATTTATAATTTTTATGTCTGCTTGACCTAACATGCTAGACTAGGAGAAGGATCCAAGTCAAGCTAAAAGACTGCATTACTGGTAAATGTCAATTGGAGAGCCAAGACAGCCTGGATCTCTTTAGAAACATTATGATATTTCCTGCCTCTAAGATGCGATGGAAAATTCGAAGACATGGCATGAGAAGAAAGCTTTCTAAGATTTAAATATGTGTGTCCCATCCTGCAGGGAGTGAGCTCTTTTGTGGCAAATGAAAGCCCATTGGCAGAGAACTGACACTGTAGTCTGTTTGGTATAGATTACCACCTTGGCAAATAAAATCCCTTCACAGGACAGTCTCCCAGTTAGCCAAGCCCATTATAGACATCAGTTACTTCATCATCTCTCCCAACTACTAATTTTTAAGATTAAGAGTTACAACTACTTTTTTAATGACAACAGTCATGCCTTATATGAATAGCTTTTGCATGTATTTGACATCTGTGTCCTCAACCCATTGTGTGAACAGAGTCAAATTTATGAATTCCTTGTTGTTTAACAGCTGGACTATGGTTGTCTTAAGCTCCTTTAAGTGAAATCACATCCATTTGTCAGAACTGGGACTGAGTAAATTGAAAGAGAAAATACAGTTAGCAGCTGAGACCAGAAAAACTTCAGTCTTCCCTGTGCCCTTCTTATGACGTATATTATAGTCATATTTTGTTATCTACTCTAAAACTGCTTCAGCTTCACCTGTCTCCATGACCCAGAGACAATGGAAGTCAGCATCTTGACCTTTCCATATTTAAAATTCTTAACACATGCTGAAAAGCAACATTTTTTCCTCCCTGATTAATGAACAATGGGAGAAAAAAATCTGAGAGACTGTAAGCATTATGACTAACAGAAGTAACAGAAATATATATATATATAAAGCTAGGAAAACAGAATGCATTTTCTGTACATTTTGCAGTTGAATTTTGATCTAGTTTATCCAATTCTCTAAATAAATACATTGGTTTGGATCATTATCCACTTGGGACAATGCCATAAAAATATACCACTAGTTGACTTATAGAAAGCAAAATATTACAAATTATAAACCGAGCACAGCTGGGCAATATCCTGGTGGGAGCAATTATTTCAGCACTATGAAAGGCAGGAGATTACGAACCCTGAAATGAAGTGAAGCAATGACCTTTCTTCACTAGAAAAGTCTTGCTCACTAAGTCTTGCCTGAGAAATGGGTGGTAACATGGATTGATATATCAAGCTGCAAACACCATAATTAATGTGAATGACACTTCTTTAGATTTAGGGGAATCAGCTACTGTTAAAGGTGTTTTGTCCTGTAGGAGATGGTAACTGACATTGGGGCTTTGAATGAATATTTTGCTCAAGGCATCCAACATCACCTTGATAAGTACAATTCCCTCATCATACAGCCTTTCACACAGCCTCTTTTATGCTTTCAGTCACAGCCATCAGAGACCAGTAGTGGTGCTGAGGGACATATATCCTATTAACTCAGAAGCTCATCATCTAATATCTCCCAATATGCATTTAAATGGCTTCCTTATCTTTAACAACAAAGATTTTTATTGTGATTCTGTTGTCCTGTTTATTTTGTAAATGATTAAGGAGAATAAAAAATACTCTAATAAGAAAATCATCATAGACAGTGATGCTACTAATCTAGTTAAACTAGTGTTACTACAAAACCACCATATCAGAAGCCAAGTATTACTGCATACAGCACAGTCAGTTTCTTTCTCTAGTGTGTGCTTCCATTGATTAAAAAAGTATCTTAGATTGCCTCCATAGATGTATTCCAGCAAAATTAAGTAGAGATCTGAGTACTCAGGCTGTTTGCATTGCTTCTCATTTTTTTCATAACCTCTGCTGTGACATAGCTTGCATAAGAACTAATTCACTTCTAGGTCTATTACATAAAATGAATATACACTTATGGAAACACTCATGAAAATTCTAGTCTGATAATGGAAAAGAAAATCTTAATCAAGAGGAAAAATTATGATTCATAGATATGGAAAAATCTCAAATGTCTGGAATCTTAAGCAATACTTGGTATGTAACATGCAGTCCTCATAAGGCCTGCCAGATTATGAATTTGGACCCTAGATAATGGTCCAATCCACCTGCTTTTTACTATTGCCTGGAAGGATAAATGCCAAAATGCAGTATGTCTGAATGCTCCTTGGATAGCCATCCATATCAAGTATCACCTGTTTTGATAGAGGAAATTATTTCCAGGATAGAAATGCCGTATAATCCAGACATAGATCAACATAAAGTACTTCAAAATATTCACAGAAGCTTGAAAAGTTAGTCATGCTGGGGAAAGATACTATTTATTTTGTGTGTGTGTAATAAACTAGTGATATGAGCAAGAAAGTAAGTGAAAGAGTTGATTTATAGGCCCTTTTTGCCCTGAGTAGTTTTGAAGCAAAGGGTCCCGTACCTCAGCAAGAGGTACTAAACACCAGCCTCTAGGTAGATGCTGCCTGGCAATGCTCTTGAAACTACATGGTCTGAATAGTCCACTAATGAGTCAGGACATGAAAAGTGGAGTACGCAGTATGTATATAGAATATGTGGCCAGGACTGCTGTAGGATTTTCATATTTTAAAATGTAAAATCAGTGATACTGTATGCCACCTTTCTTGGAGTTTATTGACTGCTGCTGCCACCAAAGTAGATGTTTTAGTAGAAAGTTTTGGTAATTTTACACCTTTAATTCCCACTCCCATTTCCAACTTTTCCTTATCACAGCCTACTTGTAGCCAGTTCCCAGGAAGCAGATTGAAGCTGCCAGTATAAACCGCAAGGAGAGAAGATAGGGAGGAAAGGAATTTCCTGCATTTCTTTCTCAAATAACAAGTAAACATTAAGAATATAAGAAATACAGGGAAAACAAATCACCAAATTCTTTTAACACAGGGCATGGCATTTGATGCTGAGAGGTAGGAAACCCATTTTATAGTACAACTAGCAATCTTCAGTCAGCTAGTTCCTCCTTCCAGGATAGTTTGAGTTGTTTATCCAGTATCAGAAGCTTTCACATTCTGGGTCATACAATCTGAAACTCCAGCTCTCCAGTGAGATTCAGGCTTCTTCCTACTTGTTTGCCTTCTGCCTTGTGATGCCTGTCATAAATATGACAGCCTGAACTTCACTGTAAAATGTGTCCTCCTGTCTCTTCCTTCAAGGAGCTTCAGTCAGTTCATATGGGTGTTTAAGTCTCAGCTGAGGAGTAGGGTAGGAGGTACTTCTAGAATAGAAAACTCCTCTTACAAACCTTTGTAAAAGGACTGTCTCATATCCTTTGGTTGCTCTTATTTGAAAGAGAGATAAGCAGGCTAGACCTTGCCAGCATTCCATGTGGGTTTCCTTGATATTTAGGAACTTCCTAATGTTAGCATACAGGTTGACAAGGTTAGCATGTACTACTGACCATTGCCTCTTGCCCTAGGAAATTGAACTTATTGTTCCTCCAATGCAGCACTTAAGGGATGGAGTTGGGGAAGGAAAACCAGTGGAGGAAGGAAAACGTGCAGAGGAATGAGAACTGGTAGAAGAAAGGACACAGTATCTTGGACTAGTCCTTTCCACATTGTCTCCTATAGTAGGGCTGCTGTTCACAGCTGGGGTTGTGAAATAACATGGAACTGTAGAATCATAGAAAATCTCAAGTTGGAAGGGACCCATAAGGATCATAGAGTCCAGCTCCCTGCTTCTCGTAGGACTACCTAAAGCTAAACCATATGACTAAAAGAGTGTCATCCAGATACTCCTTGAACTTTGACAAGGGAGCCTGTTCCAGTGACTGAACACTCTCTCAGTGAAGAACCTTTTCCTAATGTCCAGTCTGAACTTCCCCTGATGCAGCTTCAATCCATTTCCTCATGTCCTATTGCTGGTCACTAGAGAGTGGAGATCAGCACCTCTCTCTCCACTGCCCCCCTTGAGGAAGTTGTAGACTGCAATGAGGTCACCCCTCAGCCTTCCTTTCTCCAAGATGAACAAACCAAGTAACTTCAGCCACTCCTCATAAGTCTTGCCCTTGAGATTTTTCACCATCTTGGTCACCCTCCTCTGGACACACTCTAACAGTTTGATGTCCTCCTTATATTGAGGTGCCCAAAACTGCATACAGTCCAAGGTGGGGCCACACCAGTGCAGTGTAGAGTGAGACAATCACCTCCCTCAACCGGCTAGCTATGCTTTGGTTGACGCACCCCAGGACACAGTTGGCATTTTTGGCTGCCAGAGCACACTGTTGGCTCATATTCAACTTGCCATCAACCCAAAACCTCAGATCTCTTTCTGCATGGCTACTCTCCAGCCTCTCATCTCCCAGTTTGTATATATAATCAGGATTGCTCCATTAGTCTCTAGTCAGTCTGGATCTCTCTGTAAGGCCTCTCTACCCTTGAAGGAGTCCACAGCTCCTCCTAGTTCAGTATCATTGGCAAACTTACTTAATGTACATTCAATTCCTGTGTCCAGATCATTTTTAAAAACATTGAAGAGAACTGGCCCTAAAATTGAGCCCTGGGGAACCTCAGTGGTGGTTGTCCACCATTCTGATGTAACCCCATTTACTAGAACTCTTTGAGCCTGACCCGTCAGCCAATCGCTCACCCATTGTATTACAGAGTTGTGCTAGCTGCATGCTGGACATTTTATCCTGAATGATACTGTAGAAACAATATCAAAAGCTTTGCTAAAATCCCAAACCACTACATCTACTGGCTTCCCTTGGTCAAATAGATGGGTGACCTTATCATAAAAGGAAATTAAGGTGGTTAAGCAGGACTTTCCTCTCATGAACTTGTGCTGGCTATGACCAATGACTGCATTGTCTCTCAGGTGTTTTTCAATAACTCCTAGAATAAGCTTCTCCGTAATTTTACCAGGCACTGAAATGAGACTGTCAGGCCTGTAATTACCAGTGTCTTCCTTCTTACCCTTCTTGAAAACTGGGACAACATTTGCTTGCCAGCTTCCAGTCAACTGGGACCTCTCCAGACTCACAAGACCATTGAAAAATAATGGAGAGAGGTCCCATGATGGCATTGGCCGGCTCTTTCAGTACCCTGGGACGAATCCCATTGGGCTCCATAGATTTACACACATCCAGCTGGAGCAGCAAGTCTTGAACAAAAGTTCCAGCTGGCTGGGTCAGCTGGGAGTTTACCACCTCCCCAGTAACAGTCTTCCCAGACAAGGCTCTGGGGGTCCTAGGGTGCATCCTCAGTGTTGAAGACAGAGACAAAGAAGGCATTAAACATGTCTGTTTTGTCTACATCCCAACAACTTTTGGTTTTCCTTCTCATGGGTGAAGAAAAAAAAAAAAAAAAAGAAGCTGCTAGAGCTGATTCATCTATCCTATCCTTTTTTATTCATTCATTCCTCGCTCTCCTTCCCCACAAGAAGGATGAGAGCAAGAAATAGCTGGGACCATGCATTCACTTCTGCCCTTTGTTTTCACATAGAAGACCTCGCCCCTTGCTCTCAAATTGTGTTTGAGATTTTATGAGTGCCTTTAGCAATCATGAGAGTCATCCCTGAAGACCAAAGCAAAATCTGCAATGACTTTCAACTTTGGCTCATGCGAGGCTTTGACAGTAACTTCAGCTGTTCACCCTACACTTTTTCACAATACTAGGGGCATAACTGAAGTCCAACAAGGCCAAGGGCAAGGTCCTGCACGTGGGTTGGCGCAATCCCAAGCACAACTATAGGCTGGGCAGAGAATGGATTGAGAGCAGCCCTGAGGAGAAGGACTTGGGGATGTTGGTTGATGAAAAGCTCAACATGAGCCAGCAGTGTGCGCTTGCAGCCCAGAAAGCCAACCGTGTCCTGGGCTGCATCAAAACCAGCATGACCAGCAGGTCGAGGGAGCTGATTCTGCCCCTCTACATTGCTCTCATGAGACCCCACCTGGAGTACTGCATCCAGTACTGGGGTCCCCAGTACAAGGAAGACCTTGAACTGTTGGAATGAGTCCAGAGGAGGGCCACGAAGCTGATCAGGGGGCTGGAGCAGCTCTCCTATGAGGACAGGCTGAGAGAGGTGGGGTTGTTCAGCCTGGAGAAGAGAAGGCTCTGGGGAGACCTTATTGCGGCCTTCCAGTACCTGAAGGGGGCCTACAGGAAAGCTGGAGAGGGACTGTTTACAGGGACATGTAGTGATAGGATAAGGGGTTTTAAACTAAAAGTGGGTAGATTTAGAATAGATATAAGGAAGAAATGTTTTACTGTGAGGGTGGTGAGGCACTGGAACAGGTCGCCCAGAGAAGTTGTGGAGGCCCCCTCCCTGGAAGTGTTCAAGGCCAGGTTGGATGGGGCTTTGGGCAACCTTGTTTAGGGAAGGTGTCCCTGCCCATGGCAGGGGGGTTGGAACTAGATGATCTTTGAGGTCCCTTCCAACCCAAACCATTCTATGATTCTATGATTCTATGATATGATAATACTGTGGAAGGAAGAAGGTGGTCAATTATTAAATAGAAAAGGGTGAAGAGAAGATCCAAAACAAGTTCAACACAGCTCAGGGGAGAGAAGCAAATTTCTGACTTAAACGTACTCAATATGAACTACTCAGAGCTTTGTATTTGGCTCTACTGATAATCTAGAATGCTTACTTTAGAAAGATTAGATTATTTCCCATGTTTCTTATCAGTCTGATGACCAACATATATATTGTTTCACTTAAATACACTCGATCCTACTCATTTTTATTATAACTTTTATGAATTTCATGGATCTTATTCATGTTTACATCATGGCAATGAACTGAAACAAATTACGACAACAATAGTGACTGCATGTAAACTAGCTTGTGTGCTCCAGATGACTGAGTGCAGTAGGGGACTGGAGATTTTGAAGGTGACTTAAATTTCTCTCTTAATACTGTGAAAAAAGAAACCTCTGTTTTCTGCCAATAGATATGACACTTGTTGGTTGGCTGCCTGACCAAATATATTACAATCTAGATTCTTTATTGTGTCTTGTGTGTTTCTTGGTTTTCTTCTTCCTTTCTTCCTCTCTGCAAAGTTTGTAAAAAAGAAACAGGAGAATCATGATTTTTTAAGAACAATTCTGAATATTTTTTAACCTATTCATATGTTTCTTGGTTTTACCGTCTAGAAGATAAAGCATATCTACACATACTTTTCTGGGTATCTGCTTCTATTAGCTATCTCTTCATTGCTGATTAGTCCACTCTATTTTCAGTCCTGTGAACTGAAGGTGAATGTCTGGAAGACACAGCATATGCTTTTTCTTTTTCTTGGTGTGGAGATCAGCCGCAGAGCTGCTTCATAACACATGGAGAGTCCTCTAAATTATCTACAGTAACCCAGCAAGTATTAAAACCAGCAAATTTTCCACTGATGTAACATTATGCTGTTTCCAGAAATTCTTTATACTGGAAAGCAGAGACCAGAGGAAATCTAATGGCAGAACTGGCTAGTGTAGAGCTGGGAAGCACTGCTGACACAAGACAATGCTATAGGAAGGTATGAGCTGAGGGAAGGGAATCACTTCCCTGAAGTTATATGTACCCTAACAAGCAGCTGTGATGACTTAAAGTTAAGTCTGTCTGATGGGCAGGTAAGTATCAAAGGCAACATTATCCTAACACAGTCTTCATTATTTTCTGAGAGGCTCTTGCTTGCTTTCAACTTAGTAATGTGTCTGCTTGGATCTGAACTTCAGTGAGGAGACTTGAATTTCTCTTGGGTAATCATGAGGAAGATATTATAGATGCGGTGGTAATATGTGTACACTTCAGCGGGTTAAGTACTGCTGAATTACTATTTAAACATTAGCTAAGCTTTCTCCATTTTTCAACCAAGACTGCAGAACGGAGTCTAAGAACTGAATGGAAGGAACACTTTAGGGAAAAAAAGAGAGAGAGATTATGTTGATAATGATTGTGGAAATGAACCTGAATAGTAGGATCCTCAAGTAGCACCTGTTGAAAATGCTGTCAATGGCAATAAAACTAAGAGTAGAAATGTCAGCAAGGAAAATGAGCAAAAAAGAAAGAGGTAAGAAGGGAAACAGGCTGAAAGAGCATCTATAAAAAGTGTTTCAAACCCATTGGTTGGTAAATTCACTATCTATTGGGAATGGTCGGGTATCAAAATTACTAATGAAATTGCTGAGGTTTTTTTCTTTTTTCTTTTTTTTTTTTTCATACTGAGTTGAATTACAATCACAAAGCCATTATTACCTTACTTAATGTGAATAAATCGTATTCCTTTCCTGTTAACTCCACACAAATGAGCAGGCATCCAAACCAAATAATAAAAAAAAGGGATTAAGGGTGTTCACTTAGAGTGTTGCTCGCATATGAGTGCTGGTGTTGTGTTTTCTGCTGAACAGTAATCTCAGAAAAAAGAATCTATTCTAGATGTCACAGTTTTTCTTGTGTTCATGCTAATTGGACTACAATCCACACCAGAGAAACTTGTTGGCAAACCTTATCCAATATATGCACTTTTCAGTAGGTAAGACTTAGGTAAGCTCTTGGAAAATCAGACAGTCATGCAGAGGACCTGAAAGATTTATGCAGAAATATTCTGCACATTGGAATTTTTTTTGCTAGAAACTGCTGATGGGATATAGCCCAGGGAAGTGGACTGTAAACTAGAAGAAAGGACTGCCAGCAAAAGTCAACCAATAGCACAAGAGAGGGAAAGAAAGCGTATCTAATTTCTTGCAGTCCTGAATTAGACTTAATAAAGCTACTGTTATGAAATCACTCTAGTGGAATCTGTCTATACATCCCCGCCGGTTTGCCTCATTTCCCTCTCTAACCAAGAACTCTTCGGGAGAGGGCCTGTTTTTTCATTTTGTGTTTGTATAGGACTCACAAACTGGGTTTCAGATCCTGAGTGGGGACTCCTAGAGGATACTGCAAAACCGAATGAAAATAACTGAATGAAAAATATCAGTGATGATGATGATAATAATCCAACACTAGAACACTTAAAGACATAATCGAGTTACATTTAAAAAGTACAGAAGACTCATTTCTTTTAGACTTAACTTTTCAGAAGACCATCATCCCTAGAACAGAACAGTAGAGAAGAAGATCAGGTTAGACTATATTATACGAGCACCTCCCCCACTTTGTCATTCCAGAAACTTCTAAGTGCAAAAAACCACCAACCTAAACAGTGCTCAAACAACAAAGCTGAAACATCTCTCACATAAACATGGTACATGTAAACATATACAATTTATTTTACAGCACTATCTCTACCCTTTTATGCAATTAAGTTTGTGAACCAGCTCTCAAGGGATCTTGAATGTGCTTTACTAAATAAAAATTAGTGAACCTGTGGGCAGGGGTGCCTTAATTAACTAAACTTGAAATAGCTAAACTTATTTAAACAGTGCAACTTGATGCCCAAGACCTCACTTGTAAACTGTGCAGAAAGATTACAATGCAGTAATGGCAAAATAGGTAATTTTATAAATGAAAAACATTGTGAAAACCAGTCTCTGAGACTATTAGAAGTACTATCTATTTAGACACAATGAAGCTATAATCAGGTGACACTGTCTGAGGAATTAAAGTCTCCGGATTTTTAGAGCAGACACTAAGACAAAATCCATTTTTCAAGTAAAAGCTATTGTTTGTTTTCTGTGTGTCAGTCTTTTGATCTTCTTGTTAGTAGATAAATCCTTTGGTCAGTAGCATTGGCCCATGCATCACAGAAACACACTAACAGTAAATAGTACTTTCCAGCTCGTCAATCTGGACACCAGTGAAGACTGAGATATATAGTACGTAAAGGCAGACACAAAAAATTAAAGAGAGATGGCCAATCCTTCTTATGACTAATGTTTTATAGCTCCTGTTTCATTTCTCTACTTGACCTGTGATCTCTCTTTTAAAGTTTCTATCTCTGGACCAAACAAAACCATAATTCATAAATTGTGTGAAAGAGAGTATCTTAACTTTAGTTACCTAAAAGCCCACTTACATGACTCAGATCAGTTTAAATGGATTTTTAATTTCTATTTAATTTACTAAAGTCCTAGACCATTTTTTTAACCTCTTTAAATGTCTCAGCAGATTCATATACACTATGTATTTACAGTATGCAAATGATCTAGTGGCAGCTTCTTATAAAGACTGACTTTTCGTGGTTCACAAGTGTTTGCTATTGCAATTTTGATATTATCCACCATGATGCCTGGATATCCTAATTACTCATAAACTTCAAAATTGATCATACATTTTCACCTTTTTATCTTGGTGAGGTTGAGATCTGTTTTCATGTCCTTTCTCTATTTTCTCCTGAAGGCCAGAAAGTCAGCCAGACTTCACAACATGCTGTAAAAACTGGCAGCAAAGTAAGAGATTCCAGATCAAAGACTAACACACTCAAGGCTGAATACAGTCTCGAGTGGAGCAGAAGGTGATAAGTTCCAGCATGTCTGCTGATATGGTCCCTGTGGTGGAACTGCCCTTCCAAATCGTAAGATTTCAAAAGACTCGTGTTTGATTTTCAAATACTTTTCAGAGTTTTAATTCCTGCAGATATTCCTGGCATCTTCCACCATTATCACTAAAGCATGAATATTTTTCTTTCATGCTCTAATTTAGCATAACTCTATATTAGACTGAGCTATGAGTAACACATTTCAGTAACCCTCCAGTTTTTGTTTTAATCATGCTTAAACAGGGCAGACTATCAACACATTAACTATTTCTTCCCTCCTTTTACATGTGAATAAATAAGATTCAGAATTCCTTCTGCTTTTTCTTGCAACTCCTTTTTTTGCCTCTTTCTTTGGAGTAATTCCTTCAGTGAAAAGTTATAAAGGCAGTTCCTTGAGCAGCACATTTTTATGTGCCTGTTTTCCCAAGGTACTCTCTGTTTAAAGTCTGCTTAGTAGCTCATACTGCTGGTTTTCCATTTTTCAGTGACACTAATATGTATTCTCTCCTCTACCTGGTCACATATGCCCAAAAAACTTCCAGAACTTAATGTGTCTGAGACTTACATCACTAGAATTGGTACAAACTGGATGATGCATTCAACTACTAAGACAAAGCTAACAGAGTGATTGTGTAAGTTTCTTTCCTTGGGAAATACATTAACAAATACAAATGTACATTGGCCTCAAGTCTAGATGGCTCTCACTTTTCATATACAAAAGGTAAAAATCACCAGAATGTACACATATGTGCACACACATACACAAAAGAAATTCTGCCTACTGCTTTCCCTTACCTGGCAGACTTGGACCTGTGCAGCCCAATCTTGTTCCATTTTGTACACCATCAGCTGGACCCTCCATAGTTTACCACGAGTCAAAGGACTTCTATCAGTAAGCAGCAGGGGTTCAGAGCTCAGATGCTGTGCCCACCTTAGGTTAACAGCCAACTAGTCTGCTTGGTTGCAAAGAAATTGATCATTCTTTTTATTCTGAAAAGACAGTGGGTAACCTTAGATTTGAGCCATTATATTATTTTTAGCATGGTTTCCTAAGAAAATAGACCACAGTGCCTTTCCGTTCCCTGACAACAACCTGCATAGTCCATCTCCAGAGCGGAGGTGGTGTAGGGATCCAGTGCTCTCAGTAGATTGTATTAGTCAACTGCTATGAACAGAAAGCTGGCTTTAACTCCCATGCTTATAAGTTTTCCCCCTACTGTGCTCTGATTGCTTCAGCTTTTTGGCATAACTCAGCATGACCTGCCAGATGGCTTGCTCACAAAGGGAATTTCCTCTGCATCTTCAGGCAGCTTCTGGGATTTTTCCAATGACAACCCGCTTTTAGTTCTGGATATTTCTGGGCCTTTCCAGTTCACTTCCTATATGTGCAAAAAACACTGCTAAAATGCACATGTCTTCCTCATTCCTCCTCCCCTCAAACAAAACAAAATGGAATATTTTACAGCATTCAGGTTATATAAGCAAATTGCACAGTGGTCTCTTTTACAGTCAGCCAATATGGGTTTCTTTTTAAAAGCATTACCTACCCCCTCAAAAAAAAAAAGAAAAAAAAGAAAAACAAACAAACAAACAAACAAAACCCCCAAAACCACAGGTAATTTGCACCAAACTCCAGTTATCTACATTACCAACTAAAGGCTGAGAAAACTTTGCTTACCTCTAAACCTATTGCTTTGGAGAGAATTAAACCATTTTTTCTAGCAAACTTTAAGACATGCTTTGATTTCTGCCAGAATGCTTTTCCTTAGAACTCACCTCCCTCTAAAGACGCTTCCTCATTTACTTCTCTTTGAAAAGTCCCACTGTCCTTTATGTTTTGTAGATGTTCTTTGATGATTGGAAAGGGGTGTCTGTAGTTTCTTGTGAGTGGACTTCTGGGCCACAGGGAATACCAACTGTGTACGCTGCCATGTATTTGGAAAGCACTTCTCTTAGAGTTGCTGTGCAGTTTTGGATTCAGTCTCAAAATATGGATTTTGAAGGTTTAAATTTTTTTCTTCTTTCATATATATTTATTTAAGATAGTTTATGCATGATGATATCAATCACAACCTTATTGTTTGCTTTAAAGAGCTTTTTTCCCCAAACATTTAGTTTTCAAATGTTCACACAAAATGAATGTGCAAGTGGGAGCAAGATATTAAGAAAACAACTGAAAGATGAAGAGGCAAGAGACAATCCCCCTTGAGCATCCTCAAAAACTAAATCAGACTGCTCAGAAACCTTGGGAAGAGCAAAAATTGGTTTCTTCTGCTGGCTCTTCCAGCCCACCAGATGAATAAAAAGAAGTTTCCTTTCCTGCTGGAAGATAAATACTAGATTATAGTTTTTGATTGTGGGAATAAGTCATCTGAATGTGGTAGTCTGATGTTGTGACCACACTGAGCAACATCACAACTAGTAAGGACATTATGAGGGAAGAGCACCTCAAAAAATCTCTAAAAGATAGACTTAGAGCCCACTTCTTTGATAAGCCTGTAAATTTGCTGGAGCCCAATAAGCTCTTCTAAAATTTCAAATTTGTTAATGGGTATCTTCCCAGTGTACTGTCATTTGCTTTCAAATTGCTCCTTTGCAATAGATCTCATTGATCTTTCAGAAAATTCACATTTGATTTTGTTAGGCACTTATTCTTTCCAGGAGAGATACATCATTAAATGATTGTGGGATAGGAGGGATTGAAAACATAATTAATACTTAGATTAAAGTTCTGCAGCTCAACAGCACTGTCTGAATTATCTCCATTTTAGGCAATAATAATGATAATAATTACTCTCTAACCACAAATCTAGCAAACAAAAACTGAAGTGGAAATTACTCTTTTAGGAAAAGTAGTAATAATAATGTCTGCCAGTCATAAATGAGGCTCAAAGTCACAAAAGTCAGAGTGAGTTCTTAATCTTTAACTGTTAAGAGGCTACTATACAATTTCCTGTAACGATTATTCACATAAATTCATTTTATTGCATTATCAAACCATCATTCTACCTACCTACCTACCTGCCTACCTGCCTACCTGCCTACCATTCTCACCTTTCCAAAATGAATACTTAATGAGAGAAAATGAATACCAATTCCCAAACTAAAATTACACCTCAGGGATTACAAATGACATGTTTGGTTATGCTATCTGTAAATCGTTGCTTCTTTGTCACCTTTTTCCTTGGCTCCCAAGGACCCAAACAGGCATCGTAGCAAAGACTTTTAAATACAGGCTGATTTTACTTGCATGCTGTACAGTCTATTGTACCCTGTTCCAACTCACATCCATTGGGCCTCTTATTTCAAAAACATGCCTGGAGCACTCTCTGGAAGGCACAAATAAATAGTATGAGGCTTCCCTTGCTTCAGGGAGTCCTTTGGGAACATAAACCTTTTGCTCAGGGAACCATGAATGGTTTCAGAGAGGAAAAGGAGAATCTTTTCTCCTTCCTCTCATGAAGGTACAGAACTACTTCTTGGCCTTGACAAGGCCTGATGCATCCCTGGAATAATATCTAGGCTTTATTGCAATGTGCATGCTGTATAACAGCCTTTGATAGGAAAAATGATGAATTTTGGATTTAATGGTCTAAGCAACCATAAGACAGCAAAAACTTAGGAAAATTCTGTCCACTCAGTTCAGAATGTTTTTTCTTTTTGCTCTAGACTCTTCAATTTAGAAATCCATTTTTTTCAGCATAAATTAAAATGGCTGAGAGCAGTAAATATACCCAGAAGAAACACAATCAGGAAAATGTTAGAAAGACAGAGTGATAGAAGTAGTTATTGTTCTTTATACCTGAAATGTGCATTGTGGAGATGCTCCCTCGCCCATATATACAACTGTTAACACAGGTACAGATCATGTACACAACTAAGCAAATGCATATGCACACAAAATTAATTTACAATATTGGTATCAAAGAGAAAAAATTCATTCTTCCTGTCCAGTGTTGAAAATTCTATGTTCCCTCTGTACAACATTGTGCCTTTAAACAAAGCAAGAAGGGTAAGCAATATTTGGGGTAGGGGGATAGGGTTTGAACTAAAAAGGATCACACAAAAATAATTATGTCTGCATAAGCTTGGCAAACACATTTGCGTTTTCTTATATAAAGAAAATCCAGACATTAAAATGTGATCCATCACAGAAGCACAGAAACAAATTATACATATGGCTGCTCTCTCTGTGAATATCCATATTTACACGCACAAAAGAACAATCATCTGCTAACAAAAGTGCTCGTCATTTGTCACTAACCTATCTGAAAATCTTGTACATTCCTATCCTGAGGAGTGAAGCTTATCCTGTAAGTTTGGGGACCAACAACACATGATCCAGTTCAGCTCAGAATCAGACATGAGCCTGTCCTGCCTGAGCTCCAAGCCAAGCAGAAGCTGGGTTGCCAGTTTGCTGCAGCCCCAACTTTGAAACAATATGTTCTGCTTCTCAAACTGTACAAGCTACAAATGTTAACCTTGACTCCAGGCATGTTTGAAGGATATGCAAGCTGACCTCCTGTCCTCCTGCAAAAGACTTAGGAAGTGCTGTCAGGTTGCCCAGTCTAGACATGATGCTAACAGTTCTTCTTGGGATCTGTCTCATTGAATCTGATTTAACACAAAAGACCTTTTTTTGAATTTAATATGCCAAATAAAGTACATTAAAGGATAGCATCAGTTTTGCCATATGTCTTTGATAAGTACCTAAGATTATGTTTGTTCTTCTAATGGCAGCATGACAGCTCTCAATAGGCATGCTGGGCTAATTCATCAGATGTGTCCTCCAATTATGTTGTAACCAACTAACAAGCTTATAGAAGAATTTTGGGTCATTAATAATGCAGTGTATGACCTTGATTTTAGCTAGAACATTATTCCTTTTCTATTACTCTAGTGTGCAAGGTATTCCAGATTATCTCATTTAGTTTTCTACCTGTCCTCTATATTACCATTGCTTTCTCATTTTGCATCACTAGAATGTTCTACTAGTGAAAAATTTTTTTTGCCTTTATCAATCCGAAGATTAAGTATGATCAGGCCAATAACTGCTGCTGAAAGAGTTTCATTAGTGACCAACTTCTGGACTAATAGGTCTTTTTAGCACAACATTCAGTTTTCCAGCACAGTGTCATTAACACTGTATCAAAAGCATTTTTCCCCAAATAGTATTCATAACCTTTTCTTGTAATTACAGAGAAGCATTTTCTCCATGACTTTGAAATGCTTATAAAAATTGCTGTATCTGGATAACACTGTCCCAAGTTTAGTAAGTTTACAGGCCCAGTTTTGGGGGAAGGGTGGTGGTGATGGTGGTGTTAGTTAATGTTTGGATTATACATAAACAGCACCTGTCAAAAGTAAAATAAAATCTTCCACTCCACCTAAGAGTGTGAGGACTAGAGCCTGTACCAAAGAGCACTCTAAAAATGGCACTATTCCAATTTTATTTTTGCAGTACCTCATAAATTTGAATCACGATGGTCAATTTGTTACCTGCACAGTCACAAATGAGACAAGCTGAAAAAAGGGCTTTTTGGGAAAAAAAATAAATCACTATTTTCCTATATTCTGTATTCAAATATGCCATATCATAGCCTTACTCCTTGCAAAAATTCACAAATCATTATTATTGCTCTTACAGCAATCAATCCCAAGGAAGTGGCACTGAAAAAATGAGAGGCTTAGTTATAGCAGGAACAAGGGCTAATAAAGTTCCCCCTCGCAGATCTGTTATTGTACTTTACCTTTAATCATGTCTCATATTATTCCTCTTCCTGGCTTCTCACAAGTTCAGGGAGACAAATCACCACAGACCCATGTTTGAGGCCCTCTGACAGATGCTTCTTGTGCTTTAATGAAAATCTGGAGTTCAGTCTTTAAAGAAAAAGTAATATACTAATCTGTTTTGCCAGCAAGCCTTACTACAAACCTGAACTTGTGTGCCTGTTAAATACATTATTCAGAATCCACATAGCTGATCTATGAACATAGTATTTTACCAGTTCAGGAGAGAAACATGCCAACTGGCCTCTCCCGCTACTGATCTGTGTAGCCTGTAAATGCAAACATTTTGTTCTGGTGGAATCCTTCATCTTATACTAGCTCTTGGTTTTCCTGTGTTTTCATAAATGTAGGCTCATTTCTCTTACTACTTAATCCTTTCTTCGATTCACTTCATTGACCTTTTCTATAAATTGATCAACTTTCACAGTACTGCAGCATTAATTATTATGTCTTTCTGCCCACTATGTCCAGAAAACAAAATACTATAGCAGAACTAGCTATAGCTTTCTAACAAAGACTGAATCCAGGGTTTAGCCTCATTGTTATGTATGAAAAAGACAGCATGTGTGTTGCTGAGTGCAGAATGAATTTCCTGATCATTTGTATGTAAATGTGTTAATTAGTTTATGAGTAAAAACAATTAAAAATATTGCCTTTAAGAAATTCAACACCTGCTGTACTTTACCCTTTATATCAGTATCACAGGACAGATTCTTCAGCACTTCTTATTAAGTCCCACCAAAATCATACTGGAATTCTTTTAAAGTCAGGTTGTTTTGTTTTTTTCTTTTCTTCCTCTTCTCTTCTCTTCTCTTCTCTTCTCTTCTCTTCTCTTCTCTTCTCTTCTCTTCTCTTCTCTTCTCTCTTCTCTTCTTTCTCTATCCCCTTTGACTATTAGTTTGCTTCAAGGAGAACCTGAGGAACATTTCAGTAAAGTTTTATGAGCAGAACTGTTCCTTTCCAAAAGGCCTCCAGCTCCCACTTTTTCAGGTTAGACAGAAGGGTACAGGTCTCTGGAAATCAAATTTGGGAAATGGCCTTTTTGTGAGAGATCAGCACCACCTGAGTTTCCCCCCCCGCCGCGCAAGAGGATTCTTTAATCCATTGGAAATGCAGGACACTGCTTACAGCAGCTAACAAACAGCAAACCTGACCACTGATCTTAACCATTTAGTTTCAGGAACTTCTTGGGAGAGTTGAGCTGTTCAGTGCAGAGGTCAGAGCAGAGAGCAAGGATCTGAGGTCTCCTTCAGGGAGTGCAAAGACGAGGAGGGGGCTAGAGAAAAGTAATGCAATGTACGTCTCTGGGGGCAGGCAGGGAAGGTGTACAAGAGGAACTGGAAATGGATGTAAAATTTGAAACAAGAGTGTACAGCTCTGAGCTGCACAGAAAGAGCTGGACAGCCAGAGGCCCCGCCAGCAGGACTGCGCTCCTGGGTGTCACGTCAGCCTCGGCCCCCGTGACACAGACAGTGCCTGACGGTGCCTCTCCACAGGAGGCTGCAGATTTTAAACTACCCATATTTTAATTTAAGACCAAAGTCAGTTCTGCTTCCTTCCATCTGAGCGATGAGGCATGGAATTATCTCTTTTCAGTGACCAGGTGGTAGCTTAAAGCACCGCTGACCAGGGTGCAGCGAGGGCCGGCAGCGGAGCAGGGGCCTGCCCCAGCAGCCCCATTCTGCTGTGCCCAGAGGTGGTGAGAAGAGCTGGGCTGAGGCTGGTGACCAGGGCCTGCCACAGACCCAGGACCGCTGGGCACAGCTGTAGGGACGGGGTGGCTCTGAGTCTAGCACAGGTGTCCCGCTGGCAGGCCCAGGTCTGGGCCCAGGGTGAGCCCTGGGGCCTCCCTGGGCACCACTCCCAAGCCAGGGCACAGGCTCCCCAATGCTATTCCTCCCTGCCCTGCGGCTTTCCTCATTGCCAGGCACCAGCCCATGGCACCCCTGTCTTGGAGCTGGCCCTGGGCAGGGGCTGCTGCACCCCGGGGCACCCCGGCCCTGGCATGATTTCCCACCTCTTCAAAAGAGTGTACGGGTCTCGTTAGCACGTGAGTAATTTTGATCACCGTGCACTTCAGCTGGCCTGATCTCTTCTACAGATGGGTGAGACCTGTATGAAAGCAGCTAATCAATAGTTAGCTGGGTGAGGAAAAAGGAAATAACTGAGGAAAGTTTTGAAAAAAAGACTCTCAAGGTATTTACTGCTACACAATATTGACAAAGACCCGCTGGGAAGCTAAATCTGCCAGTCAAACTAATTGGATTTAGCAGCAAATGATAGATTGAAGATGTATGAAAATAACCATCAGTGTGACTAAAAAAATGAAATGCCAAGTAAATTTACAATAGCAGTTGTATCTAGTATATCAGCCTCCTGTCTGCCTAACCTGTGGCAGAGAGCATAAATCATAAATTTTGGGCTCTCCTGCCAAGATAGAAGCATCAACCACATATAGTCTGCAGGTCCTGCTTTGAGTAAATGTAACTTCTGATATAATTTTTGGTAAAAGCTGCAAAATTTTATATGCCAGAATTAGGTTTGTAGCCAATACTTGTTCTTGTCATAGAAAGCATATCATACAAAATTATGTTAAAGTGCTCTGTCAATCAAATAACCTGTTTTTGTAATATCTCAGACATTTTTTATTTTCTGCTGCTCCTTCACCATGCTGTTGCATATTTTAATGTGTTCAGAGCAAAGGAATATCTTAGTATCATTATTAAGCTAATTTTATTTTAAAAAATGGTAATTATCAATTTTAATGCAGCAACCATTACACATTTTTATGTTGAGTTTCTTGTAGATATTCATTAGAGCAGCCCTAATTATTACACTGTCTTTTCATTTTCATTAGAAAACAGAAATGAGAGCCGTAATTGCTTTTTTAAAAGAAAAACTGTAGTTCAACAATTGTTGAAGAGTTAGTCTAAAACAACCCTTTTGGTTCATTGTCTTTGTATATAAGCTAGTAGCCCTGATTCCTTAGTAACAGTTTTGAATCAGTATAGTTATCATAGGTAATTTTTCCTGAGTTTCTAGCACAATTTTATTTTCAGTGTACCTTCAGTATTAAGACTGATCTAGCTTTTAGTTTCTATTTTTTCCAACAACATTCTTTGATTTTTTACAACACAAGAAGATGACTCTCAGAGTTTGACTTAATTGGATTGAGAGTAGCCCTGAGGAGAAGGACTTGGGGATGTTGGTTGATGAAAAGCTCAACGTGAGCCTGCAATGTGAGCTTGAAGCCCAGAAAGCCAACTATGTCCTGGGCTGCATCAAGGGAAGTGTGACCAGCAGGTCAAAGGAGGTGGTTCTCCCCCTCTACTCCACTCTCGTGAGACCCCACCTAGAGTACTGTGTCCCGCTCTGGGGGCCCCAGTACAAGAAAGACATGGACCTGTTGGAGTGAGTCCAGAGGAGGGCCATGAAGCTGATTAGAGGGCTGGAGCACCTCCCCTGTGAGGACAGTGTGAGAGAGTTAGGGTTGCTCAGCCTGGAGAAAAGAAGGCTCTGGGGAGACCTAATTGCGGCCTTCCAGTACCTGAAGAGGACCTACGGGAAAGCTGAAGAGGAACTGTTTACAAGGGCAAGTAGTGATGGGACAACGGGTAATGGGTTTAAACTAAAAGCAGGTAGATTTAGAATAGATATCAGGAAGAAATGCTTTACTGTGAGGCAGTGGAACAGGTTTCCCAGAGAGATTGTGGATGCCCCCTCCCTGAAAGTGTTCAAGGCCAGGTTGGATGGGGCTTTGGGCAACCTGGTCTAGTGGAAGGTGTCCCTGCCCGTGGCAGGGGGGTTGGAACTAGATGGTCTTTGAGGTCCCTTCCAACCCAAACCATTCTATGATTCTATGATTCTATGATTCTGTGATTCTATGATTCCATAACCCAGTCCAAGTAAATAGTTCAAGCAAGAATTCCAGGTATATATTTGGTAGTTCTGAAACTCCCAGTTTCCATTAAGTTAACATTTCTTTTACTTTGTTTTTCAAGATCTTTTGTATTCCATTGCAAAAGAAACTTCCCAAATGGCTTGCAGAACACTGAGCTGTTCACTGAACTGTCATACCACAAAACGTTTCTGAATAAAAATGCTATTTCTTACCAAAGTCTTAAAATTGGCTTTTATAGTTCTACTGAGAATCCATGTTCATTTTCAGTACAGTAAATAATTTTTTGAAATGGTTGCATACCCATTAGCAACTCAAGGTTGCAGAATGTTTTTATTACCTTTTTTTTTAAATATTATCCTTGATAAAATAGTCAGGTAGATACTTTTATGTATATATTGCATATAAATTGTGTTTTATCGCAGAAAAACACTCAAGAATCATCTATATTATCATATATTCAAAGTTAGTACTATATGGATGCTATATTGCAGATATATACTATATATAGTATATGTGTAGGTGCCTGCTATATATTATACTATATGGCATGCATCTGTAGTATAGTACACATACTATAATATGCATATAGTATGCATCTATATACTTATAGTATATACTGTATATAGTGTATAGTATATATCACATATATAGTATATACTAGTGTGTTATTTAGTACATACACATTTTTCAGTATATACAAAATATACAAGCTGTACGCATTTATACACATTCTACTTGAATAACCATGTGTTTCCTTCTTATCCTGAGATTAGGAAGAGATAGAAGCAACCAGACTGAATCATATCAAACCAACAGCAAAAACGCCACCGACTGTCTAGAGCTACCGAGTAACTCCAGTTTGGAATTTTGTGTGTGGCTTTGCACTTACAAAGCAACAGTACTGTAAATTATGACATTGTGAAGGTGGTCATAGATTTAGTGAAACACACTGATTATAATGTGTACATAGTATTTGAACGTTGCAATTTATATAGTAGTTACTGACCATATCACCAATTGACAGCAAATTCAATGCTAGGAGGAAGAAAAAAACATTCAAGACACTGTTCTTGAATTTAGTTCCTTATGGTGCTGTATCAAATCTAATGGCAGTCTGATGGCACCAGAATGGTGAGCTGTGATTGCCTGTGTCAGACCTGCAGTTCTCTTAATGGAGATGAAAGTAGCAATGACAGTAATGAATGCTTCAAGAAAATAATTCTAGCCCATAGGCTAGGTTGTCACTTGAATTACTGCCAGGTCAGCTGCTGCTGTGTAAGGTGTCGGGATAGTCAAACATCAGAGGCGGCCAAAAAGGAGCAGCTATTCTTGCACTTGTCTCTGCTCTTCTACTTCTCCACACACTCTGAAAGAATTTAAGAACATGTTCTGCTCATCTTGGAATGACTTCATCTAAATTTTCCTTGTCATGCATCAGACAATTTTTCCTCTACTTGAATGGTCAGATTTTGGAACCGCAATGAGATCAGAGACAGTAAACCACAGGCAAATGTGCTTTATATTTAGTGAGACAGATGGTCTCAATTACCATATCTTGTTTCTCGACCCCTATATTCTCCACTTACGCTGTTAGACACTTTGTATACTTCTAATGAGAAAATTGGGTAGTTTTTAAATTTTATTTTCAGGATTTTTTTCTGAAAGCTTTGTTTTAATACGTCTTTAATTTTTATAGGAAGAAAACCAATATGAAACAAAGGCATTTTCCCAGACAAGAAGTGGAAAATATGTTTGTGAAACAATCCAATATACTGCTGTTACTGAAGAAACTTTAAACTTGAGTTAAAACAGATTCTTCTTATTCTGTTGTCTAACAGCTTCAGATTTTGTCTAACACCTGAATGTAGCAGGGTCAGATCCTGGTAAGAAAATGAATTTTCCCTCTAGACTCTAGACACTTTAAAGTTCTGTAGCAATTGAGAAGCTCTAATTGATTACAGAACAATAGCTTCACTAATGGCTTTAGAAAAGATATTTCCAAGCTTCATTTGTGTGTATGTGCCTGTATTTTGTATAGCACTGTTTTTGCCAAAGTGTTCTGACTGAGTCTAGCCCACAAAGAATTACATTAGCATTTCGTTTATTAGCATTAGATTGTATGCCATTAATATAAAAGCTCAAAATAATAGTACCAGTGCCTGGATATGATGCTGCTCTACTCCAGTGCAAATTGAAGCCAGTTGCAATTTGCAAGTGCATATGTGGTATCATGGTTCTTCCGGTTCTAAATCATTTAACATTGCCTCATTTAGAAAAACAAAGCATTTTGTATATTCATTTAAATATAAAGTTATTACGATAGATTTATAATTTTCAAATAACAAGAAGAAACGCAATAGTACCTTCATGAGGTGATGTAGTTATGTAGAGAAGTCTGTTGTCAGAAAATGTTACACAAAAGTTATTAAAGACCTGTTTAAAACAAATTCATAGATCAACTTGCAAAAGAAACATATTTCTGACTGTAACTTTGTTTTATTAGCTGAAAACTAGTATAATTTCTGGCTACTACAATTTCTTTCAATTGAAACCAATGAATGCAAAATACTATAAAACCTGTTGGTGGGGGGTGTGTGTTGGGTATTTGTTGTTTGTTTTTTCTGGTAATTTTTTACAGCTTATCACTTGTTTTTCTTCTTGTGTATTTATTTTCAGTCATGAACCATGATGCACCTAACTTCATCAAAGGGAACAGAAAGTAAGCTATTTCTACTTGTTATTTTTGCAACACAAATAGCATACTAGTGGCATGAAAGGGGTCTCTTATTGAATAAGTAAGTATTTCAGAAATCTTTAATGACAGAAACTCACACCAAATGTTCATAAAAATATTTGCAAGGTTCTATCATTAATAATCACATCTTTTTTCTTTTTTTTTTTTTTAAGTCTCTTCTGAAATCCGCTAACTCTTTTCTTATTTATATCATTAGGGGTTGAATGCTGCTCTATTTCCCAGTGTGCCAGATGGTTGGAGAAATGAAGATACAATCACTTCTCCTGAAATTTACATAAAAATGAATGTAGAAACTGAACTCAAATTAAAATCAAAGGGAAAAAACCTCACAATGACCTTGATGAACATGGAAAAAGGAGAGAGATGGTGAAAAGAAACAGCAAGTGAGGTAAGGGGAACTGTAAAAGGTCTCTTACTGTTTCAATTACATCAGTTCAGGAATTCTTCTATTTTTTATTTGTGGTGTTGTGAAATTTGCTGTTGCTTGGGGAGGTATAGATCAGAGCCTAAGATGCCACTATGGGCTTATTCCTGAGATACAGCCCTTCAGTTAAAAAAATAAGGAAATGGGTATTCTGTTTCTTTTGCTTCCATTTGTTATTAATTTTTGGTTCTGACCTTCCCCAAATTTATTGTAATACATGTTTCACAGAACTTGTCTTCATTTTGAATTAATTGCATAGAATAATTTGGAAGGACACTAGGCACCTAACCAGAGCTCTGCTCTATTATAGTTTAGTAGTATTCAATATTTAATAGCTTCTGCTTTTCAGAAGTTTTCTTCAGAGGATGAAGATGAGAGCTCAGGGAATCAAATAGAATGTAGAAGTTCCCGGCTTCAAGCCACACAGAGTCAGAAAAATCCAGTAACTATAATTACTAGTAGTGATTATTGCTGAGCATTTGAGAACTCTTCATGAGATGATCAAAATAATAACTAAAGGCCAAATCTGAATGAATATTTATTATTACTGCTGTTATTACATAATTAAACACAGAAAGTGTAGCCAGTTGTGTACCACTGAAAGACAATATTTGAGTCTAGAAAACATACTTTGAAGCCAAATAACTTTTTTCAATTCTTTGCATTTTCGTGATGATCAAACATAGTACAGCTATTCATACCTCAAGGTTGGTTGTCTGAATTGAGAGGACCAGGACTCCTTATGGACCTGATAGGCATTTGCTTGTGGCATCTATAATTTGAATCTAAAGCAGATTTCCACTTAAGCAATTTTTTCTTAAAGAAAAATCCCTTCTGCCTTTGACCTCACTATTAGAGGAGGTTCTTAAGGAACTGCAGAGATATATGGTGAAGATAGTTTGCTAAAGGTTATGTTACTTCTGCCATGTTGTATTTTGTACATGGATAAAATGAGAAGGCTGCAGCTTCTAGTCAATCAATGTTTGATGTAATAGCAACACTTTAAAAAGTTCAGTTTAACAGTTGCAAACTTTCACTTGAAATATGGCATTTTTGTGCCACCTTGTAGAAAGTTCATAGAAACTGTTGAAGACAATAAGAAAATTACCAGTATGTAATTTTAAAGCCTCAGCTTCATTTGACGGCTCCATACTTCAGGATTCAACTTTGGGTGTTGGTTTTGGTTGTGGTTTTTTTTTTTTTTTTTAACCTGTAGACAGGACACTGTCTGTGAATTCACTAGTTCTAGACCTGACATTCATTGCGTTGCTCTTCTTCAATTATGTATTTGGCAATTGCTCATGCTCAGCCTTGGAAATGGGAGACATTTTGTGAGAGCAAATAAATGTAAGCTAGGAAATGAAGGTTATTTTTTATGGCTTTTAAAATACATGTAATGGAATCTTTATCTTCCCACTGGACAGGCAACTTCTCATTGAAAGCAAAAAAATCCCCAAAATGCTACATTTCCCATTTGAAGCATCATCGAAGGGAAGCAGAAATGGGACATAGCAGTTACCTCATCAGTGGCTCATCAGGTCTAAATTTGACTCTCAGAGAGGCCACTACATATATTTCAGAGGAAAGCCAAATGGCAAGAATGGCAAAGGGAACTATTAATGTACTCCTAGCTCTTCCTTACCACTGGTTTGTGCCCACAAGCATGATATGGGTTTTTTTTGTTGTTGTTTGGGAGTTTTGGTTTCTTTTCAAATTTAAGGTTGTTGATTAATAAAATGGACTGTCCAATATATGTTTTTCATATGGACAAATCACACAATCTATAATATTTTGTGAAAATTCATAGACATCATATATTAGAAGATTATTTTTTATTATTTCTATTAGTATTATCTTCAGTCTCATTAAATCTTCCTTACCTTTTTTCCTTAGAAAGCAAAAAGTACAATGACATTAATATTAAGAAGCTTCAAATGCTAATGAACATAATATATTCTAAGCAGCATCTCCAGGAACACATCTGTCCAATCCGATGCTGCAGAAAGTCAGTTCTCCTGCAGACTCTAAGTTGAAAAGGAAAAAGTAATGGAATTTGAGGAGAGTCTGTCAGGAGGATTACTAACCTGGTAACTGTTACGAAGGGTACACTTAACTGAAAAATAAACAATAAACCTGCAAAATAAGAAAGGAAAAAATCCAAAGGATAATCATGTATAGTCTTCACTCAACCTTTCTACCCTGCTTACCTGATAGAATTACTTCATGATTTTCTTGTCAGTGATCTCTGCGTCAGCTGCTAAACCAGAAAGGAGCTATAACTTATGCAATAACTCAGATGATTTGTGTTTTTAACCAAAACTGTTTTCTCACACAGCAGTTTTACAAGCCAGCTTGAGGTCTAGCTACTATTACGAACTGGGGCTTTTCCCAGGAGCCAGAGTAAGTGAGATGATAAACACACCTTACTAGGCTTCTCAGGAGGTGGGAAGCTTCCATGCATGGAAAAGAGGACAGAGAGCTGGGAAAGGTAACGCCTTCCCAACAAGAGTCCCTGGAGGAGATGTGTTAGACACCAAAGCAGTAGCAGCTGCATGGATCAGAGCAGTAAGTACTGATAAGAAGCAAGTCTTTTTCTCTGCCTAAAGCAGCATCAGCTTTCTTTCATCGCTTGGGAACAGAGGTGTAGGGCTGGATTTGTAGGTGTTGCCTGAGAGCATCTTGTCCAGCCATACCAAGCCAAAGAAATATTTTTAACTCTTTTGTTTTGAATTTTCTTGGCATATCAAACTAGATGTCTGGTTCAGTGATATTAACAACAACAAAATGTTATTTAATCAATGAGTATCTGTTAGGTACGAATGAATCCTGGATATATTGTTGGCATCACACCTGGAGATCCTGTCATCAGCTATTAGGGAACACTTAGAGCCATAGCACATCTGATGTCATTCTAGGAAAGAAAACCGGGGCTTGTAGATACTCAGGCTACAACTTAGGCTGCCATACTGTTTTTTCCAGACAAGAGTATTTGAGCATTTACTTTTACTTATTCAATTTTTCAAAATTTTTTTTTCCAGATATTTTTGAAAGTGAATTTTTCTCAAGACCTAGTTTAGATGGAAATTGTTTTTTGCTAGCCTTAGTTAAGCAAAAAAGAAAAAAAAGGATATTTTACCAAGACAGTCACAGTTCCTTTCCCTATGATTTTCCTTACATGTTAGAATTAGCTTAGTAGTCTGTTGATATCTTTCTAGCTAAGCTGCTTGAATACAATTTTGTTGATTTGTTGAAGGTCAATTTCATTATTGCTCAATTTATCTTTAAAACAAATACTATTTTTGAGAGTACTTGAATTCTTTAATTGATCTTGTGTTCTTCTTGACTACTTTTCTTGCCCGATGTCTTTACCATGTGAAACTTTTTCTTCTGGAAGTTATTTATTTTGCAATGTGTAAGAAGGCAAAAGCTAAGCAGTTGAATGTCTATTTGACATGTAAGCTCAAATGCTAAATCCTCTGCTATCAGTGGTAAGCAGTGAGGCTCACAAGCGAGTCAGGAGCATAGTCAAATGGGATTCCAGCCAGCCAAATGGAATTACTTATTGAAGTAGTTACTCAGATAGAGGACTAGGGATCAAATGCTGGGCCATAACGAAGAGTATCAGGATAAAATTGTGATAAGATAATAAGTTTTCAGAAGTGATTTATGCTTTCTCAATGGACTTTTATACATTTTCCTGCCTAGACTGATGTGTATAAGACATCTTAAAAATAAAAGTGGAAGGAAGCGATCTCAGTTGCTTTTGATCATTCCTTAAAGGGTACTGAAATACATATTGATAATGAGGCAGTTTGTTACTCTTGAAACTATACAATGCCTATCTGTGTGCTTAAAAAAATGAAGAAAAATGTGTCTTACAGTTGCTGATACAATAAAGAGCAGTGTGAAAACCATGTTCAGCAACATCAACTATTCATCCATCATTGAGCTTTCTTATACCTAGGAGTGACAAAACCCAGGACAGCAACACTTAAAAAAGAAAATCCAAATCAACAGCTGGAACATCCTTTTTCAGTTTTTCTATCACCTTTTTCATTTCAGATGTACATTTATTTTGAGACATACCAAATCAAATATTCCTTTTACTCCTCAAGATGGACCTTGCAGTCCTACCTGTTCCTATCTTTTCCCTTCTCTGGTTCAAACTATTGACTTGGTTTTATTCTGCTTTAAGATTTTCCCTAATAACTTGATTTTTCTTCCTCTGCCTCTTAATATACCATTGTTTTCTTTTTCAAAAAAAAATATTATGCAATTACCCTGCTTCTTCTTGCTCTTCATCCCCTTATCCATCAAGAATATATTGAACAAGTTGCCAGTTTGTTTTTCTGAACTTGCTGTTTTGGATGCTTTGCAAGTCTGCTTTTCATAGACTTTGCTTCCCTGCCCCCAGTAACATTATTCTCATAATAGCCATTAATTCTCTCTTCTATGTTTTCTATCCTTGATTATTCTTCTACCTTGTCCAAATCCTCTCTCTATCTGTTTTATCAGCGTGGAATATATGATCCTACACTCATTTGCTGTTCTTTGGTAGCTGCGATTGTAATTTAATTGTATCATTCGTTAGCAGTTCTTCAGAATTTCTTCTCCCTGGTATGTCACAATCCTATCTCTGGTAACACAAATTTGATCTCTTGTCTTCAATGCAAAGAAATTATCTACAATACACTGGTTATTTTGGTGAAAAACAGTATCTACTTTATTTTGTTTTCACCAAAAGACTTACCTTCATCAAAGATATTTCTGAATTCTGAAATTTAAAAAATCCCAACCTTTAGACAGAGGCTGATTAACAGAGCATTTCAGGTAATATTACTGTACTGGGTCTTGGTGGCATGGAGTTTATTTTCTTCATAGCAGCCTGTATATTGCTGTACTTTAGATTTGTGAGCAAAACAGTGTTTATAACAAAGGGATGTTTTAGCACAGTTTCAAGGCCATTTCTGTTTCTCAAGCTGCCTCATGAGTGAGTAGGCTGGGGGTGCACAAGAAGTTGGGAGGGGACACAGACAGGACAGCTGACCCCAACTGACCAAAGGGATATTCCATACCATATGACGTCATCCTCAGCAATAAAACTGGGCAGAGGGAACAGTAGTTTTTCCAAGGTAGCTGTTGCTTGGAGACTAGCATTGGTCTATGGGTGGGAGGTGGTGAGCAATTGCCTTTGAATCACTTGGGTTTGTTTTGATTTTGTTTTTTCTCCTTCTCTTGACTTATTAAGCTGTCTTTGTATTGATCCACAAGTTTTTCTTCTTTTTGCCATTTTGGTTCTCTCCCCCATACTTGTTTGTTTGTTCCCTCACCTGATCTGTGGTGTGCTCCCTTTCTTGCTGCACATCAAACTTCAGGACTTGTTAATGGCTTCTGCAACTTGCTGTGCTGTTTATCGCTTTGTTTTGCCTTGGAGAGCTATGATAAAAGCACTGGCCTTGAGCCTAATCTGGTACTTGGACCCTGCATTGCTGTTGTCCCAGTACTCTGAGAACCATCTTGTGGAGACAATTAACAATTACACCTTTCTCCTCTTTTCCTCCAGGAGCCGCTTTGTGGGCAAACAAGGAATGGCATATCCCCCTTCTTTGGCATAAATGTTTTCTGCCATGCTACAATGGCTATTCAGAATGCTCATTCATCCCAGAATGCTCATTTTGGTGTGTGTCGTGAATCTGATTTTGGCTTTTTGTAAGGTTAACCAATTGGTTTGGAATGCCACACAGGGATGTGTCCTGAATCAGTGGAGTCATGGGTGGCAAGGTGCTTGGGAGAATTTGGGTGGGTACCTAGAACAATTTGCACCTCCAACAGTCTGACACTTCATACGTGAACAGCCACACAATCCTGTTGAAGTGGCACAATACTTGACAAAACAATACCTTGTCTATGCCAAAGAGACACAACTTCTTGCACTGTGCTGGGTCCTGTCATGCTTACTGAGCCTCTGTTCAGCGGCCTCAAGGCAGCTGGTGAAGGGACTTCTGTTTTTCAGTTATGGGAGTCAGGTAATGAATGCTCTGACAGGAATAGAAGGGTCCTGCCTCCAGCTGAGTGGAGCAAAGTGACAACCAGGTTTGTTGGACTATATGGATTTGGTGGCACTTCAGACCCACGTGATAAGACTCTGGTGGACACCAGTGCACAGTGTATCCTAATGCCATCAGGGTAAAAGGGGGCAGAACACATCTGGATTTTTGGAGTGACAGAGGGACCCCAACAGTTGACTGTGTTGGACGCCGAGTTGAGCCTAACAGGGAAGCACCCTATTGTGAGTGGCCCAGAGGCTCCGTGAATCCTTGGCATAGACTACCTCAGCAGCAGTTACTCCAAGGACCCAAAGGGCTTTCAGCTGCTGTGGGTGTAGATTAAACAGTGGTCTGTCTTGCTTGGTGTCTCAGAGGATCCTTCTGCTGTGGGGTTGCTACGTGTCAAAGATGAGAAGGTGCTGATTGCTACCATGATGGTGCACCAGCAACAATATCACAACAACCAAAGCTTCCTGGTTGCAGATGGTTGGGACTGTCTGGGAAAGACTGCAGGTTATTCCTTCCTCAGAAAAAGGCAAACTAATGGGATTGCTTTTACTCAGGAACCTAGGTGCATTTGGTGGGTAATTGCAGAAGATTGGGGAAATCTGAGGTGTGCCTCAAGAAGATTTATCTTTGGGTGAAAATAAACCATGATTTAAGTTGCATGATGTTATAGCTGTATGATGCCATAGTTGTATGTTAAAAATACCACAGCAGGAGCTATCTAAACCAATGGAGGATGAACCTCATAAGGAACTAGGCAAGTGCAGCAGTGATCCAATCTGAGCTGGTTTTGAAACCCAACAATCCAACATAACACACCATACCTCCTGTTCGGAATGATCATTGCAACAGATGAAGCCCAAGCCATGGACTAAATGAACTGAATGAATATTTGAATGGGGATGGCCAGCAAACTGAGGGAAAGTTATCCATGTATATGTCATAGGACAGGGAAAGGGGCAGTGGTGGTTGCTGAGAATTCATTGAATATTGTAGGACGTGAGCATGATGCAAATGGTATGGAATAAGAAGGGGTGGAGATTGCACTGGGTCTGGTTGAGATGGAGTTAACTTTTTTCATAGCAGCCCATATGGTGCTGTGTTTTAGATCTGTGACCAAAGCAGTGTTGATAACACACCAATGTTTTAGCTATTGCTGAACAGTGCTTTCATAGCATCAAGGCCTTCTCTGGTGGGGGGAGTTTTTCCAAGGTAGCTGTTGCTCGGAGACTGGTTGGGCATTGGTCTGCTGGTGGGAGGTAGTGAATGATTGCCTTTACATCACTTGGGGTTTTTTTTGGTTTTGTTTTTCCCTTGATTGGGAAGAAAACTGTCTTTATCGTGACCTATGAGTTTTTCTTGCTTTTACCCTTCTGGTTCTCTCCCTCATCCCACTGAGAGGGGGCAACGAATGAGTGACTGGGTGGGCCCTCAGCTGCCATTTGGGGTCAACCCACCTCAATTACAAACAGATGAAAACCAAATCTCAGAAAGGAAGCTGTTGGCTAGTACCTTCTATAATAAGAGATGTCATGACACATTGCGATCAGCAGTGCTGTTACTTCATTTCCACATAGCCTGTCATATCTAGACTGTGAAAACAATGCGACCAAAACTAAGCTTTTGTTTTGTGGGTTACTATATAGATTTTGTCATGTATAAACTAACAAAAATAATTCCAGACAAAATTTGTACTGCTAAAGAGGATGGCATTGTAAAAATATATTAAGGAATTTGAACATTTAGTTTATGAATGAGCACTGAAAGACATTGCAAGTAAATGCTCTACTTCAGGTCACATCAGCCTTCAACTTTCCTCATCAATCTTGTAATTATGGATTTTCTGTTCTTCTGTGGGTCGGCTCCCTGAAAGAATATATTTCCAAGTAAACAGACTTCGTCACTTATCTGGGGTGTGGTGGGTGTTACAATATTCAGCATATTATGAGGTATAAAAGTTCAAAAGACTCATATTGAAACTCATCAGAGGCAAAGTCCTACGAAAGGCGATTAATGTATTTTTTAAAGCAATGCAAAAGATATAGTTCTTTTTTCCTCATGGAACAAAGCAAAATATTTCAACTGAAATTCAATTAATGAGGTATAAACTTGTTCTTGTTTTCCTGATACAAATTTCTTTTGATCAGTAAAACTGATTTTTTAAACATATTTTTAAATTGTCATAAATGGGATTTTCAACGACAAGATATTACTAATGGAAAACTCTAAGCAAACCTTTATTCAGATCTCTGACTGTGATGACATGGCAAACTTCAATTCTTCAAAGAATAAAACTGTTCATTTTTTAGATAATAAAATAACAGCCTTACATTACAATTTAAATTAAGTTATATTTTTATGATTTTCAATTAAACTTTACTCTCCTATATAATTTTTACTGTGTACCTAATTTTTTTAGATTAGAATTGAGTTCAGGATTAGTCACATTCAGTAATTAAAACCACTTCATGTTAGGTGACATTATTGCTTGTATTTTACAGAATTTTATGTCAAATGGAAAACGTTAGCAAATGCTTCATTACAGAATTCACACCTCTGCTGTTGGGGTTAAACACAACAAAAATTTACTGAGTTCAGTTAGGTTTTATGGACAGAATGTAGCAGCTTTTGTGATGTTCTTGTATCACTTTCTGTAATTTCTCTATCTAAACTACACTAAAAGCTAACAATAAAATAGGAGAGTGTTTCTTTCTTGTTCCCATTTTACCTCTAATCTGTATTTCAGTTCTTTGGGGTACTCTTTGATCAGTTGTCTGTGCTTTTTACAATAGTCACATCTGGGATTCTTTGATCTTGCCGAATTGTTTTTATTCTTTATAGTAATCTTTATAGAAATAATTAAAAAACAGAAGCTGACCTTACAACCTTTAAAAAAAAGTTATCCTTGAACAATGATAGCAAGAATCACTCATGACTTTCTCCCTGATATTCACTCATAGGGTTTTATACAAGATTTCTTACCCCATCTTGTGAAGAGAGGTAGCTCTGCTTTCTTCATTTTATAAATAGTGCTATAGCCATGTCCAAACGGTCCATGGTTGCTTCCAAGCTTACCTTTGGAGAAACTTTGTGTTTTGAAGATAATTGTTCCTGTTCTCACAAGCTAGGAGCAGCCATTCAGAATCATTCATCTGTATCTGGAAATCCCTTTCACCTTGGAAAAGGCCAGTCATAGAAAATGAGGCAGGAGTATCATGCTACGAGCTTGTTGTCAGAAGGGCAGTAGCCATAGTTAAAAAGTGCTGACTGGGCTGTTAAGTGTCTCTTGAGCTGTAACGTCAGCAGATTTGTCACTTGTTAGTACCTTTTATTCTCTGAATTCCTCAGGTACCTAGGAAAACTCATCCTGTATTAATATTGGGGACATAATCTGTAGCCAAAGAGAAGATTTTCAATTAGAGGCAACATCTCAAATTTTATAGGCAAGGCAGAGTAATTTTAAAATTTGGTCCACATAGAGAATATGTAGTTATTCATATAATGTACACTTTCAGAAGATTCAGAAATATATTTTATACCATCTTTCTCTGACAAATCCCTGTGTACTTGTTATACATGCATAACTACTATCCAATTTGTGTTTTCATTTGCTATGGCTAAACACTGTCTGTTACAGTTTTCTTCCCCTCTACAGCAATGATGAACTTCACACCTAAGAGGGAAATTATCAGCAGCTACAAGATCATTTAGAATCTATGTGGAGGCTATTTTTTTTTCCTTAACTTAGTTGCAGGAACAATTTTTTTCTCAATCTTCATTATTCTGATAACAGTTTGAAACACTCCTGTTAAACGATTTAATCTTGGCTTGCTCAGCATCCCAGTGTGGAAGAAAAAAAAAAAAAAAAAAGCTGCTCTTGACTATTTTTTCCAAGATTTAAAAAAAAACCAAACCAGAAAGCAGTCTAGAAGCTTACATTGTAGTCTACAGGCTTAAGTTATAGTGCAGTCCAAATTGAAACATGCATGTAAAGCTCTTAAAAAAAAAAAAAAAAAGAGATGATACTCATTAGTAGCCAAAAATCTACTGTTTTTTAAAATAAGCTTGCATGACTGCAAATCCTAATTATACTAAAACATAGGATATGTTTATCTGGTTTTAAATGTGTTTCCTGAAACACTGGTTACTTCAAACTGAATAGAGTACTGGAGCATGCCTGAGCAATTCCAGTAACTTATTTGGAAAAGAAATGTGAGAATTATCAGGAAAACTGTGGTTCCTGTTTACCACTGGCATTTAAGGGGTAGTCTATGACACGAAGAATTGCCTGAGCAGCTAGGAGCCTGCAAAAGAAGAAAACTAGTTATGACTGCAGGGGGCAAAGGAAGCAATGTCTGAAAACTGTGAAGAAACTTGCTGCTATAAAGCAGAATTTACTAGGCTCTGATGACGTTTATTCTACCTCATTATTTCTGGAGAGACCCTTCTAAGTTCATTCTTTTATTGTGACAGGCTTTGTGCAAACAGCAAGGCACACAGAACAGCTTAAATACTTTCTAATTTAAATAAATAACAAAAGCAACCAAGATGATAGTTTTGCCAAGTTCACAGAGCAGGCCAGGGCACTGCTCAGAGCCTCTCTTCTCCAACTGCTTTATAACTGTCCTACTCTTTCTAGACATAATGTATAATCATTTTGTTTAAGCATGGGAGTTTTGGGGTTTGGTTTTGGTTTTTTGCTTTTTTACTTGCCTAGACATCTATGCCATTACCAACATTTTTTTTGGAAGCTTCTATTCTAGCACATCTCCAGCAAACATAAGCAGATCCATCTTCGGCCATAGGGTTAATCTAAGCCAGAGGTTTCCCATCCACAGTGTTTTGAACATTCATAGTACCCTTGAAGGTAGAACAAATGGAGGCCTGGTAGAAGTGGTAGCAACATCACCCACATCCTGGTACTTCTATATGTTGCCTTTTATATGCATACCATTGAGTAACTCCATGTTAAGAGTTACTGTCCTTCAGCAATACTTGCTTCTTATTCTTGTGTGAAATAAAACTGTGTAGATGAATGCTACCAACAGCAGGATCTGCATTTCCAGCTAAGGATTTAGGAGCTGAGCTAAAGGCTCAAATACTCTAAGATCATGGGGTGGTAAGGTAGATTGCCTTAAATGAGTGAGGTGAAGGAAGTCCACATAATTGTGCTGAGATGCTAGAGGAGTAGAGTTTAGACATGCTTGGGCAAAGAAAATGGGCCTGGATTAGGAATCCAGAAGTGGTAGACAAATGAGACTATACTGAGCTGGGTGAATGCAAGGCAGAAATCAGCAGTGACTGGGACATGCATCCATCCTTGCCCAAAGCCAACCTCCAAACCCTTCCATCTTATGTCTCCTGATAACAAATAACTGAGAAAACCACAAGCACTGTCACTTCTTCAGTTCTGTTCCATATAGGGAATGAAAAATTCTGAAAGCTATTATCTGGTTAGCTTGTATGGTATGGGCTTGACCTGTGTGAATGACAACAAAATGTCATGGTGGAGTTTTTGTTTGTTTCCTTTTACCAGACTTAGTAAATAATGCACATACATACACAAACGTACACACACACACACGCAAGTGAGTCCAAAGGAAATTGTTATTGCAAAGGTATAAGTTAAAAAATTACGAAATGCTGGAATGAATGCTATTGTAGAAATTTCATTCACGCTCGCTACATGTAAACATTATAAACAGCAATAAATAGTGTGCGATCATAAAACTAAAGCTTATATCATAATGTTGAGGTAATCATAAGGGATCAGAATTAAAGTTTCATGGACAGTCTTCTTTCAGATATATATACACAAAGAATACTTTGGCATTACAGTCCTCATAATTTATGTTTTGGTTCATTAATATAGCATGTATTAGTAAAACAACTGCAGCATCAAGTTATTTTGATAAAACTGCTTGTAAGATATGAATTATATTGAAAAAATACTTTGAATTCTTTATTTCCCAACTGCATAGTATTTAAAGTTATTTTCGGTTGTGGTTTGGGGGTGTGTGTGTTTTGGGTTTGTTTTGGTTTTTATTTTGGAGTCATCAAGATATTAAAGATTGGCTTTAACAGTGTTACTTTTTAGACTAAGCCATGACAGCTGAAGAAAATTACAAACCACTTTCATGTTACAGCATATTTTGGATATGACAATGTCAATAATGTCAGCATATTCTGCTGATAACAATAAGCAAATATAATAAGGGAAAATGTTGCTGGTTAGGCATATTCATTTACCAGACCCTTGTATCCACTCTTTAGAAACTCTACATGTCTGAAATCTGTAATCGCTGAGCTGAACAAATGTTTTTCAAGTAAAGCAACAAACCTACCTGTCTGGCAGGATATATGCTGTATTTGAATTTAAGTTTACCTTCTCATAATTTTTCCTCATGCATCACTTCTCCCCCCGCTGACAAAAGGATAGCATTAAGCTCTCCCTGCACCTCTGTTGCTCCATTCTTACCTTTTCCAAAATGCTGGAATGGCATCTGGAGCAGCCTGCTGTTTCCTTGTTCTTTGATATCAGTAGCGACAAAAATGAAATTTACCTCAAGAGTGGCAAGAACTGAAAAGTAATTACTTGCACACAAAATTAAATTAAATTTTATTTCTCATTTTAGAAGTACAATTTCATGCTCTTTGCTGCCATTTTTTGCCACTGTTGAATAATTATAGATGATTTTTTCACTACTCAGTTAGCTACCTTTAATTTTAGATAGATGTTGGTTGGTTAAAAGGAGAGTTAATGAAAATCTTCTTTAGAAAGGAATATAAGTCTAGCATGACATAATAGTTGGTAATGCTAACTGCAAATTTCTTTATAGTCAATATAGCTCATCTATCCAATCAGACTATAGCAGTCCACAGTAATGCGGTTTGTCTTTCTCAAGGCCCAAACAATATATGATGGTAAAGCACATTCATTATCAATGAAGTGTGAAGAAATTAAGGCTAAGGCACAGAAAGCTAGGTTTCAGAGTCATGTCAGGAAGACAATTTAATTAGGAATGGAGCATAAATTAAGACCAAGACACCTAAAAGCTGAAAATTTAGCTCATGCTAATAACAGCAGACTGATGTTTCCCGCTATACTTATGTACTCTATTCTCCCTTGGTGCCTGCTATCATTACTGGAGCACAGATGGTGAAAACACGTACTGTTCAAATTTACTATGTTCATTCACAAGGGTGTTAGTTAAGAAAATAGTGTTAGTCTAAACATTAAAGCTCCATTTATTCTCTTGTTCATTTTTTTTTTTGTTTTTCAACACTAAAATAAATAAACCTGGATTTGCAGTTACCAAAATGTTCCGTACACTTTCTAATAATGGAAAGTACATGATGGCTGGTTTGTAGACATTGCAGTCTATTACAGAACAAGGTAATTAAAATTAAAACTTTAGAAACACATATAATTTCCTCAATGATTCCTAATGCCCTCTCCAGAGTCATTACAGTCATTGTGTTATTATAGGGTTATTAGATGTGATCTTTACTTGATCATCTCAAATTACTCTTCACTGACAAGTCAAGTTTGCTGTTGCAAGGTTCCCTCACTGAAACGTTTGGTGACTCACTGATTTCACAGATGCTAATACCTACAAAAGAGATTTGTGGTCGAAGTTAACAACAGGAGTACAATATCTTTTTATTAATCATTTAGGAGATGGTTAAGTGCTAGATTCATAAATATTGCAGATTATATTAAATGATAGACCTAAAAAGACAACCTGAAGTAATGAAACATAACTATATCTTACTTTTATAAAAGAAACTAGAAGAGCAGCTGGAGACAAAGTAAAATAACATTCCATAATAACCATGACCAAAGGTCCTGAAACCAGGCTTTTCAGCTTACACTTAGCATATCATGGGCAGATTTTCTGAAATGCTTAGTACCAACAGAAAGCAATATTTGTATCTAAATATAAACTGGAAATTAATTAAAGGCACATGTATTAGAAATCCTCATTATAATAATCTTTTTTTAAATCTATATTTTACTAGGTAGCAGGCAAGTTTTAACCCATGGTACATTCTGCTGAACTTACTGCCTCATTCTCTCCCTGGTTTGTGTGGATGTTTGTGTGGATGTGCACCCCTGTATCCTAATCGGCTTTCTTCTACCTATTCCTTAGTTTCATCTCCTGCGAACTGATGAGTTATTAATTGGAAAACGTTAACTTAGGTTTTAATTCAAGTACAGTCTTTCTATTTCTACACTAAATACTGACAAATACTTTGACACTAATTCAACTTTTGTGTTCCCATTCAGAATTTTTGCCATTTTTTTCCTTCAAACTGAATAAGGTGATTGTTGGGGGGGTTTATCAGATCTTTCCTACTCTTCTCTTGTTATGTGCCCTTATCATACACTGTCCAATTAATGTATCTGCTATCTAATTTTTCAGTCTTTTACAATATATATATTGTAAAATCTGTAAAGATTTTGTAGAGTTTTCTAATCAAAATGAGAAAAGTTTAAAAGACACAGGTAATAGAACCTGAGTTCTCAGTTAATCCTTGCTATCAGTCGTACCATCTACTTTCCCTTGAATGCATACTTTACAATACTGTAAACACACTGAAACCCAGTTTTGGGCATATGCTAACTGGCTGCAGAAACCTAATGGTGCACAACTTGTTTTGAATTAGAATCAGTTTACCTATTCCATTCTCTCTCCAGTATTTCTATAATATTATTTATCTGTAAAACAAGCTCTAAACACAAGCATGGGAGGTCCATCTAGTCCAGTACCATGTTCCCAACAGTGGCTAATAAAAGCAGCTGGTCTAGGAGGGGTAAAGAGCAGGGCAAACATACAGTCACACTTTCCTGGGATACTCACTCAGCTTGCAGCTCATAGCTGAGCCAGCTGT